>NC_091991.1:113856558-114196558 GCF_044704955.1 Pristiophorus japonicus | reverse complement strand
AGGGATCCCATAATCCCTTGGGAGCACAGGTACTTAAGGCAGCCTGATAGGTTGGAGAGGTACTCGGGAGACCTGCAATAAAAGACTACGGTCACACTTTACTTTGAGCTCACAGTGTTCAGTCTGACTCTTAATACATAACAGCATTAAATGGCAGAACAGGCTCGAGGGGCAGTATGGCCTACTCCTGCTCCTATTTCTTATGTTCTTATGAAACTGTGGAGCTCCTAATCAGACCCAGGAGCACATCATTGAGCACTGCCCTCAGAGGAAATTCGCAGGCAGCCTACGAGATATCCACACTGCTGCACCGGAAGCTTTGCCCTGAATATCCAACTTAGATATTGACATTTTATTTGCTTTGCTATTAACATATAAAAGAAGATTAAGATATTAAGGAAGCAAAGGAGTGTGTAAATAGCCAAGGACTGGGAGGTCTGGGGAAATTGAAGTGATGGTATCAGCTGCAAACTTAAGACACCTTGGACAATTTTCCGTCCTGGAAGTAATTTTCTAAAAATTACAATCAGCCGCCTCAATATTCACCCCATAAGACTCCACCGGCAGCCGGTTCCCACTCTGGCACCTCCCCACACATCACCCATTGCTGACAGCCTCTTGGCCTCACTGCCTTTACTAACTACGGTTCAATTGCACACTGCCTTTGCTCACTGATACGGATTAGCTGTACACTGCTTTTAACAACATAGCTAGTGGGGGAGCCCTTGAATAATGTTCTAATTAATCTCTCCAGATGCTTGGAATCCCTTGCCTCCTGCACACTTCTAAGAATTTAAATCCATCATTCAGGTGTGTATAGGCAGAGTTTTTCTAAGATTGCTATCATCTTCCTCCACGTTGTCCAGGGCCGCGCTGTGGATCTTGATGACTGGGAGGCAGTGTTGTGTGGCGGGGTCAGGTCATCCGTGTACTGTAGTTTGACAGTTTTGGATCTGGCCTGGAGACAACGAAGGTTGAACAGGTTCCCACTGGTTCTGAGGAAGAGAGTGTTCGAAGATCAGGCCCTCAAATCTGCCACCAAGCTTATGGTCTACAGGGCTGTAGTGATACCCGCCTTCTTGTATGGCTCAGACGTGGACCATATACAGTAGACACCTCAAATCTGGAGAAATGCCACCAATGATGTCTCTGCAAGATCCTGCAAATCCCTTGGGAGGACAGACGCACCAACGTCTGTGTTCTCAATCAGGCCAACATCCCCAGCATCAAAGCACTGACCACAGTCGACCAGCTCCGTTGGGCGGGCCACATCGTCCACATGCCCGACACAAGACTCCCAAAGCAAGCGCTCTACTTGGAACTCCTACACGACAAGCGAGTCCCAGGTGGGCAGAGGAAATGTTTCAAGGACACCCTCAAAGCCTCCTTGATAAAGTGCAACATCCCCAACCGACACCTGGGAGTCCCTGGCCAAAGTCCGCCCTAAGTGGAGGAAGAGCATCCGGGAGGGTGCTGAGCACCTTGAGTCTTGTGGCCGAGAGCATGCAGAAAAGGAACGCAGGCAGCGGAAGGAGCGTGCGGCAAACCAGTCCTACCCACCCTTTCCTTCAACGACTGTCGGTCCCACTTGTAATTCCCGTATTGGACTGTTCAGTCACCTGAGAACTCACTTTTGGAGTGGAGGCAAGTCTTCCTTGATTTCGAGGAACTGCCTATGATGATGATGATGATGACAGGCTTTATTGTTTTGTATCTAGATTGATTTGGAAATATAGCACTAAACAATGACCTCATTTGATTGCTGGTCAGGAGCTGTCCAAAAGAAAGTTTGACTAATTGGACTAATTAAAGCATTAAGAGCAGCCCTCTGTATTTGCAAAGCAGTTATTTGAGGTAAACATGCTTTCCATGAGCATTATCTTGATCTGACGGTTCAAATTGATTGCTTTGGTCATGGCTTTGTTCGGTCATCGATTCCAGCAGCACCATCCACCACGAGCACATCGCGGCTGCAGTGTGTACTATCTACAGGATGCACTGCATCAAGTCCACAAGGCGCCTCCTAAACCCGTGACTTCCAACACCCAGAAGGAAAAGGGCAGCAGATGCATGGGAACGCCATCACCTCTAAGTCGCATATCTTTCTGACTTGGACATATTTCGTCGCTCCTTCATCGTTGCTGGGTCAAAATACTGGGATTCCCTACGTAACAGCACTGTGGGAGTGCCTTCATCACACACTGCAGCAGTTCAAGAAAGGCGCCCCACCACATTCTCGAGGGCAACTAGAGACGGGCAATAAAACTGGCTGCAACCCAAGAATTATTTTTTTGAAATGTGATTTATGTTGTACTTTGGTACTGTTTCTTTGTTCTGCAGTCCGCACAGATTGTTGTTGATCCCAGATTGGATATGCATTTCATTGTATAGCTTTCAAAATACAACTTTGTTCGCATTCTCTATGACAAAGTAGGGTTGACCTACCTCTGCTTTCTGTGGGAGATGTTCTGCATGTCCTATTGAATTGGATCATAACTCGTTCAGCTTCTGTCGTGGTGTATGATGTGCCAAATAAGCTCCCATATTTAGTTTGAGAATGAGGAAAGCATTGAACGAAAGCACTAACATCAGGACATTCCAGACACAACCGACTCTGCTATTGTGCAAGCTCTTGCTATTTCCTTTCTGAATTTTATTTTGTATATTCTTTTCTCAACTTCCCTTAATTAAAATCTACCTTATTTTTTTTCCATCGTCATTAAGGCTATTTCCGCATGGTCCTAGTGTCCAAATGTATAACTGGCTTTTGATAAGCACATGGCAGACTGGTCACAAAAGTAAAAGCCCATGGGATCCAGGGCAAAGTGGCAAGTTAGATCCAAAATTGGCTCAGAGGCAGGAAGCAAAGGGTTATGGTTGATGGATATTTTTGTGATTGGAAGGCTGTTTCCAGTGGGGTTCCGCAAGGCTCAGTACTGGGTCCCTTGCTTTTAGTGGTAAATATCAATGATTTAGACTTGAATGTAGGGAGTATGATTAAGAAGTTTGCAGATGATACTAAAATTGGCTGTGTAGTTGATAATGAAGAAGAAAACTGTAGACTGCAGGAAGATATCAATGAACTGGTGGTGGGCAGAACAGTGGCAAATGGAATTCATTCCGGAGAAGTGAGGTAATGCATTTGGGGAGAGCTAACAAGGCAATGGAATGCACATTAAATGGTAGGACACTGAGAAGTGTACAGGAACAAAGGGAGATTGGAGTGCAGGTCCACAAATCCTTGAAGGTAGCAGACCAGGTAGATAAGGTGCTTAAGAAGGTATACGGAATACTTGCCTTTATTAGCAGAGGCATAGAATACAAAAGCAGGGAGGTTATGCTTGAACTGTATAAAACACTGGTTAGGCCGCAGCTTAGAGTACTGTGTGCAGTTCTGGTCACCGCATTGCAGGAAAGATATGATTGCACTCGAGGGTGCAGAGGAGATTCACAAGGATGTTGCTTGGACCGGAGAATTTTAGCAATGAGGAAAGACTGGATAGGCTTTGGAACAGAGCAGGCTGAGGGGAGACTTTATTGAGGTGTATAAAATTATGAGGGGCCTAGTTGTCGTGAATAGAAAGGACCTATTTCCCTTAGCAGAGGGGTCAACAATCAGGGGGCATAGATTTAAAATAATTGGTAGTAGGTTTTGAGGGGAGATTTCTTCAACCAGAGGGTGGTGGGGGTCTAGAACTCACTGCCTGAAAGGATGGTAGAGGCAGAAAGCCTCACCATATTTAAAAAGTACTTAGATGTGCACTTGAAGTGTCGTAACCTACAGGACTACAGACCAAGAGCTGGAAAGTAGGATTAGGCTGGATAGCTCCTTGTCGGCCGACGCAGACACAATGGGCTGAAATGACCACCTTCCGTGCTGTAAGTTTCTATGATTCTATGATCACAATTGGCATGTGTGGTTTAATTTCTTACCCACCCTCAACCTATTTTATGGTCTCTTTTGTTTGGATGGTCCAGCACTTCAATGTACAGGTATTTTTTATGAAGGTTTGTGTGTGTGTGTGTGTGGTTGAGGGAATCACTAGAGATAGAGGAAATGAAAGTTCAGGGAGTGGTTGTAGGGCTGGAGGAGGCTAGAGATAGGAAGGGTTGAGGCTATGATAAGATGTAAACATGGGAAATTAAAATTTGAGGTGTTGGGCGGCCTGGGCACCAGTGTAGATCAGCAAGAACAGTGGTGATGGGCGAATAGTGCTTGGTGTGGGATAGGATGCAAAGTTTGGATGAGGTGAAGTTTACTGAGGGTGGAGTTTAGAACCCGTAAACTTGGCTGTGTAATTGGTACGCAAACGAGACGTTTTGTGCTACTCAAATGCCGAGTGTAAAGACTGATGTGTGCACCCGCTCTCGTGCTACACTTTTTGAGTTTACTGTGTTATAAAGTAATCACATTTCTGAAATGTGCACTGTGGCACTTCAAGCATCTAATGCAGTATGGAGTTTATTTATAGAATGAGCTTTTGTGGCCCAGTTGTTTGGTATTTGACTTTTCAACCAAGGGGTTCCTATTCCTATCTCATGGATCTTACACAAGTAATCCCATTGAGCATAAATGGGCTCCAGGCCACTCGGCTGCTAAGCAGATACTGGCATTGCTTGGAAGTTAACAGGAATCTTACACGACTGAATGACTCCTTTCCGCAGGAAGCGCACACTCCTGGCCTTATTACTGTGAAAGAATGGGCAACATCCCCAGCATTGAAGCACTGACCACACTTGATCAGCTCCGCTGGGCAGGCCACATTGTTCGCATGCCAGACACGAGTCTCCCAAAGCAAGCGCTCTACTCAGAACTCCTTCACAGCAAACAAGCCAAAGGTGGGCAGAGGAAACGTTACAAGGACACCCTCAAAGCCCCCCTGATAAAGTGCAACATCCCCACTGAAACTGGGAGTCGCTGGTCCAAGACTACCCTAAGTGGAGGAAGTGCATCCAGGAGGGCGCTGAGCACCTCGAGTCTCATCGTCGAGAGCATGTAGAAATCCAGCGCAGGCAGCGGAAAGAGCGTGCGGCAAACCAGTCCCATCCATCCCTTCCCTCGACAGCTATCTGTCCCACCTGTGACAGGGACTGTGACTCTCGTATTGGACTGTTCAGCCACCTAAGTACTCATTTTTAGAGTGGAAGCACGTCTTCCTCGATTCCGAGGGACTGCCTTTGATGATGATGATGATGACACCATAATAGGCAGGTTTGATTGAGGGCTGCCTATGGGAAACTGACTTGTCTTGCAGAATTGTTTCTGAAGTGGTTCCACACCATAAGTCTGCCAGAGTGCTGGCCTGTGGATTTCAGAGTACAAACAACAAAAGGGGAATTACTGCTTCTACAAAATTTCTTGCAAATGGGAATCGCGGAGATTTTGTTCATGAACTTCCTCCAACGTCAGAAGATTAATTATCAGCCAACAATCTAAAAGCTCCCTTTGTAGTTAGGTTGAAAGTTTTGCCTATTCGTGACTTTAAACCATGCCAATGTAGGAAATTTGGTTGCTATTGCCGTGTTCCTCTGGTGGCATGGGGACGGTCGGCCTGAGGGAAGTCTCTCTGCTGCCGGTCATCAGCACTATGTTATAGCGCCCCACTTAAGCTGAGGCTGCTCTGAGCAGAAGCGCTGTAATGCAGCATTAGCACCAAGTGATTCTAGCCAAGATACTCCCACTAACACTGGAATAGTACTTGGGGGAGTTGCACTTGGTTTCAGTGTTCTGAGCGTGTGGGGTGGAATTGGCCAGGGTTTCTGCTCTCTCGCTTGCAGAGCCTGAAAAGTGCGCACAGATGGACGTTGGGTGGTCACAGGTTTGAGATGGCATGATGCCCTCCACAATCAATTTGCCAACACTGTCATAAGTGTACACTGGAGGACTGGGCTTGTGGACTGGATACTGGAGGGTGCTCGTGAGCAGAATCCAGCATGAGTCAGCACCTTCTGCAGAGATGGGGAGACAACGGGAGAGGGCAAATACCAAAACACATGCTTGCTGTTTGAAAGGGCATGATTACCATATATTTTTCCAAGACCATCGCTGGTGTTTAGTAAACGGAGTGGCACAGTGAAAGCTTGTACCTGCTGCTCAAAATGTCAGAGCAAACCCATTGGAGAAGTACTCCCAGAGTATGAAAGCTTCCATTCAGCTTTACATTTTTAAACACACGTTATATATTTGCAATTGGATCACAGGGTAACAAAGAACTTGCAACCTTGAAGTTTAAACTCCATGAATCTACAGCAATGAAGGGATGGGTTCAAGTGATTGCTTTTAAACTTGTCTTCCAAACTGAAATGGCTTTGCTCCTTGGCGATGTGTTGTCACCATCTTTGATGCTGTGACCTAGAGGTTAATGAGCTTAATGTTTAACACCAGTTTGTTTATACTGCATTGAAGGTAATTGTCTGAAATAAAGATCTCCAGATATTGTCAGTTGTTCCAGCCTGTGTGATTTGTACACACAGTGTGTTGACCCTTAAACACTTACAGGATGATGTAATTTCATCAACACTCACCACTTGAACTCTGAAACAGCAGCACTATTGCTTGTCTTTGTTTTGACAGTTCACAAAACCACGCAGGAAGATTTGGGTTGAAAAGGAACATTGGGATCTTATCAACTGTTTTGTCTGATTTTTTTTTTGCTGGACAAACCTATCTTCTAAGGAGCTTTCTAATTGGATTATATTGATCTATGGACTGATCAAACTATTTCCTACTTGGAACATTAAAAAGTCTAATGGCAAAAACAAATTTTCAAGTCAAATAATTTGAGGAGAAAAATTAGTATTTGCACCATAAATTCACCTGCATCTTGATTCAGTTACCATTCGTATTTCTGGGGAAAGTGCCTTTCCATATCTCAATGTCACACTTTGCTGAGTCTGCTGAGATGGGATGCCTGCTGTAAAAGAAGAAAAGGTATCGCCTCCATAGGATGTTCCAAAGTACGTTGAAACTAATGGATCATTTTTGAAGTGCAGTCACTGTTTCTTGGGCAAATGTGGCGGCCAATTTGAGAACAGCAATGTCCCACTAACTGCAAATGAGTGAATAATCAGATAATCTGTTATTAATGATGAGAGAAGGAATGTTGGCTGAGACACCAGGAAAAGTCCCTGCTCTTCAGAATAGCGCCATGGGATATTTTACATCCATCTGGGCAGGAAGCTGCGGCCTTGGTTTAATGTCTCACCCTGATTATGTGAAAGATACCATCTAAATACAAGTTCTTTTGTTTTCCTTGAGGAAGCCATTCCTATTTACTGTGCTGTTTTAGGGATGTTGTCTTCAAAAGGCTATGAACAGGTCAGGCAGAGGGAAGAAAGTTCTGGAACCCCAGTCATTTTCAAATGTAGAGCAACTTACAAATATAGGACAGAGTAAAGGTTATTTGGCACAAGTATAGCTTCCTGCTGCTTAGGGTCATGTCCTGCATGCCACTTGTCTCCTGCCTGTGTCCTAATCCTTTATCCCTTTAATTCGCTCTTTAATTGGGAATGCTGTTCCCTCCTATTTAGGTATTCAATCCATATTCCTGTCGTCAATGACTTGTCCTTTCTTTACCGTGTGCATACTTATAGATGTTAAAGCTGTAATGGGTGTAAAATGCTAATTTAATGTGATTTTTTTTTTTGTCCAACAGTGAAAACATGGGTGATCCTTGAAGATAGAATCCATCCCCACTCTCAAGTACTGATATGGAAGAATCGGTGAACTCTTCGGCTATGTCTGACACGCAGAGTGGCCGCTTCGTGGCCTGGGATAAGATGACTGACGTGGGGAAGGATAGTCCTGTGGTGCCATCTTGCATAGATGCCAACTTGCTAAAGCAGTATGCCAGACAAGGTTACTGGGCAAAGAGCCACTCTCTCAGAGGCAAAATCTACGAGCAAATCATCAAAGCGGTCTCCTGCAGAACAGTGACTCCTGATGCTGAGGTGTACAAGGATATTGTCGGAAAAATCGCTGGGAAAAGGAACTCCTCTACGTTGGTGTTGCCAGAATTTGTGGATGGCAGCGCCATCCCGAACTATTGTCTGAATGCGGATGGGATTGGTGCGGTTCGGAAGATCGTGGTGTGTATTTCCGACCAGTTTCCAGACATCTCCTTCTGTCCTGTGCTGCCGGCCATCGTGGCGCTGCTCCTGCACTACAGTGCCGACGAAGCGGACTGCTTCGAGAAGGTGTGCCGGCTCTTGGCCTGCAACGACCATACAAAGCATTTCGTAGACCAAACCTTCCTGGCCTATGAATCCTCCTGCATGACCTTCGGAGACCTGGCCAACAAATACTGCCAAGGCGCTCACAAGCTGATAGTGAGCGCTTCGGAGGACGTGCTGGAGGTCTACTCTGATTGGTTGCGGTGGATGTTTGGAGACCTGCCCTTTAACTACGCAGCCCGTGTGTTAGATATTTTTTTTGTCGAAGGGTTTAAAGTACTATACAGGGTAGCGCTGGCTCTCCTCAAATTCTTCCGGAAAATCAGAACCGGACAGCCTGAGAAATCTGCCAACGTTCGAGCTGATATCCAGAGCTTCGTACAAGGCATTGGTGAGCACATCCCGGTGGAGAAGCTATTGGAGAAAGCGTTTTCTATCCGCCTCTTCTCCAGGAAGGAGATCCGTTTGCTTCGAGATGCTAATGAAAAAGCGCTGAAGCAAAAAGGCATCACTGTAAATCAAAAGAGGTATTTACCCTGGTTTATTGCTGCACTAAAATATTTTCAACCTGGAATCTACTTTAACAATAAAACAAGCATTCACTTTTCCCTAACACCTTTTAGACAGAATTTTCTGTCAGTTGATTTTGATTTAAGGGAATTATAGCCTCTATCCATAGCCATTTATTGAAGACTGACAAATAATTCAAAAACATAATCTTGGAGTTATTGCATGAAACTACAATGCAGTTAAATATAAGGTACTCTGCAGAGGAACTGGCGCAACCACAGCCCCAGTTGTACAATGACGTCAACTTTCAATTCCTGCCTCATTACGTTTGTTCACATGTTTTCTGCGTTGTGTTGCCTTGGCTGCACCCAGTGATCACCTTGTCCAAGATGCCGAGTGAGGTCGAGCTGCTTCCTATGGACGGAGAGCCCTCACGCTGTGTCGTCTTCAGTTGTGTTTGTATGCCTCCTAGTGGCTGCCTCAAGTGGATGAAGCAGCCCTGGGCACTGGCCGCAGCAAATCCCACAAAGGTCAAGACAAAATGAATTAAAATACTTCACACTTTGCCAGAATGGCAGGCAGTGACTAGTGGAGTGCCGCAGGGCTCAGTGCTGGGACCCCAGCTCTTTTCCATCATTTAAATCATTAATATATATCGTATTGAGTGTAATATCTCCAAGTTTGCAGATGACACGCAACTGGGTGGCGGTGTGAGCTGTGAGGAGGACGCTAAGAAGCTGTAGGGTGACTTGGACAGGTTCGGCGAGTGGGCAAATACATGACGGATGCAGTATAATGTGGATAAATGTGAGGTTATCCACTTTGGGGGCAAAAACACGAAGGCAGAATATTATCTGAATGGCGGCAGATTAGGAAAAGGGGAAGTGCAGCGAGACCTGTGTGTCATGGTTCATCAATCATTGAAAGTTGGCATGCAGGTACAGCAGGCGGTGAAGAAGGCAAATGGTATGTTGGCCTACATAGCAAGGGGATTTGAGTACAAGAGCAGGGAAGTCTTACTGCAGTTGTACAGGGCCTTGGTGAGGCCTCACCTGGAATATTGTGTTCAGTTTTGGTCTCCTAATCTGAGGAAGGATGTTCTTGCTATTGAGGGAGTGCAGCGAAGGTTCACCAGACTGATTCCAGGGATGGCTGAATTGACATAGGAGAGACTGGATCAACTGGGCCTTTATACACTGGAGTTTAGAAGGATGAGAGGGGATCTCATAGAAACATATAAGATTCTGACGGGTGGACAGGTTAGATGCGGGAAGAATGTTCCCGATGTTGGGGAAGTCCAGAACCAGGGGACACAGTCTTAGGATAAGGGGCAGGCCATTTGGAACTGAGAGGAGGAGAAACTTCTTCAGTCAGAGAGTTGTTAACCTGTGGAATTCCCTGCCACAGAGAGTTGTTGATGCCAGTTCATTGGATATATTCAAGAGGGAGTTAGATATGGCCCTTATGGCTAAGGGGATCGAGGGGTATGGAGAGAAAGCAGGGAAGGATCAGCCATGATCTTATTGAATGGTGGTGCAGGCTCGAAGGGCTGAATGGCCTACCCCTGCACCTATTTTCTATGTTTCTATTTAGCTTTGAAAATGGTAGTTCAAAACTGATGAGCCTGTTCTGCTTTTAGGGTAATGCTCTCTCTCCCTCGGCGCGTCCGTCCCCCTCCCTCCCTCCCTCTGTGCGCCACCCCACCCCCCCCCCCCCCCCCTCGCTCTCTATGCATCTCACCCCTCTCTGCGCCAATCCCGCACACCCACTCTCTCACCGTGATGTACTTTTCCTCGAGTTCAACCGCTGTAGCTTTATCTACACCTCCATTACAGGTCTTTTGTTTTTTCTGTTAGTCTTGGTACCTTTTAACTTTCTCTTCTGCCCTTCCCTTGTCTCCCTGATCTGTGATTTTCCCCACTGCATTTGTCAAATGGCAAATGGTAGGTTACTAACTTGATCACACTCTAAACCCGTATATGGGATCAAATGTTAACATGTTGGATTCAAGCCTTACCTGGCAGGACATTACTTGTAAAAGTTAATCTATTTCCCTTTATATAAAAAAAAACCTAAATCTGTCTAGATTTGATCCAACCCGTATCATTTGCCTTTTTCCATTTTTAATGTTGGCTACCTCTCTGTCAACATCAGCTATGAGCTGATTATTTGACAGTGCCTGAAAAGCTTGGTTGGGGGAAAAACCAAGTCTCCACTCTGCAGTTCCCTGTATTGTGTCTGGGGTCGTGCCCTATTTTCTACCATTGTCCGACCAAAGCACCTTGTCCAGCACTCGCCTTACACAGTTAATATTGACTTGCCTTTCATTTTGTATCGTTCTCTGCTCTAAAACTGTATCCCACTCTGTTTATTTACATGAGAAAAATTAGCCTGCATTCAGTTTATTATTGTGATAAAGCCAAGGGAAATCTGTCCTTGGAAAGAAGCGATCCCAGGTCAGAATCTGCATCAAGAGTCCCAAGTAAATGTATGCAGTATAAAACACTCCTTTGATCTGCCCCAAACATGGAAGAACATCCTATGCGGTGTCAGGCTGACATTGTGATTTCTCTCTCCAATGTTATAATGATGATTATGCCCAAGTGTGAGCAGTTTTAAATTGTGCATCTGTGTGCACTGGGAGATAGCTGGAGACTGCCCGAATCCCTCGACACATAGTGTCGCTTTCCACCAGCAGAGTGGTGACTATCATCTCGTCAGTGTGAACTCGATTCAGACCCAGGCTTTGATGGTGAAAGAACAGTGTGCTGCGCCTTTCACCGAGCTCCGCTGTGGGGTTTTTAAGCACAGAACAATGCAGGTTAATGGCAGTCAAATTATAAATCGCTTTGCTCAATGTGCCTTTGAATTTAGGGCCAGCAACTCTGGGAAAGTGTTGGTTCTGAACCAGTAATCTTGGGGAATAGCTGCTGCCTGTGTGTGCGTGTGTGTATATATGAATCATGCGCAGACATTTTTCTCTTGGTGATCCATGTTTGCTGGCTCTGTGCACAGTTAATCAAATTCTGTCATTTAAAGGAGTAGTTTCAGGCATTGTTGGTAGCGTTAACTGCAATTTGGGTTATCAACTAAATAGTTTAAAGCAAATTATGTCCTGATTTTTCTTCACAAAACACAGCTTATAACAGGTAACTATTGGCCATCTGTTTTTTGTGAACTATATTCCATTAAAATAACAAGTGACTGAACTAGTAACAAAAGCAAATGTAATGTGTGACTATTGGGAAAGTGTGGGTAACAGGGCAGGTTAAATCAAGCCTCAACTGTTGGCTGGAATTAGTCACAAACTCAATTCATTTTACATTTAATTAATTCATGGCCCTCTGATTTTATTACTGCACTGCACTATATGCTCCCAATGCATGCTTACCCAGTGCACTCACATCTGACACCAGCCTGTGCTGTGCTCTTGGGTTCACAATATGCCTTCAGTACCATGTGTGGGCAGATTAGTAGCAGAGCAAGTGAGAGCTATTGAATGAAAGAATTGTCCTACTGTTCAGCACATAGCGGCTTGCTCTCCACACGGCCTGCAACATGTCTCTAGTTTCCCTCTGATCCTGCCACTCTGCCAGCTGGAGGTAGGGAATTGGTGAATGCAGAAGCTAGACGCCTCTACACCCTGCTTTTCTCCTCCTGCCTTTTTGATGGGGATGGAGCCTGCTGATGTCGTGACATAATGGGGGGAGGTATTGGGAGATATCCCACTTTTCCAGTTTGAGTGTCGGCGCACTTGTATCATCCAAAGGCTAGATCACCTTATCGTGGGATTTTTCTTCTTTGTTATTTCCCAGCATGGTTTGAGTTTGTTGGTTAATTTTGGAAAGGAAGAGACAACGATTCACAGGAACATTCCTTTTAATATAAACAGTCTGGTATACACTTGCTGTTCCTTGGCAGACTAGTTACAGAATGCAGGTCAGATTGGGGGTGTAATTGTGGTCTTGACTTAGTCTTTTTCAGAAGAGACCTATGGAGGAGGTCCTGCTTGGCGAAGCCAAACTTGGACCCTTGGTATTAATATACTTAATTGAATGTAAATCTGATCAAACTGTAGCGATGGACTGACAGTATAAAAATCGTGAGATTTTAGGGTTATCGAATCATCATCATAGGCAGTCCCTCAGAATCGAGGAAGACTTGCTTCCATTCTCAAAATGCGTCCTTAGGTGGCTGAACAGTCCAATACGGGAGCCACAGTCCCTGTCACAGGTGGGACAGACAGTCGTTGAGGGAAAGGGAGGGTGGGACAGGTTTGCCGCAGGCTCTTTCCGCTGTCTGCGCTTGATTTCTGCACGCTCGCGATGATGAGACTCGAGATGCTCAGCGTCCTCCCGGATGCACTTCCTCCACTTAGGGCGGTCTTTGGCCAGGGACTCCCAGGTGTCGGTGGGGATGTTGCACTTTATCAGGGAGGCTTTTAGGGTGTCCTTGAAACGTTTCCTCTGCCCACCTTTGGCTCGTTTGCCGTGAAGGAGTTCCGAGTAGAGCGCTTGGTTCAGCAGTCTCGTGTCAGGCATGCGAATGATGTGGCCTGTCCAGCGGAGCTGATCAAGTGTAGTCAGTGCTTCAATGCTGGGGATGTTGGCCTGGTCGAAGACGCTAACATTGGTGCGTCTGTCCTCCCAGGAGATTTGCAGGATCTTGCGGAGACATCAAATAACGCTGGCACGGCACCATCCCTCGGTGGAAATGTGATGATTTTCACATCGTCTTCTATCATTGAACAGTCACATCAGAAAGTACCAAGGTTAAAATTGTTCATGGTGCAGACAAAATAAAATAAAATTGGGCAACGCCAAAAGTAAATATTTTTAAAAATATAATGAAATATTGGCTTTTGTTATGAGTTGTCAGAACTGTTCCATGGGAACCCTTATTGTGCACAGAGCCAGATCAGGTGCTGCTTAAATGGTGATTTTATTTTGATGCTGAGCACCTTGTCGCTAACATTCTTGTGTGTTGTGGATAGAATCTTGCTCTTTCTCTGTGGGATGTGGGAATTGCACTGATTGCCTTTTTTTTCCTCCTTCATTATGTCTGTGTTCTTTATGACATCCATATTTGTTCCTGTTAAACTACGTCCTCCGTGTACGATTTACAGACGAAGGTAGGCTATAGAAAGAACTTTTTTCACAAATCTTGGGATCTGTGTGGGTTGAAACACAGTTTTGCATTGGGAGTGCAGTTCTCTTTCAACCCCACCCCTGCACACACACACACACCCACTTGGTGCTTGACAAAGATTTGCAAAATAACGGTTTAGTGCAGCAAAAATCTAAATGCACTGCTGGGTGTGGTACTGGGCAATGCAGGCTGAGAAGCCACATGTTCAGTCACTGGCTGGCTGCCTTGATCAGCCAAGCTGGTCATTTGTGGGTGGGGGGTGTGAGGGGGAACTACAATTGACTTCAATGCCCCTGAGGTAGGAAGGAGAAAAATCAAATTGGTTGGGATCCGCACCTCTCATCTCCACTGACTGTTCCTGGAAAGTGTGCTCATTCACATGGGTCTTTGGTGATGGTGCAACATGGGGGATACTTTGTGTATCCCTGATGTGAATTTGGGTATCGGGGGGGTTAAATTGGGAATGGTGGTGCAATGTTATGCTAACAACTGCTCAGTTATAAGTTTCTCGCTGTTTTGTGTCATTGCAAGCTTACAAAATCTTCAGTATCATCATGCTGCCTCACTACTGCTTCCAAGCCATTTTTACACTGCCTGTCCCTCCTGAGACAACTAGTTATTTTCTGTAGAGCATTAACTGGCACTGTTCTGAATCTAACTTGTCCCAGTTCTCACACCTGAAAACCTTTATGGAAGTGTGACCATTGTACAAGTTCATTCAACCATTTATTTCTTTTCCCCTCCCACGCCTAACGCTATGAAAGCCAACTCATAACCCAATGTCTTGGTAAGATGCCATGACTGTCAGCCCAATGTGTCTGAACGGGGTGCATAAAACAATTATGCAGAGAGCACTTTGTGCCACTGTATTTTCATGATATCCCGAAGTGTCAGCCACAGTCCAGTGGGACCATGCAAATCCAATCTCGACAAAGGCATTATCTTAAAGCAGTGTCGTGTAAGTTGTTTTTGCAGCCCCTCATTTGCCATGGCAGCTCTTGACTATCTGCTGAAACGGGAAAAGAGATAGTTGAACAAAGCTCAGCTGCCTCTGCAAGAGAGCTTACACCAGTGGCTGCAGTATGCGGAGCTATTGTATTGGCACGAGTGGTAATTTGTGAGAGGGTAGAGGGGAAATGATCAAAACTGTAAAGTGCAGGCACAAAAAAAATCAGAACTTCAGAGAGTGAGAGTAATAGTATGCAATGCACAAGAGTAACAAAATAACCAAGTACTATTTGGGGTCTTTTATTTCTCTCCTTCCTTTGCCAAGACCCGAAATAGTACATACGCCAGCCACTGGTGTAAAGCTTCCTTGCAGAAGCAGCGTAGCTAGGTAATGCAAGGGTAAGAATGTTGAAGTAGCATTAAATTTTAAACTTGATGCAGTGAAACAGGGGATATAATTTAAATAGGATGTAGGAACGAGCTTGACATACAGTTGCAGGTCATTTGGTTTGATGTCATTGAAGGCAGAAGCGGCTGTTTTTATTGTCGATTAAACCACCACTCCCATCTTTATATCCTCCTAGTTAACTTGGTAGAAATATGGAGATTGATAGCAAACAAAGTCAGTATTAAAGGGGCTCAACCGTTAAAGGTATAGTTCTCCAGTTTTTCTTGCAGATACAGAATTTCTGCAATAGCCTAAGTTTTCAGCACAATTTCCATTTGGGTGTTGCTACAATTGTCCCACTCTGAAATGTCTGTACATTGGCAGTGTGGCCGATTCTTGAAGTTTGTCTTGCATGCAACACGATGGGTGTCATGTGACCTTTAACTGTTTTACTCCACTTAAAATGTAAGTGTGATTCTGGGTCGCTGGTCTGCTCTCTGCTTCCTTTTAATATCACAACTGAAAGGTAGTGTAGATGAATTGAAGGTTGTGATCCACTCCTTTGTGTTTTCTTGACCCTTTTGTGGTTTTCCTGCAGACACAATGTTCATCTAGCAGTCAATGTGGAAAACTTCAAATCTGATATTGTCAGTGCAAAGGAGATGAGAGCGATCTGGTCCTGGATCCCAGAACGATTTGCCCTTTGCCAACCAGTGTTGGTTTTCACTACTTTGGACCATGGCTATAGCCTGAACAGGTAAAGTAGAAGGAGGATTTGTACAAAATCTTCAATGACATTACATTCAAACAGTAAACTATTGTTTCCTCCGTGTAATCACAAGCCTCAGTGAGTGACCAAGAATACTGCGTAGGAAGTTGTTGAATACTATGTTCTACAAGTAAAGGCTCCATAACTCACTAGTACTGCAGTCATAAATAGAAGAAACATCTGTTTGTATAACTTACTAAAAATCTGCAAGAACTTGTAAACTTTTCCATTTATAAATTCCTATGTCCACATTTATACTGGGAACTGCTGCGTAATTCCAGGGCTGGGGGGCACCTTGTTGTCATCTCATCCTCCTCTCTCTCCTCCCACCACAGTGTCTCTTCTCTGAGCTCCACTGACTTTTGCAGAACCCTGTTCCGACTCACTCCTTGAGTCCCACGTGGAGTATTAGATTTTTTAGATTAAAAAAAATACTTGGTGTCGGACTCCAAGTATGAGAGCTGTGAAAGTGACCAAGAAGAGAAGGCACTCTCGCCTCTGAATCAAAAGGTTGTGGGTTACATAAGAAATAAGAGCAGGAGTAGGCCATTCAGCCCCTCGAGCCTACTCTGCCATTCAATAAGATCATGGCTGATTGATCTTGGCCTCAACTCCACTTTCCTGCCCACTCCCACAACCCTCGACTCCCCTGTAGTTCAAAAATCTGTCTACCTCCGCCTTGAATATATTCAATGACTCAGCTTCCACAGCTCTCTGGGGTAGAGAATTCCAAAGATTCACGACCCTCAGAGAAGAAATTCCTCCTCCATCTTGGTCTTAAATGGGCGACCCCTTATTCTGAAACTATGTCCCTAGTTCTAGATTCCCCCACAAGGGGAAACATCCTCTCAGCAGCTGCCTTGTCAAGCTCCCTCAGAAACTTATGTTTCAATAAGATCACCTCCCATTCTTCTAAACTCCAATGAGTATAGGCTCAACCTGCTCAACCTTTCTTCATAAGTCAACCCCTTCATCTCAGGAATCAACCTAGTGAACCTTCTCTGAACTGCCTCCAATGCAAGTATATCCCTCCTTAAATAAGGAGACCAAAACTGTATGCAGTACTCTCGGCGTGGTCTCACCAATGCCCAGTACAATTGCAGCAAGACTTTCCTACTTTTATACTCCATCCCCCTTGCAATAAAGGCCAACATTCCATTTGCCTTCCTAATTACGTGCTGCATCTACATACTAACTTTGTGTTTCATGCACGAGAACACCCAGATCCCCCTGTACCGCAGCATTCTGTAGTCTCCATTTAAATAATATTTTGATTTTCTGTTGTTCCTACCAAAGTGGATAACCTCACATTTTCCCACATTATACTCCATCAGCCAAATTTTTACCCACTCATTTAACCTATCTATAACCCTTTGCAGATTTGTTGTGTCGTCCTCACAACTTGCTTTCCCACCTATCTTTGTATCATCAGCAAATTTAGTTACAGTACAATCGCTCCTTTCATCCAGGTTCAAGCCCCAATCTGGGACTTGAGACCATAGCCTAAGCTGACACTTCAGTGCAGTATTGAGGGAGTGCTGGAGGTGCTGCCTTTTGGATGAGATCGTGGCATGTTTTCTGACTGCTGCAGCCTGCTTGTACAGGCAAGTAGTGTGATTTCCGAATGCTGGTCCCCACCTACTTTCCCCAGTCATTGCAACCAGTAATAAAGCAGTGGATTGTGAGCTTCAAACTCTGTTTGTCACTCCAGTGCCGTGGGATCTGTTATGTCTCGAATAAAGCAATGTGACTTAGTACCTTAGTCTCTTTATTCTGACTCCAGAGTGCTGGCACAGCATGGGAGGCCTACTTAGTGCATACATAACATCACCCCCCCCCCCCCCGCCCCCAAAGTCAAAGTACGCTTATTTACAGGGTGAGACGACCTGGTGCTTTCCGCTCCCTAGTCGATCGTCTCGGTACAAACACAGGTGCAGGTGAGTTGGTTGGGCCTTCGCTGGGCCGCTGGAGATGATGGGTTCAGCTTCGTTGTCAACCGTGATGTCGATTGCCACTTGTGTGTATACCGGAGGGTCGAAGTTGCTGGTGTCCTCTTCGGGTTGCTCGTGGCTGTCTGTGAATCGCAGTTTGGTTTGGTCCAAATGCTTTCTGCAAGTAGTCCATTTGCAAGTTTGACCTCAAACACCCTACTCCATTCTTTGGCTATGACAGTGCTAGAAAGCCATTTGGGACCATGTCCATAGTTGAGTACAAATACAGGGTTATTGACTTCAATATCGCGTGACAAATTTGTGCGATCATGGTACATGCTTTGTTGCACCATGCCATCGACATGATCATGGAGATCAGGGTGGACTAGAGAGAGCCTTATTTTGGGTGCCCTTTTCATGAGCAGTTCAGCAGGGGGATCCCCGGTGAGCGAGTGGGGTCTTGTGCGGTAGCTGAGCAGGACTCGGGACAGGCGGGTCTGCAGGGAGCCTTCCGACATGCGTTTCAAGCTTTCCTTGATGCTTTGGACTGCCCGTTCTGCCTGGCCGTTAGATGCGGGCTTGAACGGGACAGATGTGACGTGCTTGATCCCATTGCGAGTCATGAATTCCTTGAATTCAGCGCTGGTGAAGCACGGCCCATTGTCGCTGACAAGGACATCAGGCAGGCCGTGCGTGACAAACATGGCTCGTAGGCATTCGATGGTGGCAGCGGGCATGCTTACAGACATTATTACACACTCAATCCATTTCGAATAAGCATCCACAACAACCAAAAACATTTTGCCTAGAAACAGGCCAGCGAAGTCAACGTGGATCCTAGACCACGGTTTGGAGGGCCATGACCACAAACTTAGCGGTACCTCCCTGGGTGCATTGCTCAGTTGAGAGCAAATGTTGCATTGGCGCACGCAAGACTCCAAGTCTGAGTCGATGCCGGGTCACCACACATGGGATCTGGCTATAGCTTTCATCATTACTATGCCTGGGTGGGTACTGTAGGTCACGTATGAACGTTTCCCTGCCTTTTAGGCAAAACAACACGATTACCCCACAAAAGACAGTCCGCTTGCATGGACATTTCGTCTTTGCGTCGCTGGAATGACTTGATCTCTTCATGCATCTCCGCTGGAACGCTGGACCAGCTCCCATGGAGGATACAGTTTTTTTTACAAGGTTCAGTGAAGGCTGGCTGGTCCAGGTCCTGATCTGGCGGGCCGTAATGGGTGACTTTTCGTTTTCAAATGCACCCATCACCAAGAGCAAGTCTGCAGGCTGTACCATTTCCAACCCGGTGGTGGGCAATGGTAGCTGACTGAGAGTATCAGCGCAGTTCTCTGTGCCTGGCCTGTGGCGAATTACATAGTTATATGCAGACAGCGTGAGCGCCCATCTTTGAATGCGAGTAGAGGCATTGGTATTAATACCTTTGCTCTCTGAGAATAGCGATATGAGCGGCTTTTGGTCAGTTTCTAACTCGAACTTAAGCCCAAACAGATACTGATGCATTTTTTTCACCCCGTAAACGCATGCCAGAGCTTCTTTTTCAATCATGCTGTAGGCCCTTTCGGCCTTGGACAAACTCCTGGATGCATAAGCGACCGGTTGCAATGTTCCTGATTCGTTAACTTGTAACACACACCCGACCCCGTACGAAGACGCAGCGCAAGCTTGCACTAAATGTTTATATGGGTGATACAGAACAAGCAGTTTGTTGGAACATAACAGATTTCTGGCTTTCTCAAAAGCAGTCTCTTGTGATTTCCCCCATACCCAGTCATCTCCCTTGCGTAGCAACACATAGAGGTTCTAGCAAGGTGCTTACCCCAGGTAGGAAATTACCAAAACAATTGAGGAGTCCCAGGAACGACCGCAGCTCCGTCACGTTCTGTGGTCTCGGCGCATCGGTGGGTCTGATGCCATCTTCCACGATTCTTCTCCCTAAGAACTCGACCTCTGGCGCCAGGAAAACACACCTCGAGTGTTTCAACCTAAGTCCCACATGATCTAACCAACTTAGAACCTCTTCCAGATTCTGCAAGTGTTGTGTCCCGACCTGTGATCAACATGTCGTCCTGGAAGATCACGGTGCGCGGAACCGACTTGAGCAGATTCTCCATGTTCCCTTGAAAAATAGCTGCGGCCGATCGAATCCCAAACGGGCATCTATTGTAGATGAACAGACCTTTGTGCGTGTTGATGTAGGTGAGGCCTTTCGAAGATTCCGCCAGCTCCTGCGTCAGGTAGGTCGAGGTTGGGTTCATCTTGGTGAGCGTCTTCCCTTCTGCCAGTGTCGCAAATAGGTCGTCTGCCTTGGGTAGCGGGTACTGGTCCTGCAGCGAAAAACAGTTAATCGTTACTTTATAGTCCCCACAAATTCTGACCATGTCATCGCCCTTGAGAACCGGAACAATTGGACTTGGCCCACTCGTTGAACTCAACCGGCGCGATGTTGCCCTCGTTGCAGCCTGTGCAGCTCGATCTCCGCTTTCTCTCGCATCACGTATGGCACCGCCCATGCCCTGTGGTGGATGGGTCATGTACCGGGAACCAAGTGGATCTGCACCTTCGCCCCAGAGAAATTTCCGATGCCTGGTTCAAACAACAACGGGAACTTGCTCAAAATCTGGGCCCATGAGGCGTCGTCGACGGATGAAAGCGCTCAGATGTCATCCCAATTCCAGCGGATTTTTCCCAGCCAGCTTCTGCCGAACAGTGTGGGGCCATCTCCTGGTACAATCCATAGTGGTAGTTCGTGCACCGCTCCATCATAGGAGACTTTTACTGCTGCACTGCCAATTACAGGGATCAGCTCTTTAGTGTAAGTTCTCAGCTTGGTATGAATACGGCTCAGCTTGGGCCTTTGTGCCTTGTTGCACCACAGCCTCTCTAAGACCTTTTTGCTCATGATAGACTGACTCGCACCCGTGTCCAATTCCATGGATGCTGGAATTCCGTTCAGTTCAACTTTTAACATGATCAATGGACATTTCGTGGTGAAGGTGTGCACCCCGTACACTACTGTCTCCTTGATTCGAGTCTCTAGTTCAGTTTGATCCGCCATGGATCAGTCGTCCTCTGCAACGTGGTCATTTGCAGGGTTTGCAGCTCATCTGCACATTCGCTGGAAGTGTCCCATTGTTCCACAGCCTTTGCACGCGTAGTGTTTGAAGCGGCATTGATGGGCTCAATGATCACCTCCGCAGCGTCAGCAAGGTGTTAATTGCCTCGCATTCACACTTGATGGCGGACTCTTGAGTCATCTGAGGTCGTGCAGCTGCAGATGTGCACATTCTGCCATATGCATTCCTGCATGAAAGCCAAACGAAGGGCGAACTCTTCACCATCCACGGGGCAACAGCCTGTGGCTTTATGAAGAATCTTCTTGCTCCGGTGAAACCAACACCCAAATCGTATGAAGAGAACTGTGTATGCTAGTCCGGGAGCACCAAATCCGAAGGAGAGCGTTCTGATGGCAAGATATCGATTTTATACATGTCAACGGTCTGAAGGCCAGGAATTGGCGAGCTACGTCGCCAAACTAAGGCGCCTTGCAGGACATTACGAATTCAATGGATTACTTTGTGTATAGTACTTGTCGATGCATCTTAATGCTGCGAAATTTGTTTGGTGTTATCGCTGGTGGACATAAATGCCTGAGTTATCATTATGGCTTGTTCAGGTTCGGTGTTTCAACAGTCAATAGTTTGCGAAAGATAATCTCATGGCCAATGTCAAGCACAAAAAAGTCTCTTAGCATTTGCTCCAGGAATCCATTGAATTCGTAATGTCTTGCAAGGCGCCTTAGTTTGGCGACGTAGCTTGCCAATTCCTGGCCTTCAGACCATTGACATGTATAAAATCGACACCTTGCCATCAGAATGCTCTCCTTCGGATTAGGTGCTCCAGGACTAGCATACACAGTTCTTAATACGATTTGGTTGTTGGTTTCACCGGAGCTAGAAGATTCTTCATAAAGCCACAGGTTGTTGCCCCGTGGATGGTGAAGAGGTCGCCCTTCGTTTGGCAGCGTTCTCATTCCCTTCCAGCTCGTTGGCTACGAAGTATTGGTCGAGTCACTCCACGAAGGCTTCCCAGTCGTCACCACCTGAGAATTTCTCCAGGATACCAACAATTCTCTGCATTTTCGCGTGATGGTTCGTTATCTATTATTCGTCGCCAGTTATGTCTCGAATAAAGCAATGTGACTGAGTACTGTAGACTTGAGTAAGTGTGACCTTGGTGTCTCGATTCTGACTCCAGAGTGCTGGCACAGCATGGGAGGCCTGCTTATATGCAATGCTCCCAAGGGATGCTGGGATCCCTTGGGACTCCAACAGATGCGCCCTCTGGTGGCGGTAGAATGCTGGTTACAAGGTGTTGCATACATAACAGGATCTATGCCACATTGTAAACAGGGAGGGTTCCACAGCATCAGCAGCCTAGGGTGTTGGAGACTGCCATTTGAAATGCTTTCAATAAGTTTGCCGAGATACCTTGCTGGATCCGTGGGATTCGTACGCTGCATCTTGCCTTGGGGTGCATGATGCCAGCAGGAGCGGTAACGTTCTCCAGTGTGTACGTTTCATCCTGGGGATCACAAAGTTAAAGCATAGTTTTGTCCAAAAGGTTAAATACGCCTCGTTTTATTTCAGATTTTATACTCGCTGTGAGGGCTACGAACCAACCATCATTCTCATCAAAACGACAGAGGCAGAGGTAGGATGCGTGTTTAACACAGTCAGGAAACACTTTCAGGGTTCCAATTGGATGCACCTTTGATTTTGTTTTGAATTGCAGAGAGCAATAGTGACGACGATTGCGTGCGGCTGAAAAAACCCAAATAAATACAAACGGCAAAAAAGGAAAAGGTCTGCACAGCAGGAGAGAACTATCAGTCCAACCTATTTAGGGACTAGTTCTTAATTGTAACCTTGCTCCAGGTGTTTGACTGTTAAGATTTTCTATACAATGACCGTATGAGAGACTTGATGACTAACCCAAGGAGAACCTGTAAGAGCCAATTCGTGGCCAATATTGGCAGGGATCCGACAGCAGGTCATAGAATTTACACCAGAAAAGGTCTTGGATATGAATATCAGGATTCTGAAGGATGAGAACGGGTATTGCTGAGGTTAGAAATTGGAAGAAAGCTGACAAACATAGTGGAGAAGGAAAGGGATGGGACAGGCACAACCTGGATGTTTGTGAGGGGGGACGCAAGGGAAGAATTAGAAAGTCTGCTAGATCCCCAGGGCATCAAAGTGCCGCCTTGGAACTGAATCAGCTGACTGTCCAACCAGCCCTGCCTCGTCCAGCTCATTCTCAGATACACCGGTAGCTGAAGTGCTTCGAGTCTCAGTTGGGGCTAGGGACCTAGTTTTCACATTCACTCAATGCTATTGATCACACTTAATGTAAGCGTTCTATCTATCCCCAGGATGGTGTTATGGTTGCAGCGAAACCCTTTTCTATTAAACACCATTTTTGCCATTGACATCCTTAATAAAATAATAAATTATGACTTTCAGCATTGGGCAGCTGGAAACCAGCTACTGTTTGGAATCTGAGGTAAAACGCTGGTTTGGACAAGGAAACGGATACTTCAATGTGGTGATCTCAGAAATCATGAGAATAGTGACCAGGCTAGACCAACCCATACTGTTTTAAGGCACCACAAAGTTAGTTATGTGTTTTGGGCCAGTAGACCTACACATTGAAGTCATCTTACA
This sequence comes from Pristiophorus japonicus, assembly GCF_044704955.1. Taxonomy (NCBI): domain Eukaryota; kingdom Metazoa; phylum Chordata; class Chondrichthyes; family Pristiophoridae; genus Pristiophorus; species Pristiophorus japonicus. Next base: position 114,172,942 of record NC_091991.1, on the reverse strand, counting down.
CTATTGATTTCAGAACTTAAGGGAATGACGCATGAGGAAAGATTGTCTATCGTGGGTCTTTACTCTCGGAAAGAGAAGATTGAAAAAAAATATGAGAGAAGTGTTTAACATTATGGAAGGTTTGGACAAATTGGATCCAAGTCAGTTTTTCTGCTGAATACAGAATTTAGGCACAGGGGATCATATTTACAAATTAAGGACAAGAGAAAAAAAAAAGGAACTATAGGAGGAACTTGTTAATTAAAAGGATGCTAAGTATGTGGAACGGGGGTGGGGGTGGTGGAACAAGAAACCCTGAAGGGTTTCAAGCGGGTCATTAGAAGTGCACCAAAGCAATACTAGGTGGGTTCAAGGTCATTTTCTGCCCGAAACTCTTACTACATCCTTACTTTAACAGGTCTGTGGCGCCTACCTTTCAACAGATTGGAGAGAACGAAGGCGAGGAGGAAACAAGCTGAGTTATTTTGGCACGGGGGAATGTTTCGTGTTCAAGGTACTGTTGATGGTTTCCTTTGGCTAATATTGCATTGTCTCTGTCTGCTTACTACTGAATCATAGGTTACAGTACAGAAGGAGGCCATTCGTCCCGTCGAGCCCATGCTGGCTCTTTGCAAGAGCACCTCAGCTAGTCCAATTTCCCCGCCCTTTCCCTGTAGCCCTGCAAATCTTTTTCCTTCAGGTACTTATCCAATTCCCTTTTGAAAGCCACATTTGAGTCTGACTCCACCACCCACTCAGGCAGTGCATTCCAGATCCTAACCAATCGCTGCGTAAAAAAGCTTTTCCTCATGTCGCCTTTGATTCTTTTGTCAATCACAAATCTGTGTCCTCTGGTTCATGACCCTTCCACCAATGGGAACAGTTTCTCTCTCTACTCTGTCCAGACCCCTCATGATTTTGAATACCTCTATCAAATCTGCTCTCCATCTTCTCCGATCTAAGGAGAACAACCCCAGCTTCTCTAGTCTAACTACGTAACTGAAGTCCCTCATCCCTGGAACCATTCTCATAAATCTTTTCTGCACCCTCTCTAAGGCCTTCACATCCTTCCTAAAGTGCGGTGCCCAGAATTGGACACAATACTCCAGTTGAGGCTGAACCAGTGTTTTATAAAGGTTCTTCATAACTTCCTTGCTTTTGTACTCTATGCCTCTATTTATGAAGCCTAGTATTCCATCGTCATATGCTTTTTTAACCACTTTCTCAACCTGCCCTGCCACCTTCAACGACATGTGCACATATCCCCCCCCCCGCCCTCAGGTGTCTTTGTTCATGCATTCCCTTTAGGATTGTACCCTTTCGTAAACCTTTAATTTATATTGCCTCTCCTCATTCTTCCTACCAAAATGTATCACTTCAGCATTAAATATCATCTGCCACGTGTCTACCCATTTCACCAGCCTATCTGTCTTCTTGAAGCCTATCACTATCCTCCTCATTGTTCACTATACTTCCAAGTTTTGTGCCATCTGCAAATTTTGAAATTGTGCCCTGTAAGGCCAGAAATTTATGCTGACCTAGCTTTGGCACATTAATGGCACTGTGGCAGACAATGTGTGCTCACTAAAGCAGAATTGTGCATAAATTGGTTTTATCACAGTCTGTTAACATGTGCTCTGGAAATGACCTGTTCCTAAAGAACGGACTGTCCTTATAGAAAATGATTTCCTGAATGTATTTCCTCCATATGATCACTCACTTGTTGAATACTAGATATTATTGGTGGGCTAATCAAATTGTTGCACCTTTCTGGTCAAAATAACCATAGTTCTTTGACATATAGTATCATGGGATAGACCTGCCTCAGAGTGAGAAGTGTGTTCTCCCCAGATGGTGCCATCTCTTTTTTATATCAAATTATCGCAGCTGTTAAAAAACTTACATTTATATAGCGCCTTTCATGACAGCCAGACGTCTCAAAGTGCTTTGCAGCCAATGAAGTACTTTTGGAGTGTTGCCACTGTTGTAATGTAGGAAACGTGGCAGCCAGTTTGCACACAGCAAGCTCCCACAAACAGCAATGTGATAAAGACCAGATAATCAGTTTTTGTTATGTTGATTGAGGGATAAGTATTGGCCAGGACACCGGGGATAACTCCCCTGCTCCTCTTCTTCGAAATAGTGCCATGGGATATTTTATATCCACCCGAGAGGTCAGACGGGGCCTCGGTTTAACAGTCTCATTCAAAAGACAGCGCCCCCGACAGTGCAACACTCTCTCAGCACTGCACTGGAGTGTCAGCTAGATTTTTGTGCAAATGTCCCTGGAGTGGAACTTGAACCTACAACCTTCTGACTCAGACGAGAGTGCTGCCCACTGAGCCACAGCTGACAGTTAACTTTCAAGTTATCCATCACCGGTAAAGTTCTGGCACAATCTAATGATTGGTAGTAAGGCTTTTGGCAAAGGTGATCCTCGGGCATGTGTTTTACACCTCTCCACTCTGCTGTAGAAGATATAAGGTTTGACAAAAGAAACAGATCTTTCATTGATTAAATTGCTTTCTACAATAAATAGTATTCCTGGAGGGGATGGGGAAGGGCAGGAGGCAGTGGAACATGGAGCTATAACTTAGATTAGTGTAGTACAGCAGCCCCTGTTGTGGTTTTTGTTATGTATTTAACCCCTTGTAACCTGCATCACACCTGACCACCAGAGGGCCTACTTGTTGGAGTCCCAAGGGATGCCAGCATCCCTTGAGAGCACAGTATATAAGCAGGCCACCCACGAGGTACCTGCACTCTGGAATCTTAATAAAGGAGCTAATGTCACACTTGCTCATTACACACAGTACTCAGTCTGACCAGTAATTTTGAGTGTAACAGTTGGTGACAAGGTAACGAACAACCGCACGAAAATGCAAAGAACAGTCCGCATTCTGGAGAAGTTCTCAGAGGGGGACGATTGGGAGGCCTACGTGGAGAGATTCGATTAATACTTCGTGACCAACGAGCTGGAAGGGGACAAGAACTCTACCAAACGAAGGGCGATTCTCCTTACTGTTTGTGGGGCAACAACCTATGGCCTCATGAGGAAACTCCTGGTACCGCCAAAACCAACAGAGAAATCCTACGAAGAATTGTGTACGCTGGTCCGGGAGCACCTAAATCCTTAGGAAAGCGTTTTGATGGCGAGATATATGTTCTACACGTGTTAATGATCGGAGGGCCAGGAAGTGGCAAGCTACGTCGCCGAACTAAGGCACCTTGCAGGACATTGTGAGTTTGAGGGGTTCCTAGAACAAATGCTCAGACTTTTTTGTACTGGGCATTGGACATGAGACAATCCTTCGCAAACTTGTTGACTGTAGAAACTCCGAATCTGAGTAAAGCCATAACGATAGCCCAGGCATTTATTCTACCAGCAACAACACCAAGCAGATTTCGCAGAACAAAGGAGTTTCGACCAGTACTGTGCATAAAGTAATGTCGGTTTTGATCTGAAATGTACAGGGCAGAACATACACGCCGGCTACCTTAATTAACCCAGAGGCCGCCATCATCTGTTAATGCGAGGCAGTTAACACCCTGTTGGCACTGCGGGGGTGATCATCAGCCCCATCAGTGCCGCTTTAAGCACTATGCGTGCAATGACTGCAGAACAATGGGAAACCACCATGTTGCAGAGGAAGATCGATCCACAGTGGATCAGACAGAATTGGAAACTCTTACTGAGGAGGCAGAGGTGTACGGCGTGTACACATTCACGACAAAATGTCCACCAATAATGAAAGTTGAACTGAACGGTATTCCAGTGTCTGGAGCTGGACACGGTGGCAAGTCAGTCCATAATGAGTAAAACGGCCTTCAACAGGCTGTGGGAAAGAAGGCACACAGGCCCAAGCTCAGCCCCATTCACACCAAACTAAGGACTTACACCAAGGAACTAATCCCTGTAATTGGCAGTGCTGAAGTCAGTCTCCTATGATGGAGCAGTACACGAACTCCCGCTGTGGATTGTGCCAGGGGATGGCCCCACGTTGTTTAGCAGAAGCTGGCTGGGAAAAATCGCTGGAACTGGGATGACATCCGAGCGCTTTCGTCCGTCGACGACATCGCATGTACCCAGGTTCTAAGCAAGTTCCCTTTGTTATTCGAGCCAGGCATTGGAAGCTTTTTGGGGGCGAAAGTGCAGATCCATTTGGTTCCCGTTACGCAACCCATCCACCATAAGGCTCGGGCAGTATTGTACAGGATATGTGAAAAAGTGGAAATAGAGTTGGACAGGCTGCAGCGTGAAGGCATCAATGCGCCGGTGGAATTCAACGACTGGGCCAGTCCGATTGTTCAGGTACTCAAGGAGGACGGAACGGTTAGAATTTGCGGGGACTATAAAGTAACGATTAACCGTTTTTCGCTGCAGGACCAGTACCCGCTACCCAAGGCAGACGATCTATTCGCGACCCTGGCTGGAGGGAAGACGTTCACTAAGCTGGACCTGACCTCGGCCTACATGACGCAGGAGCTGGAGGAGTCTTCGAAAGGCCTCACCTGCATCAACACACACAAAGGTCTGTTTATCCACAACCGGTGCCCGTTCGGGATTCGGTCAGCCACAGCGATCTTCTAGCGGAACATGGAGAGCCTGCTAAAGTCGGTTCCTTGCACAGTGGTCTTCCAGGACAACATATTGGTTACAGGTCGGGACACCAGGGTGAAGGTTCTTAGTCGGTTGGATCGCATGGGGCTCAGGTTGAAATGCTCGAAGTGTGTTTTCCTAGCACATGATGTCGAATTCCTAGGAGAATCGCGGCAGACGGCATCAGACTCACCGACGCCAAGACTGAGGCCATCAAGAACGCACCGAGACCACAGAATGAGACGGAGCTGCGGTCGTTCCTGGGGCTCCTTAACTATTCCCTACCTGGGAGACGACTGGGTCTGGGGGAATTCACAAGAGACTGCCTTTAAGAAAGCCAGAAACTTATTGTGTTCTAACAAACTGCTTGTCCTGTACAACCCATGTAAACGATTGGTGTTAGCTTGTGATGCGTCGTCATACGGGGTCGGGTGTGTGTTACAAAGGCTAATGAAACGGGAATTTTGCAACCAGTTGCGTATGCATCCAGGAGTTTGTCCAAGGCCGAAAGGGCCTACAGCATGGTTGAAAAAGAGACTCTGGCGTTTACGGGGTAAAAAGAAAATGCACCAGTACTTATTTGCACTCAAGTTCAAGCTTAAAACTGACCACAAGCTGCTCATATCGCTATTCTCGGAGACCAAAGAGATTAATACAAATGCCTCTGCCCGCATCCAAAGATGGGCGCTCACGCTGTTGGCATACAACTATGTAGTCCGCCACAGACCAGCACAGAGAACTGCGCAGATGCTCTGTCAGCTACCATTGCCTACCACTGTAAGGGGTTCTCGGGGAGTGTAGTTGTGCCTTGGGTGTCTCTCTGGGCTTCTGCCCTCACAGCTTATGCCTGGCCTGTGAGGTACCCTGAGTGCTGCAAGAGCACCCCTGGAGAGACTGTGTCCACAGCTTATGAAGGGAGTTTTGAGACTCATGCGTCCCCACAGCTTATGCCTAGCCTGTGAGGCACCTGTCAGTGTCAAACACTTCTAACCCCTTCTTCCCTAGCCTGTGACACACACTTGAGCGTTTTCAAGGCGCTCCTAGCTTCCCTTACACTGTTCTGACATAAGACTCACGATCAGGAGATGTAATACAATAGAACTGAGACAAGGTGATTCCAAGAGGCACTTAGGCTTCCAATTTATTTGACAAGGTGTATCTCAACAAACAGCAATACACCAACAAAACAATCCCCCCAAATCCCACTAAACGGACACAACAAAAATCTTTGCACAAGTTTAGCAGTACAATGCCCAACCTCCCACCTTTCCTAGCCTAATTGAGTTGGGAGTTCTGGGGACCAGAGGTTATACTCACTACAGTGCCGTCTGCAGTCTGGTGGTTTGTTTCTTCTGGTTTTCCTTCAGTGTCGAGAGGCTTGCTGGTTGTTGGATCACGAGAGCAGAGAACCACACACACTGCGTCAGAAACCCCTTTTTATAGCCAGATTATCCAGTCCGCCTCTCGTGCTGAAATCTATCCTTCCCATTGGTGGGCTTTGTGATTTTGAAAAATGCAGCAGTTTTAGATTATTGCGGGTTTTTTCCACTGATCACCCACTCAAACCTTGAGAAGGTTTTGATTGGGTTGGCCTCCTGTAGCCATTGTGTAGGCCCTTGGGTTGTTTTGGGTTCCCTAGTTTTCTGAAGGTCTGCATAATTTCCCTCCATAGTGTAAATATGGGGAAGACAATAGCCCGATAGTGGCGATGAGTCAGTCCCACAGTTTTCGAGCAAGTGCTCTCCCATTGGCTTGAAAGCCCTATGCTTCAGGCTGACTCTGTCCCACCATTGGCCCTCCGGTGTCCTCCCCCATCCAATCACTGCTCTGCCAAGGTCAAACCATCTCGGTTTCAATTCACATTGCAGCACAGACAGATCCCACAGCCCTTTTCCTTCTGGGTAAAATGAGGGGGTTTTCGTCCTCCCCTACATAATCCCCCATCTGACACAGTCAAACACCACTGAAGTGTGTCAAAGTTCAGGGTGGTGAGAAAACCCTAGGTCTCCCAAATTGCCCAACTTTCCCCAGTTTAACTCTAAACTGATCCCGTCGATATATATCGTAATTCCTTTTAACGAGGTACAAAACACACAATCCAACAGGTTACAATATACGACAGCAATATACATATATGTATATGTGCAGTAATTGTACATTGAGTCTCATTTCAGTCTTAACCGTAAAACAAAGAAACCTGCCCTGCAAACTCCCCAGGGGCCATGTATGAAAACGTAATCATCCCTGGGAATAACAAAATCGCCTAAGTGTCGCGGTCAAGCTTTGTTTACACGCCTTGAGTGTTTAGCAACGGCTCTCCTGTCTGTGTAGTAGCCTGAGGAACTGCTTGCTTTCTTTTTCTCCTGAGCTTACAGCTTGTAACTAGCAGATATGCTACAATCAGGAGTTGGCCGATTGCTAAGGCATGCGATCCCACCCGGATCCACACAGGTATGTCTGCCCGTATCCCCAAATCCCACCATGCTGGGGGTTTAATCTGGGCAATCTCCCCTGCTAGAATTTTAGTTTTCTGCTCCATGGTGTAAAAATGTTTTTGAGACAAATAGACTGCCTGGAGGAGGTCGTGGGGCAATGGGATAGCCAAAATGGGCGACATATTGTTGTAGGTGGCTGAGGTTGTTTTGTACCGTGAGGTGAATTGTGGAAGGTTCAGGGATGGGTGTGATTCTGGTGTGTGCCACTTGAACCTCTGCCCTGGGTTTAAAGCAAAAGCTGCTGTACGGTATTGGACACCACCTTCCCGGTCCGTGTTGATACCGTTGGGCACTTATGGTGACACAATATGTCCCACCGCCTACATATGCTACCTGTGGAGGCATGTGGTTAGGAGCCATTACCTCCATTGTGCAATTGATAGGCTCTGCCCCAGCAGTGCTGAACCCGTAGGATTACCCGTGCTCCCCTGCTCCGACAACCCGAGAGGTCTGTCCCTGTCACAGTGTGCTCCCACATTGTGACATAAGGTGGGACCTCTTGGAATCGAACATGCACCCCTCTACAAATGACTCCCACATTCTCCACTCGGTGCAGGGGTGCTGGTTGTGGGATGCCCCCATCACGGGCATCCTGACCACCACACCCATGATGGTATGGTTTGACTTTCCACAGTCCACCGGTACCGGGTAGGCTTCCGACGCTACACGAAGTTGGCAAGGACTCAAAACATTATCATAAGAGTGCAGTGCTGCGAAGTACTGGTTGCTGATCCAGGAGGGGACCTGTCCCTGTCTCAGATCCTCAAGGTTACGCCGTCTCTCTCCCAGCAACCAGGCCCCATAGAGCACGCACACCTCATTTTGTCCGGCTTGATCGGAGGCGTTTCTATCCTCCCGAATCAAGGCATTTACAGCCCTGGCCTGTGCCTCCAATTGAGAGATAATCTCCTTTAAGTGAACTGTCATTGCCACCTCTACGGTATTCTCGTCCCCCAGGATTCTGCGCAGCTGATTCTTTAACCCATTTATCTGGAGGGCCAGCTGCATGTTATCCAAACTGTTTATGGCAGACGCCCTGGTGTTAAACCCGTGAAAATGTCATTTAAAGTGCCACGCCTCTGCCTGCCCAGTTCTGCCCTATCCCACTGTTTATACAAGTCTGTCACTTTGACATCCCCGAAGTCCAGTTCATAGAACTTCCGGAACATCTCCCGCAGCAGAGCCTGGTATAACAGCTCGGTTTCCCGGGGACACCACGTAGGTAGGCGGACTTCTGTCAGATTTAGCACCACTGATGCCACCGCGTATTGTACCCCCTGATAAAGTACTTTCTCGGTAGGGACCAACACTAAACCATTCCCCGGCCCCCTGATTGTTGTCGGGCACCCGTGTGGGACGGTGGGCTTGGCCGTGGGTGGGGGTTTTCTTTTCCGAACTAAAAGTTTGGTGGCGTTTACTGGTACCCGGGGATTGGGGTTCACACATGCCTCCCCGCTGCGATCCCATACCACCCCCATCCCCGACATCCTGCCACCACCTATAGAAAGCAATGGAGACCCCCTCTGAACACACGCGAGTGGATCCCCACATACACAAATAAATTCCTTGGTCGTACGCCCACCATTTCTCCCAGCACACCGTGACCCCGCCAGATGACCCCATGATGGTTCGGTAGGTATCATTATCCAGACGTTCCCAGTCCGAGTGTCGGTCTCCCACGTCCCTCTTGAGCTTTCTGAGCCACCACCACCGTCCCCTTGGCAAGTTAGGCATACCTTCCTGCCTTCTGTCACTCTCACTCTGGAACTTGCCACAGTGATCTCCGGGCAGGGGATGGAGGCCTCTTCGTAGGTGAAGTCCTTATGATTGGAGTACTTGCTGGAGTTCGATCCCAACCACCCAGGCCATCTCCCCTTGTGGGAGTAGGCGACCCAGCCATCCGCCGCCGGAGTCCCTTCTCCTGTGGTCACTGTCGGCGCTCTGCCCCTGGAGCATCCGAATACCAGGGAGTCCTCCGTGTCCCCTCGGTGCCCTGTGCAGATCCTTAGCGATACCAGCATCACTAACGTCAGGTGTTGACATCTGAAAGGCAAGAAGAACATGGCCTTGCCTTGAGAGACCTCTCCAGGCTCGACCCGTGTAACATGTTCCAAACACAAAAATGCTGTACCCAACCGTCACTGCCTTACCTAAACACATATGGTACCCAACCGTCACTGCCTTACCTAAACACATATGTACACAGCACAAAGGGCCCAAATTTCGGGCCGCGCCTAGAACGGCGCAGCCCCGACCTGGACGCCTGTTTTTCGCGCCACGAAGTGCGCCTAAAAAAAACTTCCGTATTCTCCGGCTCCCTGCTGGTCCTCTTGAGCCGGGCACGGCGCAGCACGAGCAATTGGGGGCGGAGCTAGGTCCCCGCGCTGAAAACAGTGCCGGGACCTCTGCACATGCGCGCTACAGTGGGCGCGCATGTGCAGTAGCTCCAGGCGCCCAAAACTGTGGGAGGGGCCCGAAGCACGCAGCCCCTAGCCCTTGCTGAATGGCCTCACTCGAGCTGTGTGCATAAGGCTGCCTCCCATGCCCAGCTCCTGCTTCCTCCCGACCCGACTCCCGCTTCCCTCCCTCCCCCCCCCCGCCCCCGGACCCGACCCGCGCTCCCTCACCCCCCCCACCCGGACCGGACCCAACTCGACCCGCGCTCTTTCCCCCCCCCCCGACCTGACCTCCCTCTCCCTCCCTCCCCCCCGAACCGAACCGACCCGTGCTCCCCCCGACCCGACCCACACTCCCGACCCGCGCTCCCCCGACCCGACCCGCGCTCCCGACCCCGGACCTGACCCGACCCAACGCCACCTACCTGTAAATCTGGTGCTGGGGACGGGCCCTGCCCGAAGTCTTGGGCCCAGCCCGTTCAGCCTCCCTCCCCCTCTTCTCCTTTCCCCCCCCCCCCCCTCTCCTTCTCCTTTCTCCCCTCTCCTTCTCCTTTCTCCCCCCTCCTTCTCCTTTCTCCCCCCTCCTTCTCCTTCTCCTCTCCCCCCTTCTCCTTTCTCCCCCCCCTTCTCCTTTCTCCCCCCCCTTCTCCTTTCTCCCCCCCATCTCCTTTCTCCCCCCCATCTCCTTTCTCCCCCCCCATCTCCTTTCTCCCCCCCCATCTCCTTTCTCCCCCCCCATCTCCTTTCTCCCCCCCCATCTCCTTTCTCCCCCCCCATCTCCTTTCTCCCCCCCCATCTCCTTTCTCCCCCCCCATCTCCTTTCTCCCCCCCCATCTCCTTTCTCCCCCCCCATCTCCTTTCTCCCCCCCCATCTCCTTTCTCCCCCCCCATCTCCTTTCTCCCCCCCCATCTCCTTTCTCCCCCCCCATCTCCTTTCTCCCCCCCCATCTCCTTTCTCCCCCCCTTCTCCTTTCTCCCCCCTCTTCCCCTTCTCCTTTCTCCCCCCCTTCTCCTTTCTCCCCCCCCCCCTTCCCCTTCTCCTTTCTCCCCCCCCCCTTCCCCTTCTCCTTTCTCCCCCCCCTTCCCCTTCTCCTTTCTCCCCCCCCTTCCCCTTCTCCTTTCTCCCCCCCCCCTTCCCCTTCTCCTTTCTCCCCCCCCTTCCCCTTCTCCTTTCTCCCCCCCCTTCCCCTTCTCCTTTCTCCCCCCCCCTTCCCCTTCTCCTTTCTCCCCCCCCCCTTCCCCTTCTCCTTTCTCCCCCCCCCTTCCCCTTCTCCTTTCTCCCCCCCCCTTCCCCTTCTCCTTCCCCCCCCCCTTCCCCTTCTCCTTCCCCCCCCTTCCCCTTCCCCTTCTCCCCCCCTTCCCCTTCTCCCCCCCCTTCCCCTTCTCCTTTCTCCCCCCCCCTTCCCCTTCTCCCCCCCTTCCCCTTCTCCCTTCTCCCCCCTTCTCCTTTCTCCCCCCTTCTCCTTTCTCCCCCTCTGCCTCCTTCCCTCCCTCCCCCTCTGCCCCCTTCCCTCCCTCCCCCTCTGCCTCCTTCCCTCCCTCCCCCTCTGCCCCCTTCCCTCCCTCCCCCTCTGCCTCCTTCCCTCCCTCCCCCTCTGCCTCCTTCCCTCCCTCCCCCTCTGCCTCCTTCCCTCCCTCCCCCTCTGCCTCCTTCCCTCCCTCCCCCTCTGCCTCCTTCCCTCCCTCCCCCTCTGCCTCCTTCCCTCCCTCCCCCTCTGCCTCCTTCCCTCCCTCCCCCTCTGCCTCCTTCCCTCCCTCCCCCTCTGCCTCCTTCCCTCCCTCCCCCTCTGCCTCCTTCCCTCCCTCCCCCTCTGCCTCCTTCCCTCCCTCCCCCTCTGCCTCCTTCCCTCCCTCCCCCTCTGCCTCCTTCCCTCCCTCCCCCTCTGCCTCCTTCCCTCCCTCCCCCTCTGCCTCCTTCCCTCCCTCCCCCTCTGCCTCCTTCCCTCCCTCCCCCTCTGCCTCCTTCTCCCCCTTCCCTCGCTGTCAGAAACACAGACAGACAGAGAGTGAGAGACACTGACAGAAACACAGTTGGGGGGGGGGGGGCATCCCAGCACGCTGTTAGAGGGCTCCCGGTGCTACAGTCGGTAAGTAGAAAATGTTTTATTTATTGATTTTTTAATAATTATTTCTTCTTGATCTTTTTTTGATTGATTTATTGATGTTTTTATCATTTATTATTGATGATGGCTCTTTATTTGTAAAACTGAAGTGTTTAATGTTTGTAAACTTCCCTTTAAACTCCCCCCTCCTGCCACCCCCCCCCCACCCCCATTCCCTACGCCTGATTTTCTAAAGTGTAGACAAGGTTTTTTCGAGCGTACAAAAATCTTCACTTACTCCATTCTAAGTTAGTTTGGAGTAAGTTTTCACTGCCGAAACTTTGAAAATAGGCGTAAGTGGCCGGACACGCCCCCTTTTGGGAAAAAAAAAGTCTGTTCCAAAGTGAAACTGTTCCAACTGACTAGAACTGGAGCAAACTAAATGCCGAAAATTTGAATTTCTAAGATACTCCGTTCTACACCAGTTGCTCCAAAAAATCAGGAGCAACTGAGGCCGAAGCTTGGGCCCAAAGTAACAAAATAGGAAGGAAAAATATATACACCGCCACCTGTCCCCGGGTGGCCAGGCTACATCCTGTCACTGTACAGGCATCATCGACCACTCAGCTGACCGTACCCTGGGGACCAGGATGCCCTCCGCTGATGGGCTCGTATAGTCCCCCTTAATGAGTCTTGTGCTGCCCTCCAAGGCCCTCCCGAGCCCCGGATAATCGGTGGGAGACGCTTGCTAGCGCAACAGAGCACCCTCCCTGTTGTCTTTTACCTCCTCGGTCTGGGGCGGGGAGCTAAGTAAACAGGGGACCACGGCGCCCTGGGCTGTGGCACTCTTTGTTACTCCTCCTTACTGTCGGTGCAGAGTCCCACGCTATGGGCTGAAATGCTATCTCCTCCACCTCTTGGGCTAGCCCCAGCTGATTCCACCATGGGAGGTTCAGCTTCCACTTGGATCTTGCTTAATGGTAGAGCCTTTCTCCCTACTTCTGTTAGTGGGCTGGGAACCTCTACCCAGTGGTGGGATAGCCTTACTGGAGCAGTGAACCATCCCTGGCTGTAGAGCTTCGGGGCCCGCTGCCTCCTCCTGAGCCTCCAAATCCACCGGGGCCTGTTCTTTTCCCCCAGTGCCTGATTCTCTTCTCTTGCTCGTCCCCTCTGTTTTTTTCCCTCTGTTTTTTTTTACCTCTTTTGGAGTCAAACAGTTTACACCGATTAATGTGATACCACTTCACCCGGCGAGGCAATTGAACCGCATAGACCATAGGGCTAGCCTTTTCGACTATGCTGTCTGGTCCCATATACTGTGGTTCAAATACCCCGACCCGGGCGAAGCTTCTCAGCATCACCTGGTCGCCCACCTCCCAATCATGGTGACTGCGGGGTTCCAGCAGCAGCCGATTGGCACGGTGCTGTTTACCCATGTTGGCCGCCTGCCAGTGAATCTGTTGAAGCTGTTCGAACAGATTCCTGACAAAGCAGTCCCGGTTCACCTTTCGAAGCTGCCCTTTGGTGAGGATCGGCACCAACACATGCACTGGGGTTCTCATGATCCAGCCAGTCATCAGCTCATGGGGTGAGTACCCTGTGCTCTTTGACTGACTGGCCTGGTTTCCCATGAGGACCAACAGTAAGACTTCCACCCACTTGTTCGGTGAGTCTCCCGTCTCCTTGCGCAGCCTTTCCTTTAGGGTCCGGTTCAGGCGTTCTACAGGGCCTGAGGATTGTAGGCGACATGCCATTTGGCTCTTATCCCCAGCACCTTTAGGGTGGCCTGCATCACCTGGCTGGTGAAGTGGCTTCCTCGGTCGGACTCCACATTTGAGGTAGACCCCACTGAGAGGACCCCTCCCTCACCAGGATTTTTGCAGTCCCCACCGCGGTAGCTGTTCAGCAAGGGAAGGCTTCCACCCACTTGAAAAACACATCCACCAGGACGAGGCAGTATTTATAACTTCCCTGGGCGGCCGGTAGGGGTCCGATGTAGTCGATCTGGATCGACTGCCATGGTCCCTCTATCCGTCTGACATGTCCCATAGACACCTTCCTTTTCTGAGGGTCTGGGTTGTTTGCAGCACAAACCAGACAGCCCGCACGTAAGTCGCGGACGTCTTCCCGGAGGCATGGCCACCACCCTGCCTTTTCTACCCGTTGCCAGGTAGATTCCGGCCCGGGGTGTCCCGCACCTGGACCCTCATGGGCCAGCTGAAGGAATTCCCTCCGGTGTTGTGGCGGCACTACCCATTTGTCCCCTTTAAACAACATGCCTTCCCGCACAGCAATATCTGCAGCACTGTATGGGCCCTCAGCCTTTTCCCCCTTTTTGATAGCAGCCAAGGCAGCCTTCATCACCAGATCCTGCATCTGGACTACTTTAAGGTCCGGGGCCGCAGCCGCCCCTATGCTTCCTTGTGTCCCTGGCTTGCTTCTTGCTATCCTGCCTGCATCGTATGGGTCCCATGGGTGACCTGTATGAGCACCTTCCTATGCCAGCACGTCTGCCTGCTGGTTACCTTCCCCCCGTGGCTCAGTTTTGGAGTGGGCCTTTACCTTATGGATATATACATCCCCGGTTTCTCCCACTGCAGCCACGATCCTTTCTTGCAGGGGTTTGGTCACTAGGAGCTTCCCATCCGCAGAGGTGTACCCCCGGCGTGACCAAATCGCCAGATACTCTGTACACGAATTGCAAGTGAACATGCTGTCCGAGCAAATTGTGTATGGGGTAGGGAATTCCTCAGGGTGTGTGACCACATACATCACCGCCGAGAGTTCCGCCTGCTGGGCGCTCAGGGTGCATGGGAGTTTAAGAGCCAAGGCAATCCCTGCCTTGGGATCCCAAACTCCGCAGCCCGTGAGTCTTGTACCCGCGGACACTGAACTGGAGCCATCAACGTTGACCTCACGGCCTGTGGGGTGTATCCCTGCCCGAAATCCAAAGTTGATGTCCCATACCCCCACCACAGAGCATCTATGCGGCTGCCCTGAATAGATTAAATTTGCTGCGAGCCTGGGCTCGCAGAGGCCCTTGACCTTTAAAGTCATTTGGGAGAGGAGGAGGGTCCAGCGAGTGATCCTAGCACTGCTCACTGTCCCGTCCTTAATCCTCCCGTCCAACAGCATCTGCGTCGGGGTATGATGGGTGAGGAGTGTAATGGGGGATACTCCGGTAAAGATCTGAGCTCTCTTTACTGCCCAGTGGGTGGCAAGCAAGTGCCTCTCACAATTGGAGTATCCCTTTTCTACCTCGGTGAGGACCCTGGAGGAGTACACCACTGGTCTCAGCTGACCGTTTTGCTCCTGGAGCAACACTGCACTTAAGCTGTTGCCACTGGCTGCCACCTCCAGGAGGAATTCCTCCCCCCCACCCCCCCCCCCCCCCCATCAATTGCCCCTAGGGCTGGTGCTACCTGCAGGTGTCTCAAGACGGACAAATGCTGCCTCGCAGCCCTCGTCCCATTTCCACTTGACCCTCTTGTGTAGGAGTCTGAGCAGAGGGGCGGCAGTGGCTGCATAGTCCTCGATGAAGTCCCCACAGTAGCCAGTGATTCCCAGGAAAGACCTTACCCCCGACACATCTCTAGGGACAGGGAGTTCCTGCGCTCTCTTTCTTCTAGCCTCATGAATGGCCCTTTATCGTCAGGCCCAGGAATTTTACTTCTCCTAGACCTATCTGGGCTTTCTTGGGGTTAACTTTAAAACCCCCTTCCTTTAGTAAGACCAGCAGTTCGGCCAGCAGTGGACCCGTGTTCCTCACTGCTGTCTGTGAACAACAACAGGTCGTCCACATACTGGACCAGCTGGTGTGGTTGGCTGAAGCCATTTAAGCAGTTTGCCATGCATTGGTGAAAGATGCTGGGACTATTATGAAAGCCCTGTGGGAGGCTCCATGTATACTGCTGTTCCCGGAAGGTGAAGGCAAACTTGTACTGGTCTTCCCTCTGTGTAGGGATAGACCAGAACCCGTTGGATATGTCCAACACTGTGAACGTGGTTGCGGATGCAGGGATTTCCCCTATCAGATCTGCAACTGCCGCTACTGTGGGGGCACAAGCTGGAATGTTTTTATTGAGCACCCTATAATCCACCGTAGCCCTCCAAGAATTGTCCGGTTTCTTAACCGGCCAAAGCGGGGAGTTGATATGGGTAGCTATGGGGCTCAAAACACCCTGCTCGACAAGCGAGCTTAAAGCTGTCTCCAAGTCTGCTTCTGCCTCTCTGGGAAAGCCATACTGCTTTTGCGGGCGGGACATGGGATCCCCATCTATTCTAACCTCCACTCCTGTGACTCTCCCACAATCGTGTTTATGGGTGGCAAATGCTGTAAGATTTGCTTGCACATAGGCCCGGTACTCGGCCGGGGTGTTACCGACTAGAACCTCCAGGTCGTAACCCCCTTTTGGCTTCATTGTACACAGAGTCCCTTTTCCCTGTTTCTTATCAATAACCATGACTTCTCCCTCTGCTCCCGCGCCCACTGTGCCCCATAGACAGTGATTCCTCAAGTCTACTAGGATCTGGCGAGCGATGATGAAATCAGCCCCCAAGAATCCCTTTTCCCACCTGCTCCCAGTTCATCAGGACGCACTTCCATTGTGTTTGGAGTGCTCCTAAACGAACTGCGAGCGGGACTGAGAAAAACCCAGCCTTCTCATTTCCTGTGAACCCAACTAGTTGATACGGCACCCCGTTTGATAGAGGTGAGGTTGCGGGGTCCTCCGAATGGACTATCGTGCTGGAAGCACCAGTGTCCAAAAGGTAAGTACCCAGTACACCCTCAACCTCCATCTTGACCCAGGGTCGTCCCCAGGGGTCATATTCTAGTGGGCACAGGTATGCAGGCTGGGTCTGGGCTAGTCACGGCCTCTGTACTGGCAGGGTTGCTGGTGCTTCCCTGCCTGTTGCCGTGGCTACCTTCCCAGTCCCCTCCAGCGCTGTCCTCACTGCAGCTACTATCTGGTCAAGGGATGGTGAGGAGCTCCCTCCACTTCCCCAACTCTGGGCGGCTCCTGAAGGACTTCTCCCTCCATATCTCTTTACTGGGCTCCTGCAATCCCTTTTAAAATGCCCAGCTTTGCCGCACCCATAGCACACTCCCTCCTTATCAGATGAGCGGCCACCCTCCTGGTGCCACTCCCTTTTGAGAATCCAGTTGGGTTTTACTTCATTTACCCGACCTTTGGAGATTTTCTCCTCCTCCCCTCCTCCATTCCGTTGGACCAGTGCCAGTTGCCTGACCACTGCTTCCTCGGTGAGGTTGGGGTCCCGGGAATCGAACCACAGTTCTGCCCTGGCCTTGAGCTGGGGCAAGCAGTTTGCCACCAGCATCCTCAGCCAGCGGCCAGTCTGTACCGCAGAAAGATTCGCCCGGTCGAGGAGCTCCCCACAGGCTGCGTGGTATACCACCCACAGCCTGTCCGCAAACGCCTGCAGGGTTTCCCCTGCGAGCTGCCTTGTCCTTTCGACCTGTTCGAAAGGACTGCCGTCATCGAAGCCCATAGCCTCAAGGACGACCCTCTGGACCTCAGTAAATGTACGCTGTCCCCTCCGGCATTCTGCCGGTAGAGCCTGGTACATTTGCTGTCCAGAGAGAAGAGCAGCAGCTTGGCTGTCTCTTCCTCATCGCACCCTTTAATTTCCCCTGCCTGCATCACCTCCATGAAGTGGATAGACGGGTCCCCGCTGCGAGTGAGTTTGGCCAAATGGGCCACCATGGCCCTGAGTGATTGAACTCCATGGGGAATAATAAAGTCGTTCTCCAGCGCTCCCTGACCTTGGCCATCTCCTGTGGAGGATCGTACTTGCGCTGCCTGACCGGGCACATCCGCCTTGGTTCAGGATCTTTCTGCGCTGGTCCCTCTATCTCTGGCTGTCCTACCATACCCGGTGCAGCAGACAGTGCCTGGTCGCCTGATCCAGCCCTTAACTGACCCTCGGCGGGAGCCTCACATCCCTGCTGCCGAGCGGGACACATTGGTCCTGCCCCCAGCCCTGGGTATGCTACTACCTGCGCGCCCCGCTCCTCCTGGTACCCCACCGGACAAACCACCGGTGCCTCAGGAAGTGGTCGGGTGTCTCTTGTCTTTGGATTCTCCTCTACCCCCCAATACTCTCCTTTGTCCCCTGTGCACCCGCCAGGTCCTATCAGGGCGACCATCCCCTTTGCCTGGGATAGAGCGTGGGTGAGAGTTTTAATCCTCTGGCAGGGACCGTGATCTGCTAACTCACTGCTACTGGCCACTTTATAGGCTGCCTGTACGTCTTTTAATTTATTCTCTAGTTCCCAAATGTTCTGGGTGTACCAAGAGTTCTGTTCCCAGAGGGACCCCTCAATACCCTTGGCCTCAGTGACCTGACACTGAAGATAGTCTCGGCTATTTCGGAAGGTCTCCTCCAACTGCCTCTTCCCTTGCTGCTCCTCAGCTAATTCGGCCAGCAGGTTGTCCCCAACCGCAGCCCGGAAAGCAGAGAGCTCCTCTGATTTCTGAAGACTCTGTTCTAAGTCCTTCACCCACTGGTCGAGCTTTCGGACTTGGGTGAAGCAGATAAGCCAGATGGCCTTTTCCACCCTGCGGTTGTGGTCCTTCCCTGCTGTCCACTGGGCAGCAGCATCCACTGGGCGCTCTGCCCGTGTGAGGGCTTGCACCCAAGGTTTGGTGAGGTTCACCTTGCCAAAAATGTATGAGGAAATTCTCTCCTCCATTTTTATTTCTTCTCATCACCTCATCTGTTATATTAACATCTCCTGTTTGCTTATGTCCTGCCGCAGTCACCATGTTCTGTAAGGGGTTCTCGGGGAGTGTTGTTGTGCCTTGGGTGTCTCTCTCTGGGCTTCTGCCCTCACAGCTTATGCCTGGCTTGTGAGGTACCCTGAGTGCTGCAAGAGCACCCCTGGAGAGACTTGTCCACAGCTTATGAAGGGGGTTTTGAGACTCGTGCGTCCCCACAGCTTATGCCTAGCCTGTGAGGCACCTGTGAGTGTCAAACACTCCTAACCCTTTCTTCCCTAGCCTGTGACACAGTTGAGTGTTTTCAAGGCGCTCCTAGCTTCCCTTACACTGTTCTGACATAAGACTCACGATCAGGAGATGTAATACAATAGAACTGAGACAAGGTGATTCCAAGAGGAACTTAGGCTTCCAATTTATTTGACAAGGTGTATCTCAACAAACAGCAATACACCAACAAAACAATCCCCCTAAATCCCACAAAACGAACACAACGAAAATCTTTGCACAAGTTTAGCAGTACAATGCCCAACCTCCCACCTTTCCTAGCCTAACTGAGTTGGGAGTTCTGGGGACCAGAGGTTATACTCACTACTGTGTCTTCTGCAGTCTGGTGGTTTGTTTCTTCTATCTTCGGTGTCTTCGTACACTGGCTTTCCTTCAGTGTCGAGAGGCTTGCTGGTTGTTGGATCACGAGAACAGAGAACCACACACACTGCGTCAGAAACCCCTTTTTATAGCCAGATTATCCAGTCTGCCTCTCGTGCTGAAATCGATCCTTCTCATTGATGGGCTTTGTGATTTTGAAAAATGCAGCAGTTTTAGATTATTGCGGGGTTTTTTCCACTGATGTTAACCTACTCAAGGTTTGAGTAGGTGTTGATTGGGTTGGCCTCCTGTAGCCATTGTGTAGGCCCTTGGTTTGTTTTGGGTTCCCTAGTTTTCTGAAGGTCTGCATAATTTCCCTCCATAGTGTAAACATGGGGAAGACAATAGCCCGATAGTGGCGATGAGTCAGTCCCACAGTATTCGAGCAAGTGCTCTCCCATTGGCTTGTAAGCCCCATGCTTCGGGCTGACTCTGTCCCACCATTGGCCCTCCTGTGTCCTCCCCCGTCCAATCACTGCTCTGCCAAGGTCAAACCGTCTCGGTTTCAATTCACATTGCAGCACAGACAGATCCCACAGCTCTTTTCCTTCTGGGTAAAATGAGGGGGTTTTCGTCCTCCCCTACACCACCGGGGTGGAAATGGCACAGCCAGCGGACTTGCTCATGGTCATGGAGACATTTGAGAACGAGAAGTCCTCTGTTACAGCCTGCCAGATTAGGACCTGGACCAGCCAGGATCTTTTACTGTCCTTGGTAAAAAAAACTGTGTCCTCCATGGGAGCTGGTCCAGTGTCGCAGTGGAGATGCAGGAGGCGATTAAGCCGTTCCACAGACGCAAAGACGAGCTGTCACTGCAGGCGGACTGTCTTTTGTGGGCCAATCGCGTAGTCTTGCCCAGGAAAGGCAGAGACACATTTATTTGCAAACTGCACAACACCCACTCGGGCATTGTAATGATGAAAGCCATAACCAGATTCCACGTGTGGTGGCTTGGCTTCGACCCAGATTTAGAGTCATGCTTGCGCCAGTGCAACACTTGCTCTCAGTTGAGCAATGCACCCAGAGAGGCACCGCTAAGTTTGTGATCATGGTCAAGGATCGATGTAGACTATGCGGGCCCATTCCTAGGCAAAATGTTTTTGGTTTTCATGGACGCTTACCTAAAATGGATTGAATGTGCAGTAATGTCTAAGCACATCCACGAAAGCCCATTGAAAGCCTACGAGCCATGTTTGCCACGCACGGCCTGCCTGATGTTCTAGTCAGCGACAATGGGCCGCGCTTCACCAGTGCTGAATTCATGGAATTCATGACCCGCAACGGGATCAAACATGTCACATCTGCGCCGTTCAAACCCGCATCCAACGGCCAGGCAGAACGGGCAGTTCAGACCATCAAGCAAAGCTTAAAACACATGTCGGAAGGCTCCTTGCAGACCCGGTTGTCCCGAGTACTGCTCAGCTACCGCACCAGACCCCACTCACTCACCGGGATTCCCCCAGCTGAGCTGCTCATGAAAAGGGTGCTTAAAACAAGGCTCTCTCTTGTCCACCCTGATCTACATGATCACGTGGAGGACAAGCGGCATCAACAAAGTGTGTACCCTGACCGCGCAAATTTGTCACGTGATATTGAGATCAATTATCCTGTTTGTGCTCAATTATGGACATGGTCCCAAATGGCTCGCTGGCACGGTCACAGCCAAAGAGGGGAGTAGAGTGTTTCAGGTCAAACTGACCAATGGACAAACGCACAGAAAACACTTGGACCAAATCAAATTGCAGTTCACCAACAGCTACGTACAACCTGAAGAGGACACCACCAACTTTGACCTTCCAACACACACACACACAAGTGGCAACTGACATCACAGTTGACCACGAAACCGAACTCATCATTTCCAGCAGCCCGGCAAGGCCGGCTGCCCAACAGCCCAGTGAAGAATTGACCAACCCACCCGCACCAGCATTTGTACCGAGACGATCGACAAGGGATCACAAAGCCTCAGATCATCTCACCTTGCAAATAAGTGTACTGTTGAATTCATGGGGGAGTGATGTTATGTATTTAACCCCTTGTAACCTGCATCACACCTGATCACCAGAGGGTCTATCTGTTGGAGTCCCAAGGGATCCCAGCATCCCTTGGGAGCACAGTATATGAGCAGGCCACCCACGAGGTACTTGCACTTTTGGAATCTTAAAGGAGCTAAGGTCACACTTGCTCATTACACATACACTCATAATAAATGATCAGACTGAGTACTAACAGTTTTATCCGAGAGCATTACACAAGGGAATTCACCTGTAGTTTCCATACATTGCAACATCATCATAGGCAGTCCCTCAAAATCGAGGAAGACTTGCTTCCACTCTAAAAGTGAGTTCTCAGGTGGCTGAACAGTCCAATACGGGAATTATAGTCTCTGTCACAGATGGAACAGATAGTCGTTGAGGGAAAGGGAGGGTGGGACTGGTTTGCCACACGCTCCTTCTGCCAGCGCTTGATTTCTGCAAGCTCTCGGTGACGAGACTCGAGGTGCTCAGCGCCCTCCCGGATGCTCTTCCTCCACTTTGGGCGGTCTTGGGCCAGGGATTCCCAAGTGCCGGTGGGGATGTTGCACTTTATCAAGGAGGCTTTGAGGGTGTCCTTGAAACATTTCTTCTGCCCACCTGCGGCTCGCTTCCCGTGCCTTACACTAAACATCCATAAGACAAAGGTCCTCCACCAACCTGACCCCGCCACACAGCACTGCCCCCCCCCGGTCATCAAGATCCACGGCGTGGACTTGGAGAACGTGGACCATTTTCCATGCCTCCGGAGCCTATCAGCAAGGACAGACATCATAGAAACATAGAAAATAGGTGCAGGAGTAGGCCATTCGGTCCTTCGAGCCTGCACCACCATTCAATAAGATCATGGCTGACCATTCACCTCAGTACCTCTTTCCTGCTTTCTCTCCGTACCCCTTGATCCCTTTAGCCGTAAGGGCCATATCTAACTCCCTTGAATATATCCAATGAATATATCGATGACGAGGTCCAACACTGCCTCCAGTGTGCCAGTGCAGCCTTCGGTCGCCTGAGGAAGAGAGTGTTTAAAGACCATGACCTCCAATCTGGCACCAAGCTTTATGGTCTACAGGGCAGTAGTGATACCCGCCCTCCTATATGGCTCAGAGATGTGGACAATATACAGCAGACATCTCAAAGCGCTGGAAAAGTACCACATTGTAACACATTGGCTGTGAAGCACTTTGGGAGATATGAGGATTTGTAGAGCTATATAGAGTTTGTTCTTTAATTAGAACGCCAGACATTCAACTCAATTGAATCTTGAGTACTGCAAATTCGTACAGTTAGTCTTTCCAAGACATCTATTAAAGCTATTGGAGAACTGGAGACAGAACAGTTTGAATGTGTTATTGAAACCAATATGAAACATGGGTTTCATACTGCCAGTCTTTGAAGCCTTGTTCAAGTGTATGTGGCAGGTGTGTACCTATGCTAAGCCCTTTTCAAATATTCAGTCGCCATTTTTCTGTCTTATAGCTTTACAGTTATAAAGAAACTGGTTTGTCAGCCATGACTAAATGCTGCTTCGGAGAGTGTCTCTTGTATCTGAAACATACGCTGTTTTTATTTTTGTTACTTCTAGCTACAGCCTGAAATGGAGCGATATGAATGGGTCATCATTAAACACCCGGAGCTAGAAGCTCCCAAAAGTGCTCTAGACGCTTGCCCGGAGTCACCGCTACAACCTGGTATCCTGGATACAGAGTCCCCCCGGGAACAGGGTTTGCTTACTTCCACCGGAGATCCCGCTGACAGATTATCACCCTTCCTTGCCACACGTCACTTCAACTTGACATCCAAAGCTACTTCGATGTTCATGGCTGGAAGTGCGGAATCCATTATAGTTGGTGAGTGAAGCCTAAGTGACGTGAACTATTTTATTTGGCCAAATACAAAATCTTGATGATTACACCTCTCCTGACAGCCAATTTTAGCAGCCTGCTGCTGGCCTGGCTGGGGTCAGCTACTCTATCATTGGTGGGGAATGAACCTGGCACTTCTGGCCTGTATGGTCCAGCTACTGCCTCAGGGAACCTGACACTGAACGCAGCCTTTAAATAACCTTGTTCCTGCCCAGACCTCACTGGGCCATGTACCCCCTATGTAGGAAGGTGGTTGAGATCTGCAAGTGAGGATCAGGTCTCTGGCCACACATTCTATGCTGCCTTCCAAGGATTTTTTTTTTTACACAAAGGACATTCCATGTGCTAACAATCCTTTCAGAGGTGATAATTCTTGAAGTGCATGAAAATGACATCCTTTCCTCCTGTTTCTCTCTCCTCCCTGCCTCCCCCTTCCCACCAAACCAAGAACTGCTCACCTGTTTACATGGGGAAAGCAAGATGCCTGTTACATTTAACTTTGTGAATTTGTCAGTAAAGTCGAACTAAGTGTTGCTGTTACCTTCCCACCAGGTGGTGGCGGCTGCCCTGCATTGTACATCGATGGGAACCTGAACCACGGCACCACAGGTCGCTCCAGCACCTTTGACAATCTTCCTCTGTGCTCGGAAACTTTCCAGATTAGTGTGCTGGAAGTGTGGGGCTTCCAGGACACCATGCCCATCTGAAGACATCGTTCGGTTGTACTCTGTGTCGTGAGCAGTCTCGTCAGCTACACTGTCCCCTTTTGGTCATGCTCTGGTGTCGACACAGTGAGCTGGATTCCTGCCAAGATGGGGGCTCCTTGTTTCTCTCAGTACAGTATTATTTTGGGTTTATTTTTGTCACTGGGTTTCAATCAGGAGAGGGAACCCGTTCCAATTTCCCCCTGCCCCTCCCTCCCTTCATCTCTCCTGACAGCCAATTTTAGCAGCCTGCTGCTGGCCTGGCTGGGGTCAGCTACTCTATCGCTGGTGGGGAATGAACCTGGCACTTCTGGCCTGTATGGTCCAGCTACTGCCTCAGGGAACCTGACATTGCATATCTTCAACATGATTTTAAAAATGCTAAATGTGGAATTGCAGAAGTGTGCACAACCGTCAAGGATTTCTTTCGCAGTATTCTAGAAGTGTATATAATTTAGTTTTAAAGTATGAAATGCAGTCCTCTGTGTTAATACTAAACTCTCAGGAGCAGCTGCTTGTTTGTTTACATGCAATAGATACCACCCATCCCCATGCCCCGTATCCCCATGCCCCCTTATCTCAACTGCGAAAGATCCACCTTAGTTTGGAAACTTGCTGGTCCTGGGCCAGGTGGAACAAGGTGTGAGCTGTACCTTTGAGCGGGTATAGATCCTTTATTGCACTCGGGATACCAAATGTTCAGGGTGCACAGATATACCTTCAGCCAGCTTCAGTCAAGAAGGCTCTTGTGAGTTTCACCAATTTTCTTTTAAAAGATGCCAGTTCAGAGTGAAGTTTACGTCTGTTTGCAGTTTAAGAATTCTAATACCATCACCAATTCTAGAAAATTCGTCGATGTCAACTATAACACAAAGTTAAGAACCGTTAGCCAGAAATTACTCTAAGGGGATTGTGCTTGTGAGAAATGACCTTGTTCACTAGCCCGTTTACAATAAGCGGATTAAAGACTCCAGTAAATCAGTGGATAGAGAGATGCTCCCAAACATGCTTGCACATTTGTACACTAATGTTGACACAGCCCAATTTCGGGGCCACGTGATTCCATCTCTCTTATTGGTGAGTAATTCACCTGCAGTGCCTCTTGGGCCTTGTGTCACAGGATTGCAGTCCATGAAAAACTGCTCTCACCTTTCCTGGGCAAAAAATTGCATATCCTGCATCTTTAAGCTTCACCCTTCAGAACTGTATGTATAAATGGAGTAAAATTCTAACCTAAATTGCCAAAGATCAAAAACGCAGTAACTGACGAAAACCTGTACTGACTGGACGCAGAATCAAACGGTCGTGAAAAGCAATGAAAGCGATATATGATCAAGGTTGCATTACGGGCAGACTCACTCTTCAATACACGAGTCGGATTCAGTGGAGTTCTGGCAGTTTGCTATGGTCACCAGCCTTGGGCAGGGAACGTACGGACCTCAATGCAAACCATGCTTCACTTGGGCCTCTTGAGGCTTGGGGCCAGCACTGCAGAAACTGCTGTTTCTGATACTGTGCTAAACCAGAGGTCTCCAGACTAAAGAGCTCCCATCACCAGTTTTTTTTTTGTGTGTGTGAAGAGTTTCAATTTGGACCATTTGAATTTTACGGAATGTTGGGTTCCTATTTCAGAGCTGAAGTCTTGTCTTGTAGAGAGCATTTTGAATTGGTGGAGTGTTTATTGCTCAGGGTTTTAAGTTGAATAATCATAAAATCATTCCAAGATCTCCATTTGAGGTCCTGAATTTGTAGAGCTCTGGGACAGTGCAGTCGGTGCCTACCTTAGGAAAGATCTCATTTTGTTTAAGTGTGCAATATTTTTTTTTAAATCAGTGAACCATATCTTTAGAAACCTGTAGAAATATAAGGAGGCTGAAATCATGCGTCATCATGGGATATTCGCTATGTATCTGTATCTACGCCACCCAGCTGCCAGCAGAATGCCAGGAGTGGGACTGTTCCTATAACAGCAGTGGCCACGCAGCACGGTATCTGGGAAAATTGGGACTACAGTTGGTTCACTCACTATCAAGCCATTGTAAATATCTCTATGTAACTGTGATGTGCATTGCAACTTTGTGTTTGTGGTTCATTCTGGTCCAGTACTATTTTGAAAGTGGTCCAAGGTCGAGGCGTGTGTAGTATATTGTGTCGATGCTGTATGTAATAACGGACTCGTATTTTATTAAATATTGTGTGGAAACTGTGTAATTTGTTAAAAGCCGGTGAGCATAGATTTAGTATTGTATTAAGAGGCACTGAAACCTTTAGCAGTCTGAAAGTGCTGTCACATAATTGCAGTACTGGTGACTTGTGCTGTTGTTGCTTTGGAATATTAAGGTACAGCCGCTGGAAGCTGGGACCCACCTTTCCTTGGGGTTCCTGATCTGCCAGTGCTCCAAGCTCCCTCCGTGCTGTGATAGCGCCCAGCCAGCTCCGCCATTAGCAGAATGTTGTGTTGTCTGTTGTCACAGGCACCATGCACACGCTCACTGAGCTGGAGGAAGAGACGCAGGAGTGGGGAGAGGGGTGGTCTTCGCTTATGGAGCCCCCTACACAGTGGATAGAGCAGCACAGGCTGGTCACTTCTGGGCGGCCCACACCCCAAGTCAAAGGTAAAAACCAGCGATGACATAACCTGCTGTCCCACCGGCTACAGAGGCTAAAACTCTAGCTAGAAATGGACTATTTGTTTTTTTTAAAGGAATGTGATTAAACCATATCTTCTACAATTACTTGCTGTGTCACTTTAGAATGTAATCTGTGTATGTCCTGTATATATTTCAGACCAGAACTGTGTTTTTCTCTTTTCCCCCCTCCCCCTTAATTTGTTGTTTGCCCTGTGTTCTGGGCCCTGTGTGAGAGCAGTGTGCTGTGATAGAGTAAAATTGCTTCCAGGTGCTTGAACACTGTATAATGTTGCAATTGAGCTCTATTCAGATGCCATTGCAGCCGAACTGGAATCAATCTTGCAGCAAGATGACCCGAGGTCATCCTCAAACTGTCATTGAGTGAGTTACAAGCTGCTGAAATGAAGTGCATCTCCAGTGCATGCTGTTACATTGCGTCACTATGGGTGGTGGCTGTGACTTTAGTTTCAGATCCTGCTAATCAGATCTCGGTTCCGAGAATCTGCACCACAGTGTGCACTCACTTGGCAGGCCATCACTTGGGGCGAGCCAGCATTGGGAGACGCCCTGTTCCCAGATGACAGCATGAGCAGGGGGCATTGAGGAGCTTGCCAGACCCTGGTGACGGCAGCTCAGACCACAACACTGCCAGGTTGAGGCAGCTTAAAATCTTCAGGCAATTGTCACATGTCAGATTTGTGTAGAGTCGCCATTAACGTGAGTATCGCGGCCACTAACTGTGCTCTACTGAGTAAACTTATCAACCTACCTGACCAGTTAGTGTTTCGGCCCTATTGAAAATGGGCAGGTGCCTGAAACTACCCTAGTCTTAAGGTGTTCATGTGTAAAATAGGTTTCATATTTAAAGAGCAAACCTGTCGTATGCCAGTGTTGAAGTTGACCGTGCAATAAAGTGCGCAGAATTTGAACAATAAAAAGTGACGGGAGAATTTACTGCTACAGTTTGAGTCCTCTTTCTGTGTGATCAATGTTTAGTGTTGTGAATGGTCACACTCGCTGGGCACACGGCTGAAGACTCGCCGTTGGGTGAATCCCAGATCCAGGCTGGTGCCCATGAAACCGTAGCTCAGCAGGGGGCGCCACCTTCATGGGGGGCGGTGGAACGAGGTTTGATTGAGTGAGTCTTGCTGTGGTTTTCTGTAGAGGTGTTAGTGGTGTGGGAATGCTGTCCAGCACTGGCGGAGGCTCCTGTCAGATGTTTCTACTCTTCTGGTTCCATCCAGAGCTTCTGCAGCACCACCCAGTGGACCTTTATTGTCACAAGTGCTTCTGTTCTTTGCAGATGGACTGGAGCCCATGCGGTGGTGGTCTTTGTACGTGCCCCTGGCTGGCTGCATCAGTAGTAGGGCAAGGAATTGAGGCTTCATGGTTATATGTAGCAGTCTCTGTCAGCTGTGGCTCAGTGG
This sequence comes from Pristiophorus japonicus, assembly GCF_044704955.1. Classification (NCBI taxonomy): domain Eukaryota; kingdom Metazoa; phylum Chordata; class Chondrichthyes; family Pristiophoridae; genus Pristiophorus; species Pristiophorus japonicus. Next base: position 114,145,383 of record NC_091991.1, on the reverse strand, counting down.
GTAGCACACTCTCCTCTACATCAGAAGATTGTGGGTTCGAGTCCCACTCCAGGGACTTGAGCACATAAATCTAGGCTGACACTCCAGTGCAGTGTTGCACTTCCGGAGGTGCCCCCTCTCGGTTGAGACGTTAAACCAAGGCCCCGTCTGCTCTCTTAGGTGGACGTAAAAGATTCCATGGCACTATTTCGAAGAAGAGCAGGGAAGTTATCCCTGGTGTCCTGGCCAATATTTATCCCGCAATCAACATAAACACATTATCTGGTCATTATCACATTGCTGTTTGTGGGAGTTTGCTGTGTGCAAATTGGCTGCTGCGTTTCCTACATTACAACGGTGACTACACTTCAAAAAGTACTTAATTGGCTGTAAGGTGTCTTGAGACAAGACGTCTGGTGGTTGTGCAAGGCGCTATATAAATGCAAGTCTTTAATCACGTTACCTGGCAACACTTAGTGGATCAGACAAGAAGAATGGCCACACGCTTGAGAGAGGGATCCGCACCACAGGATACGTCTGCACCTTCGGGAGATATGGGGGGGTGGGGGGATTGAAAGGAGGGACAAAAAAGTGTTTGAGAATAATTGATACTCTTCTGCTAGCTCAATTGGCAAAGGTTGAGCCATACAGACCAAACGATGGGCATTCTTGTTCCACATGTTTTGGTATCTTTCAAGTTTGCAAATGACACTAAACTGGGTGACGGTGTGAGCTGTGAGGAGGACACTAAGAGGCTGCAGGGTGACTTGGACAGGTTAGGTGAGTGGGCAAATGCATGGCAGATGCAGTATAATGTGGATAAATGTGAGGTTATCCACTTTGGGGGCAAAAACACGAAGGCAGAATATTATCTGAATGGCGGCAGATTAGGAAAAGGGGAGGTGCAACGAGACCTGGGTGTCATGGTACATCAGTCATTGAAAGTTGGCATGCAGGTGGTGAAGAAGGCAAATGGTATGTTGGCCTTCATAGCTAGGGGATTTGAGTATAGGAGCATGGAGGTCTTACTGCAGTTGTACAGGGCCTTGGTGAGGCTCCACCTGGAATATTGTATTCAGTTTTGGTCTCCTAATCTGAGGAAGGGAGTGCAGCGAAGGTTCACCAGACTGATTCCCGGGATGGCAGGACTGACATATGAGGAGAGACTGGATCGACTGGCCCCTTTATTCACTGGAGTTTAGAAGGATGAGAGGGGATCTCATAGAAACATAAAATTCTGACAGGACTGGACAGGTTCGATGCAGGAAGAATGCTCCCGATGTTGGGGAAGTCTAGAACCAGGGGACACAGTCTTAGGATAAGGGGTAAGCCATTTAGGACTGAGATGAGAAACTACTTCACTCAGAGTTGTTAACCTGTGGAATTCCCTACCGCAGAGAGTTGTTGATGCCAATTCATTGGATACATTCAAGAAGGAGTTAGCTATGGCCCTTACGTCTAAAGGGGTATAAAGGGAAAGAGGTACTGAGGGAATGATCAGCCATGATCTTAGTGAATGGTGGTGCAGGCTCGAATGGCCTGCTCCTGCACCTATATTGTATGTTTCTATGTTTGTACTCTTCACTTAGTGTGAAGTAAAGGAAGGATTCACAGGCTGATTAACAGTTTGACAGGTGAATGCTCCTTCCATGGCTGTGACCAGCTTTATCCCAACCAATAGGGTGGGGGGGATAGTTCTGTACGGCGGGGAGGGGGGTATTGTCTGCTCCCATAACCATATGATGGGGGGAGGTGCACACAGACTACAATGGGTGGAGGGGGAGGCGCTCACACCCCACACCCACCGGGCGCGAATATCCTGCTGAAGGTAAGCCCAGAATTCATAGCCGGAGCCCCTGTCTCCCCTCCCGGGGACTGTGTGGAGTATTAGAATATTAATTCGAAGAAAGAAATGTATGATATTTACTGGGCTAATACACAAATACTCTGTTCCAGCAGCAAAGAGCCTTGTGCAACATTTTTCCTGGGTGGCTGTTGCTAATAACCAAAACACTATTATTTCACGGTATGGGTGGAGATCAGATGCTATGGTGAGTATATTTAACCCCCAAAATGTATTTTTTGAGGGGAAATAGGATTACTTACAGCAAAGTAAAGGCTCGCACATCACAATTATGTATGGAGAAAGTCAAACTGAACACTCGGGTCAAAGTAAAGTGTGACCTTAGTCTTTCATTGCAGGTCTCCAGAGTGCCTCTCCAACCTGTGAGACCTCCTTAAATACCTGTGCTCCAAGGAATTTTGGGACTCCAGGGGATGAGCCCTCTGGTGGCTGTACAGAGTATATACAAGTTTACATCTCCCTCCCCTGCCCCCCCCCCCTCCCAAAGTTAATAGTGTAACTATTTACAATGTGAGTCAATCTGGGACCCTTCTTGCTCTGGTTGATTGTCCCGGTGTGAAAGCTGGTATTGTTGAATCAATTGTTGGGCCCTTGTTGGGCTGCTGTGGTTGATGGGTTCTGCTTCGTGCTCAACCGTGGTGCCGGTTGCCACTGGTGTGCATGTTGGGGGATCAAAAAAGGTAGGGTCCAAGGTGGGTTGCTCAGGATAGTCCGTGAGTCTGAATTTGATTTGGTCCAAGTGTTTCCGGTGAATGAGTCCATTTGAAAGTTTGACCCGAAACACCCTGCTCCCCTCTTTGGCCACGACAGTGCCAGGAAGCCACTTGGGACCTTGTCCATAATTTAATACAAATACAGAATCATTAATTTCAATCTCGCATGACACATTTGCGCTATCATGTATGCACTTTGTTGAAGCCGCCTGCTCTCTATCTGTTCATGTAGATCAGGGTGAACTAACGAGAGCCTTGCCTTAAGTGCTCTTTTCATGAGCAGTTCAGCAGGTGGGATCCCAGTGAGTAAGTGGGGTCTTGTGCGGTAGCTAAGCAGGACTCGGGATAGGCGAGTCTGCAATGAGCCTTCAGTTACCCTCTTCAAGCCTTGCTTGATAGTTTGCACTGCTCTCTACCTGACCATTGGACGCTGGTTTAAACAGGGCAGATGTGACATGTTTTATCCCATTACGGGTCATGAATTCTTTGAACTCAGCACTGGTAAAACATGACCCGTTGTCATTCACCAGGACATCGGGTAGGCCGTGTGTGGCAACATGCCCTGCAGGCTTTCAGTAGTGGCAGCGGACGTGCTAGCCGACATTATCTCCCATTCAATCCACTTGGAGTACACATCTACAACCACAAGGGACATTTTACCCAAGAACGGGCCTGCATAGTCGACGTGTACCCTAGACCACGGATTGGAGGGCCAAGACCATAAATTTAGTAGCGCCTCCCTGGCTACATTGCTTAACTGCGAGCATGTATTACATCTGTGAACGCAGGACTCTAAGTCCGTGTCGATACTGGGCCACCACACGTGGGACCTGGCTATCGCTTTCATCATTACAATGCCTGGGTGGGTACTGTGGAGGTCACTACTCGATTGCCCCACAGAAGGCAGTCTGCCTGTATAGACATTTCATCTTTGCGCTGCTGGAATGGCTTTATCTCTTCCTGCATTTCCACTGGGACACTGGACCAGCACCCGTGAACCACACAGTTTTGGACTAGAGATAATAAGGGGTCCTGGCTCGTCCAGGTTTTGATGATCTGGGCAGTGACGGGTGATTGCTCACTTTTAAATGCTTCCATAGCCATGGCTAAATCTGTGGGCTGTGCCATTTCCACCCCTGTGTTGGGCAATGGCAGCCTACTGAGAGCATTCGCTCAGTTTTCTGTGCCTGGCCTGTGGCGGATGGCGTAGTTGTATGCGGACAAAGTGAGCGCCCATCTCTGGATGTGGGCCGATGCATTGGTATTTATCCCTTTACTCTCGGAAAACTGGGATATGAGTGGCTTATGGTCAGTTTCCAATTCGAATTTTAGCCCAAACAGATATTGATGCATTTTCTTTACACCGTAGACACATGCTAATGCTTCTTTCTCAATCATGTTGTAGATTCTCTCAGCCTTAGACAGACTCCTGGATGCGTAAGCAACTGGTTGCAGTTTCCCAAAATCATTAGCTTGATGCAATACACACCCGACGCCATATGACACCGCATCACATGCTAATACCAAACACTTACATGGATCATACAACACAAGCAATTTGTTTGAGCATAACAATTTTTCTAGCTTTTACAAAGGCATTTTCTAGGCTTTTGCCCCAAACCCATTCGTCCCCTTTACGCAGTAAGACATGCAGTGGTTCTAACAGTGTGCTGAGACCCGGTAAAAAGTTACCAAAGTAGTTTAGGAGTCCTAGAAACGACTGCAGCTCTGTCACGTTCTGTGGCCTCGGTGCATTCTCAATTGCCTCCGTCTTCGAATCGGTGGGCCTGATGCCGTCTGCCCTGATCCTCCTCCCCAAGAACTCCATTTCAGGCGCCAGGAAAACACACTTTGAACATTTTAACCTGAGTCCCACGCGGTTGAGTCGACTAAGAACCTCCTCCAGTTTCTGCAAATGCTCGACTGTGTCCCGACCTGTGACCAAGATATCGTCCTGGAAGACCACTGTGTGCGGAACTGACTTCAGTAAACTTTCCATGTTTCTCTGGAATATCGCCGCCGCTGATTGAATTCCAAACGGGCACCTGCTATAAATAAAAAGACCTTTGTGCGTGTTAATGCAGGTGAGGCCCTTCGATGATTCCTCCAGTTCCTGTGTCGTGTAGGCTGAAGTCAAATCCAGCTTCTTGAACGCCTTTCCTCCCGCCAGCGTTGCGAAAAGGTCGTCGGCCTTTGGTAGTGGGTATTGGTCCTGCAGGGAGAAACGCTTGATAGTTACTTTGTAATCGCCACAGATTCTGATGGTGCCATCTCCCTTGAGGACAGGAATGATCGGGCTGGCCCACTCATTGAACTCGATCGGTAAAATGATGCCCTTTCGTTGCAGCCGGTTTAGCTCGATCTCTACCCTTTCTCTCATCATGTACAGTACTGCTCTCGCCTTGTGATGGATGGGTCGCACCCCTGGAATTAGGTGGATCTGCACTTTTGCTCCTTGGAACTTCCCGATGCCTGTTTCGAACAGCGAAGGGAACTTGTTTAAGACCTGGGCACACGAAGTGTCGTCAGTGGGCGATGGCGCTCGGACGTCGTCCCAGTTCCAGCGTATCTTTCCCAACCAGCTCCTGCTGAGCAGCGTAGGACCATCGCCCGGTACCACCCAAAGTGGTAGCTTGTACACCGCTCCATCGTAGGAGACCTTTACGGTAGCACTGCCGATTACGGGAATCAGTTCTTTTGTGTAAGTTCTTAGTTTCGTACGAATTGGAGTTAAGACTGGCCTCAAGGCCTTGCTGTACCACAATCTTTCGAAAGTCTTTTTGCCAATGATGGACTGCCTCGCGCCCGTGTCCAGCTCCATTGACACCGGGAGTCCATTTAGTTCAACATTCAGCATTATCGGGGGACAATTCATGGTGAATGTGTGCACCCCATGTACCTCTGCTTCCTCGGTCTGAGGCTCTGGTTCATCGTGATCCTCCGTGACTCTGTCGTCTTCTGCAACATGGTGGTTTGCAGGTTTAACAGGATTTGCAGCTCGCCTGCACATACGTTGGCAGTGTCCCATTGTTCCATAACCCTTGCAAACGTACCCTTTGAATCGGCATGAATGGAAACGATGATCACCCCCGCAGCGCCAACAAGGTGTTAATGGCCTTGCATTCATCACCCTTGATGGTGGACTCTGAGACATCTGCGGACGTGCAGCTGCAGGCACGTGTGACCTGCCCTGTACATTGTGATTTGAAAACATCACTTTGTTCACAGTACTTGTAGCAGCATTTGTGTGCTGAGGGATTTGCTTAGTATTGTCACTGGTGGCAATGAATGCCTGGGCTATCGCTATGGCCTTACTCAAGGTTGGGGTCTCTACAGTCAAAAGTTTGCGAAGTATGGTTTCGTGGCCAATGCCAAGTACGAAAAAATCTCTGAGCATATGCTCCAAATATCCTTCAAATTCGCAATGTCCTGCAAGGCGTCTTAGCTCGGCGACATAACTCGCCACTTCCTGGCCTTCAGAACTTTCTTAGGTGTAGAACCGGTACCTCGCCATCAGAACACTTTTCTTCAGGTTCAAATGCTCTCGGACCAGGGTGCACAAATCATCGTACAATTTCTCCGTGGGTTTCGCTGGAGTAAGCAGATTCTTCATGAGGCCATACGTTGGTGCCCCACAGACGGTAAGGAGGATCGTCCTTCATTTGGCAGCGTTCACTTTCCCATCTAGCTCATTGGCCACGAAGTATTGGTCGAGTCGCTCCACAAAAGTTTCCCAATCATCTCCCTCCGAGAATTTCTCTAGGATGCCCACTGTTCTCTGCATCTTTGGGTTCGCTATCTGCATCTCATCACCAGTTGTTATGTATGGAGAAAGAGTCAGACTGAGCTCAAAGTAAAATGTGACCGTAGTCTTTTATTGCAGGTCTCCAGAGTGCCTCTCCAACCTGTGAAGCCTCCTTAAATACCTGTGCTCCCAAGGAATTATGGGATCCCTTGGGACTCCAGGGGATGAGCCCCCTGGTGGCTGTATAGAGTATATACATAGAAACATAGAAAATAGGTGCAGGGGTAGACCATTCGGCCCTTCGAGCCTGCACCACCATTCAATAAGATCATGGCTGATCACTCACCTCAGTATCCCTTTCCTGCTTTCTCTCCATACCGCTTGATCCCTTTAGCCGTAAGTGTCATGTATTCAACCAGCATTGTAACCCATGTATAATCTGACCTAAGTTGTACACCGTGAGAACACTGACCACTAGGTGGGGAAGCTCCATACCTTCATCACTTGAGTGCTAAGGAATAAAGGACAGGTCACAGATTGACCTTCTCTCAAGCATGGGCCTCGTGTGCATTTATACTGTATAGTAAGGACGTATCAATGGCGACAAGAAACTGGGATTTAAACCACGCGAGCATGGCCACTAGCAGAACAGACGGGAGGTACTGTGTTACGGAATGGTTGGGACAGAGATTCAACATTGTTAAAGCAGCACACAGTTCTCCAGGCAGACAAGGGCAGTCGGGTAGTCAAACCCAGAGGAGGAGTTCGACAGAGACAATGACAAGCTGAACAGCGATTCACGCTATTGCAAGGGACAATGTGGCCAGTAATGGGGCCATCAACACCTGTTAATGGTGCACTCAAGGACGATCGACTGGCAAGGGACCTTTTGTTTCAAACCGCAACTCATGCTGGAGGCATGGAGGCACACACTCAGCTGGAGTTTGCAGAGATGAGCAAAATACTTGCAGAAATGGACACTGGGGGAAATCGCTGGAAGCTGAAGTTCAGCGAGTTCATGTGGAGCACGTATACAGTTCATACACCAGGATGCCACCGATAATGATGAAAGTGCTCCTCAATGGCATCCCAGTATCAATGGAGTTAGACACGGGTGCCAGCCAGTCCCTGATGGGTATCAAACAGTTCGAAAAGTTGTGGGCATCCAAGGCCAGGAGGCCAAAATTATCGCCGATTGACGCACAGCTACGGACTTACACAAAGCAGATCATTCCGGTGCTAGGCAGCGCCACGGTAGTCGTGACCCACAAAGATTCGGAGAACAGACTGCCACTCTGGATTGTCCCAGGGGACGGTCCCGCACTACTGAGGAGGAGTTGGCTTGTTGTCATGAACTGGAAATGGAGCGATGTCAATGCAATTTCCTCTGTGGAGCGAGTATCATGCTCACAGATCCTGGACAAATTTGACTCATTATTTCAACCCGGCATTGGCACTTTCATGGGGGCCAAGGTAGTGATTCACATAAACTCGGACGCCAGGCCAGTACACCACAAGGCCAGAGCGGTGCCGTACGTGATGCGGGAAAAGATAGAAGGCGAATTGGACCGCCTGATGAGGGAAGGCATCATCTCGCCAGTCGAATTCAGTGACTGGGCGAGCCCGATTGTGCCGGTGCTCAAGGCGGATGGGTCGGTCAGGATATGTGGCGATTACAAGGCCACCATCAATCGGGTGTCATTCCAAGACCAGTACCCGCTACCGAGAGCGGAGGACCTCTTTGCGATGCTATCCAGTGGCAAACTTTTTTCAAAATTGGACGTGACCTCAGCTTACATGACCCAGGAGCTGGCGAGTGAGTCGAAGAAGCTGACCACCATCACGACACACAAGGGGTTGTTTGAGTACAACAGATGTCCGTTCGGGATTTGCTTGGCCGCTGCGATCTTCCAACGAAATATGGACAGCCTCCTCAAGTCGATTCCAGGGACGGTGGTTTTTCAGGATGACATCCTCATTACGGGTTACGATACTGAAGAACACCTCCACAACCTGGAGGAGGTGCTACGCAGACTGGACCGGGTAGGTCTGCGACTGAAAAAGGCGAAATGCGTCATCCTAGCTCCAGAGGTAAAATTCCTGGGGATGAGGGTAGCAGCAGACGGGATCAGCCCTACTGCGTCCAAGACGGAAGCGATCCAGAGAGCACCCAGATCCCGTAACACGACGGAGCTGCGTTCGTTCCTGGGGCTCCTGAACTATTTTGGTAACTTTCTTCCCAAATTAAGCACGCTGCTAGAGCTGCTACACGTGCTCCTACGCAAAGGTCGCTAATGGGTCTGGGGGGACAGCCAGGAAAGGGCTTTTAATAGAGCACGCAATTTGTTATGTTCCAACAATCTGCTAATGCTATATGACCCATGTAAGAAACTTGTGTTAACGTGCGATGCGTCGTCCTATGGTGTCGGGTGTGTGTTGCAGCATGTCAGTGCCAAGGGTCAGTTACAGCCGGTAGCTTATGCCTCCAGAAGTCTGTCCCAGGCAGAAAGGGGCTACGGGATAGTAGAAAAGGAGGCGCTCACATGTGTATATGCGGTAAAGAAAATGCACCAGTACCTGTTTAGCAGGAAATTTGAGTTGGATACAGATCACAAACCCCTAACGTCCCTTTTGGCCGACAACAAGCCCATAAATGCAAACGCATCGGCCCGCATACAGAGGTGGGCACTCACGTGAGCTGCCTATGACTACACAATTCGGCACAGACCGGGCACCAAAAACTGCGCCGATGCACTCAGCAGGCTCCCACTAGCCACCACTGAGGGGGCTACCGAGCATGGTGCTGAGATGGTCATGGCTGTTGAAGCTTTCGGAAGCGAAGACTCACCCGTGACAGCCCATCAGATTAAAGTCTGGACAAATAGAGACCCGCTATTGTCTCTAGTCAAGAAATGTGTCCTGAATGGGGACTGGGCAGCCACGTACAGGGCATGCCCGAGAAATTTAAACCATTTCACAGGCGCAAGGATGAACTCTCGATTCAGGCCAATTGCCTACTGTGGGGAAACCGCGTAGTCATGCCCCAGATGGGCAGAGAGGTGTTCATCAGAGAACTCCACAATGGGTACCCGGGCATTGTCATGATGAAGGCAATTGCCAGGTCACACGTTTGGTGGCCAGGGATAGACGCAGATCTGGAACTTTGTGTTCGCAGGTGCAACACGTGTGCCCAACTGGGCAATGCGCCCAGGGAAGCCCCCCTTAGCCCCTAGCCATGGCCCGCCAAGCCTTGGTCACGCATCCATGTGGACTACGCAGGTCCTTTCATGGGTAAAATGTTTTTGGTTGTAGTAGACGCCTACTCCAAATGGATCGAGTGTGACATTTTAAATTCAAGCACATCCTCTGCCACGGTAGAAAGTCTACAGGCAATGTTCGCCGCCCACGGTCTACCGGACATCTTGGTCAGCGACAATGGCCCGTGCTTCACAAGCACTGAATTCCAGGACTTCATGGCAGGCAATGGAATTAACCATGTTAGAACGGCACCGTTCAAGCCGGCCTCAAACGGCCAGGCAGAACGAGCAGTGCAGATAATCAAACAGGGGATGCTCAGAATCCAAGGGGGTTCCCTACAAACCCGCTTATCACGCCTCCTGTTGGCCTATAGATCCCGACCACACTCGCTCACAGGGGTTCCACCCGCAGATCTACTAATGAAAAGGACGCTCAAAACCCGGTTATCCCTTATACACCCCACCATGAAAGAAATTGTCGAGAGCAGGCGCCAGTCACAATATGACTACCATGACAGGAATGAGAGGGCGCGATGTATTGATGTAAATGATCCTGGTTTTTGTCCTCAACTACGCTGTAGGGCCCAAATGGCTCGCAGGCAGAGGGAAATAGGATTCTGGTAGTTAAACTTACCAATGGACAAATCTGCCACAAACATGTGGATCAAACGAAAAGGAGGTTTAGCAACCCCATAGAACACGATAGAACACGATATCGAGTTCACTCCACCACGGGTGACCGAATACCGGAACCAAAGGGAGGAGATCCCAGTCACTGTGGGCAGTCCGGACAGGCCTGAGGCACCGCAAACAGCAGACACTCAGGCCAGCGCCCAACAACCGGAGCCCCAACTTAGGCGCTCTACAAGGGAGCGTAAACCACCAGAGAGACTCAACCTGTGATCCCAATAAGACTTTGGGGGGGGAGGTGATGTCATGTATTCAACCAGCATTGTAACCCATGTGTAAACTGACCTAAGTTGTACACCGTGAGAACACTGACCACTAGGTGGGAGACACTCCTAACCTGGACCTTCAGGTATAAAAGGGGAAGCTCCACCCACCTTCATCACTTGAGTGCTAAGGAATAAAGGACAGGTCACAGACTGACCTTCTCTCAAGCATAGGCCTCATGTGCATTTATACTGTGTAGTAAGGATGTATCAGTAAGGGCCACATCTAAATCCCTCACAAGTTTACATATATAACAACAATGCTGCTGAAGAGCCTACAGCAGCACAGCAGAGCTCACTTGGCACATCATCTAATATTGGAATGCTGCACCACATTACAGGCAAGTACTTTCTTCCAGTACTGTGGTTCTATCTGGGTTCACTACCCGTGTAGAGAGAGAGGGCAAACCAAGAGACATGGGGTGATTTGCTTTTGTTGTTCAGCTTGTTGATACAGCCTTTGTTCGTGGTGGAGGATTCCACTTAAAATGATACAATATGGATTTTATTTCTAATCTGTGACATGTGTTTTATACTAAATATATTTGCACTGGCACTGTTGTGTTTAAGCAGCAAACTCCCCATTGACACATCCTCTGTGATACCCCATTGCTCAGTGGGTGGCACTCTCCTCATTGAGTCAGAAGATGGTGGATTCATGTCCCCACTCCAGATACTTGAGTACATAGTCCAGAGACTTGAAGCCCATAATCCAAGATGACACTCCGAGTTGATAAACCTCAGGTGGATGTTAAAAGATCCCATAGCACTATTTTGAAGAAGAACAGGGCAGTTCTCCCTGGTGTCCTGGCCAACAAATTGGCTGTCGCATATCCTACATTACAACAGTGACTACAACCAGTAAAGTACTTCGAGGAGTAAAGTGCTTTGCGACGTCTCAAGGTCTTGAAAGGCGCTGGATAAATGTAAGTCTGTCTGTCTTGTGATTTTGATGTTGGACATTCTGTATGGTTTGGCCTTAGCGACCACTCTAGCGAACCTCACACTTCCTATGAGAAAGAGTGCCTTTACCTGCTCAATATCTGACTAAATGTAGCAATGCCCGGGGGTCAAACAGAAAACCCTTGCCCCTGTACTGTATGCGAATCGACCTGGCACAGACTCTGCGGTGGCTGTAGACAGACTGACTCCTGGGTGGATTGAACCACAGAAGTGTGGTACCAAATTCACTGCAGGCGTACGTTCTGAAATAAATCCCATGAACAGAAACGTTTCAAGGACACCCTCAAAGCCTCCTTGATAAAGTGCAACATCCCCACCGACACCTGGAAGTCCCTGGCCAAAGACCGCCCTAAGTGGAGGAAGTGCATCCGGGAGGGCGCTGAGCACCTCGAGTCTCATCGCCGAGATTGTGCAGAAACCAAGCGCAGGCAGCGGAAGGAGCGTGTGGCAAACCAGACTCCCCACCCAGCATTTCCCTCAACCACCTGTGACAGAGACTGTAATTCCCGTATTGGACTGTTCAGTCACCTAGGAACTCCCTTTTGGAATGGAAGCAAGTTTTCCTCGATTTTGAGGGACTGCCTATGATGATGATATGCATATTCAATGGTTAGCTAATAATATTGGATGTTTATCTCCTTGTTTGAAGCATTTGTGATAATTCAAACTTAATCCTTTATCCCTCCAACTACTAAAGATAATAGAAACAGGAACAGCCCATGTCTTGGCACTCAAACATTAGCACATAAGAGCTTTTTGTTTCAACAGTCTTACTAAATACATATGCATAGATTCATATGGAAGGAGGCCATTCGGCCCATCGAGCCTGTGAAAGAGCTATCCATTAGTCCATTCACCCCGCTCTTTTCCCCATAGTCCGCAAATTTCTCCTTTACAAGTATTTAACCATTTCCATTTTGAAAGTTACTATTGAATCTGCTTCCACCAGCCTTTCAGGAAACACATTCCAGATTGTAACAACTCACTGCAAAAATAATTTCTCCTCTTCCCTCCCCACCCCTGCTTCTTCTGCCAATTATTTAAAATCTGTGTCCTCTGGTTACTGACCCTCCCTCCAGTGGAAACCCTTTCTCTTGGGTGTATCGGAACAGGCTAGTCACTTTCTGTATGAACCTAGGTTTTTAACCCCTCACATGCTGTTGAGTAATGAGGAATTGAAATCAATAATCCCACACAATAAAAGTATATCTTTGACACAGGCTCCCCGGATCACCTGCCCAGTGAAAGAATTCCTCCCAGTGTTTGCCAGGAGGATGCTGAGCAGGAAGTAAAGGTATTTAGTGGAGAGGGTTTTTTAAGGCAGGGAGAGATGGGACAAGGTAAAGTGGTTTTGATAGAGAATTCCAGAGAAGAAAGATCAGCAGCCTTCAATGACAGAGTGAGAGGGGTGCAAGTGAGCAGCAATCAGAGACCGAGGAATGGGCCAGGATGTCTGGCTGGTGATTTCCCAAATTGGGTGAGGCGAGACATGGAGGGATTCTGAGGACGGGGACCTTCAATGGGGCATAGACCAGTGGGACTGGGTGAAGCGATGGTTCTGAGTCTCACTTCAGAACTCTGCATTAGCTGCAGTTTCTGAAGGGCGTAGGTGGGTGAGGAGAGATCGAATATAAGGGTTGCGAAAGGGAAATAGATCACCATTCACCCACCATCCTGGTAGTTCCATGATACAATGATAGTGGACTTGTTGATTAATCATCGCAATTAATCTCTATCAGTTAGTCTACAACAGACTGAGACATGAGATGAGAGAGACCTTTATTTTTATACGATTCCCATTTCTAATCTTTGGGAACGATAGGTCCAAAGTCACCTGTTCTTTTCAAGCATTCTACATTTACCAAATGTCATGTCTCAAATGACTTATATACTGCATCTCAAAATGTTATTTTCTGAAAGAAATCGATCTAATTTGCATTACTAACTGCTCCCACCATCTCCCTAGAGAGCCTGTTCCATGGGTTGACCACTCGCTCACTGAAATATTGTTTGCACAGATTAATTTTGAATAGACCCACCTTTCAAGTGTAGGCAGTGTCCTCTGGTTCGACTGTTCTGGATAAAGTGGAGTAGCTTTTATGTTTTGCCCTTGTACTGGTGTGAAGTGCAGGATACTTGCAGAGTACATGTGCCCCTAAATACACATGCTGCACAATCTTCAGCAAGACCCATCGGGGGGAGGAACAGGCAGAGGTCTAGGTGTGACCCTAATGCAAGAGGGGACAGACTGAGTCACTGTTGAGAGTGGCAGAAATTTGAGCGAGATTGTGATTAAGCAGCTAGTTAGTGGGAAAATGAATGGCGGATGGCTGAGATTGCTAAGGCAATGGGTTAGCATCACAGATCCAGTGAACCTGATATGAATCCAGCACAGACAGGAGGGGTGCAATATGAGGGGGCACTTGAGGGGGAAAGGAAAGTTATTTTTGTATTTTGTAGGTGTTGTTCCTTCTTTGGCCTCCAGAGGGTGGCAGACTTCAGTAATGAGGACGAGAGCAGCAGTAGATCAAAGTCGATCAACGTGAGGTCAACAACGAATGGCCATTCCTAGCTGCTCTAAGAAGGTGGTGGTGCGCTTTCTTGAACTGCGGTTTGCTGCAACTGGGTGGTTTGCACAATCACTTCAGAGGGCAGTTAAGAGTCTACCACATTGGTGTGAGAATGGAGTTACATATAGTATAGTAAAGGACCACTGGTGTGCAAAGGCCACCACACGTTAAAAAAAATCCACGCACAGGCATCTTCCACCCTTTATAATTTAGTTCGGGATCTGGAATCTTAGGTCCTTCATTGAAGCACCTGTGAACTTTTTGACGATGAAGCAAGTCATCCTTGATTCGAGGGACTGCCTTTGATGATGATGAGTAAGGGACGGCAGTTTTCCTTCCCGAAAGGACAGTAGTGAACCAATTGGGTTTTTACAACAATCTGACAGCTTCATGACACCAGCTTTTTATCATAAGAACGAAAGAATTAGGAGCAGGAGTAGGCCCTACAGCCCCTCGAGCCTGTTCCGCCATTCAATAAGATCATGGTTGATCTGCAACTTCAACAACTCTTTCCTGCCCTATCCCCACATCCCTCAACATACAAAATACTCAACAACTGAGCATTCACAGCCCTTGGGGCAGAGAACTCCAGAGATTCACAATCCTCTGAGTGAAGAAATTCCTCCTCATCTCAGTTTTAAAAGGCCGACCCCTTATCATGAGACTATGACCCCTAGTTCTAGACCCTTCACCCAGGGACAACAACCTCTCAGCAACTACCTTCTCTCTCACCCTAATAGTCAATCCCCCTCAGAATCTTATATGTTTTAATGAGATCCTCGCATTCTTCTAAACTCTAGAGAGTATAGACCCAATCTCTCCGAGGACAACCCTCTCATCCCAGGACTCGATCTGTTGAATCTGTTGCACCATCTCTAAGGCATCTTGTCTCCAGATTGTTTTTAAACTGAATTTAAATTCTCAACTGCCATGGTGGGATTTGAACTCTGGATTACTAGTCCAGTATCAACCACTCCACTACTGTACTCCCATGTATCTGACAGATCCCATTAATTAGAGAGGTTGGGTTAGCTAATCTCAACTGGGGTTGTGTTAGGGTGCCCCTGGGCACCGGAGTGAGGGGCGAACAATAAGGGAGTCACCCTGGGAAAGCAGCCAATGGCACGTTCAGAGTTAGTGAGAAGGATGCCGGGCATTTTATGCAATACTTGTAGTTCAAACACCTACAAAAGCAGCAAGAATAAAAAAATACCGAGATTGTCAAGGGCAGACCGTCAAACTATAAGATCCTCCACTAACTAGCAACTCTTGATATATTTATATAAATGTAGTGGCACAAGCACCAGACTCGCAACCGGCTGATTACTAACTGAGCTTCCTGTAGTTCTCCACTGGACCACTGGAGGGAGCAGTGTGCTGTGGTGGTGATGTCCTATCTCAACACACACCGCAGTGTGGGCTGACCCGTGCTGCCCCTGGGCCCAGGCCTCTCTTGGGCCCCGATCACATCGCTCCATGATCACTCGCCGCCCCTGCTGTACCTGCTCACGCTCCAATCAGTGACCTGGACCTTGATGACGTCCAATCCAGTTGCCCTCTTCGCTGCCGTCGCCCTCCTGCACCAGCTCGCGCTGTACCTTGCCGCCACGGTGCTCCAGGCCGCCGCTCACGCATCTTTCATGGCCCCGACCTGCCGCTGATGTTCTTTCGCAGGTCAGGGCCGCTACGTTGCTCCAGGCTGCCGCTCCGTGCAGCAGAGCTGGTCTCCAGTCGTCTTGGGTAATCCTTGCCACTGGACCAAGACCTAACTCTGTCAAGCTGGTGTGGTGGCTGGTGTGCAACGGCCACCACACATTAAAAATATCCACGTACAGGCATCTTCCACCCTTCAGGATGTAGTTCAGGACCTGGAATATTAGCTCCTTCATTGAAACACCTGTGAACTCATCCCTTTTTGGTGTGGAAGAAAGTCATCCTTGGTACGAGGGACTGCCTATGATGATGCCCTATGTCAATGAGAAGGAAGGATTGACGAGAGTCCAGTGAGGGAAGCAGCCCCTTGCTGTAGCCTCAGCCATTCATACAGATAGTTGCAGCTTCAATTCCTGGGCTCTGCTGAATGTGCTGAACTCTGAGGGGGCGGTGGGGCTGGGGGAAGCATGGCAGTTGGCCTCAGTTCCCCTGAACTAGGGAAGGAAAAAAATTGGACAGAGTTTCTTCTGATTTTTACCCAGAAGATACTTGCATTTCTATAGTGCCTTTCACATCCTCCGGTTGGCTCAAAGTGCTTCACAGCTAATTAAGTACTTTTGAAGTGTAGTCACGGTTATAATGTAGGTAAACACGGCAGCAATGAAATAAATGGTCAGATCATCTGTGTTTAGGTGTTGGTTGAGGGGTAAATATTGGCCAGGACACTGTGGAGAGCACCCCTGCTTTTCACAGTGCCGTAGAATCTTGTACATCCATCTAAAAGGGCTGACGCGGCATAACACCTGATCTAAAAGACACCACCTCCGACAGTGCAGTGCTCCCTCAGTGCTTCCCCTCCGGCAGTGCGGCGCTCCCTCAGTGCTTCCCCTCCGACAGTGAGGCGCTCCCTCAGTACTGCCCCACCGACAGTGCGGCGCTCCTTCAGTACTACCCCTCCGACAGTGCAGTGCTCCCTCAGTACTGCCCCTCCGACAGTGCAGCGCTCCCTCAGTACTGCCCCTCCGGCAGTGCGGCGCTCCCTCAGTGCTTCCCCTCCGACAGTGAGGCGCTCCCTCAGTGCTTCCCCTCCGACAGTGAGGCGCTCCCTCAGTACTACCCCTCCGACAGTGCAGCACTTCCTCAGTACTGCCCCACCGACAGTGCGGCGCTCCCTCAGTACTGCCCCACCGACAGTGCGGCGCTCCCTCAGTACTGCCCCTCCGACAGTGCGGCGCTCCCTCAGTACTGCCCCACCGACAGTGCGGCACTCCCTCAGTACTGCCCCTCCGACAGTGCGGCGCTCCCTCAGTACTGCCCCTCCGACAGTGCGGCGCTCCCTCAGTACTGCCCCTCGACAGTGCAGTGCTCCCTCAGTACTGCCTCTCCGGCAGTGCAGCTCTCCCTCAGTGCTGCCCCTCCAACAGTGCGATGCTCCCTCAGTACTGCCCCTCCAACAGTGCGGCGCTTCCTCCGACAGCGCAGCGCTCCCTCAGTACTGCCCCTCCAACAGTGCGGCGCTCTCTCAGTACTGCCCCTCCGACAGTGCGGCACTCCCTCAGTACTGCCCTTCCAACAGTGCGGTGCTTCCTCCGACAGTGCAGCGCTCCCTCAGCACTGCCCCTCCGACAGTGCGGCGCTCCCTCAGTACTGCCCCTCCGACAGTGCAGTGCTCCCTCAGTACTGCCCCTCCGACAGTGCGGCACTCCCTCAGTACTGCCCCTCCGACAGTGCAGCACTCCCTCAGTACTGCCCCTCCGACAGTGCGGCGCTCCCTCTGACAGTGCAGTGCTCCCTCAGTACTGCCCCCTGACACTTCATCGTTCCCTCAGCACTGCCCCTCGACAGTGCAGCACTCCCTCAGTACTGTCCCTCCGATAGTGCAGCACTCCCTCAGTACTGCCCCTCCGACAGTGCAGCACTCCCTCAGTACTGCCCCTCCGACAGTGCGGCGCTCCCTCTGACAGTGCAGTGCTCCCTCAGTACTGCCCCCTGACACTTCATCGTTCCCTCAGCACTGCCCCTCGACAGTGCAGCACTCCCTCAGTACTGTCCCTCCGATAGTGCAGCGCTCCCTCAGTACTGCCCCTCCGACAGTGCAGCACTCCCTCAGCACGGCACTGGGAGTGACGGCCTAGATTTTGTGCTTAGGCCTTTGGAGTTGGGCTTGAACCCACAAATTTCTGACTCAGAGGCGAGATTGCTACCCCTGAGCCAAGGCAGAGACAATGATGGGCTCCGGCTACTGCATGCCATTGTCCTTCATTCCTGTGCAATGTGCACAGCAAAAAAACACAGTCGGAAGCTACGAGCCAGTGCTGCCTCAGCCAGTCCCTGTTCTATCCAGGTTGAATGTGCCTCAGGCTGAGGAGAGGCTGGATCAAGGCAGAACCTCCCAGCATGGCACAGATTTTTCTGATAGCCAGCAGGTGTCATTCGCTCAATATGTACAATGCTATGAGCCTGTAGTTGGGAACCTAACATTCTGAAGCCCTTGTTAATATTACACCCTACAATAATAACTTGTATTTATAGAACGCCTTTAATTAGTAAAACGTTCCAAGGTGATTCGCAGATGAAATTTGACATCGAGCCACATAAGGAGATATTAGGACAGGTGAGAAAAGCTTGGTCAAAGATGTATGTTTAAAGGAGGGGAGAGATAGAGAAGTTTAGGGAGGGAATTCCAGAGCTTAGAGCCGAGGATGTAAGCGTGGCTCGGGGAGAGCTTTGCGGCGCTTTTCCACTTTAAAGGCGCTTTATAAATGCAAGTTGTTGGTGTTTGTGGTGGCTGGTGAAATGGACATGGTGGATGAACTGGTAACGTGTGGTGTGATTGTTAAACCTTTGTTAATAAAGCAACTAGTTCTTAAAAGCAATGTGTTGCTATGAATTCTTAAGTAAAGAACCCATTGCAGACATGTGGGCGTTTGAAGTGGGTGTGAGGAGAGTCGCCTGTTTGAGTGTTTCGCTAGGGTTGCCAACCCTCCAGGATTGTCCCGGAGTCTCCAGGAATTAAAGATTCATCTCCCGGGACAACCCAGGGGAAAAATCACGAGTGTTTAAAAAAAAAAAGTTTTCTTTTTAATTTCCTTTGAACACTTTTGTTAATATTGAAGCTGGGCGGGGAAGGGATGTTTGGCCAGGTGGGGCAGTTGGAGGTGGGAGGTCATGTGATGAAACCTGCAGGCATACGCCCAACCAGAGGTGGTGACCCTCCCCTCCCCAGCAGGCAGTAGCACATCTTGCCTGTCAGGAGTCAGGAGTCGGGCTCAACCATCTGTACAGTACAACAGCTGCTCTGCACCCTCAGAAACCCTGACACTACTGGCACAAACCTGTGGGGCCAAATGGCCTGTTTCTGTGCTGTGGAAATCTATGCAACTCTGGAAACCCTGTGTGTCCTGAATAGCTGGTGCCTCTTTTCCACTGGGGAAATTGGACATGTTGCTTGTTGCAAACAAGGTCTTTATCACTTGCCTGATATATCTATGAAAGAAAGACTTGCATTTCTATAGCGCCTTTCACGACCACCGAACCTCTCAAAGCGCTTTACAGCCAATGAAGTACTTTTGGAGTGTAGTCACTGATTTAATGTAGGAAATGCGGCAGCTAATTTGCGCACAGCAAGCTCCCACAAACAGCAATGGGATACTGACCAGATATTCTATTTTTGTTATGTTGATTGAGGGATAAATATTGGCCAGGACACCGGGGATAACTCCCCTGCTCTTCTTCGAAATAGTGCCACGGGATCTATTACGTCCACCTGAGAGAGCAGACGGAGCCTCGGTTTAACGTCTCATCCGAAAGACGGCTCCTCCGACAGTGCAGCACTCCTCAGAGAGTAAGGCTCTCTGTACGGGGTTCTAACAATGTGTCTCGACCCCACCCCCAGTAGAATACCTCCCATTGCACCAGAAAGCCATTCTGCAGCCGTTCTGAGCGAGTTTGGAAATACAGTATTTATGACAGCCAATCATTGGCAATTTTGTGCCATGAGGAACTGGATAGAAACTCCACAGATTAGAACCTTCACAGCCAGGGGTCGATGGCAACTTTCATACCATTAGTTAGCACCCGATTGTATCACCCACCTCCCTCCCCCTTTCATTCCCATATAATTACAATAGATCCTTCTGCACTCCTCAGGGTCAAATACAGGAGATGTTTGTTCACACTGGTTTATAAAACATTGTGCTACACAAGCAGAGAGACACGGAAGGGTTTCCTGCAATCGGTACAGGTATAAAACTGGTTAGGGGCAAAACACAGCAGAGTGATTTTATCAGCTACTTCAAGAAAAAAGTGTTATCTATTGAAGGATCACGGTGAATCAGCAGACCTGTCCTGTGCCTAACTAAAAATAAGCAGATGAGAGGTGCATGCATGCTTGTTGTATGCACTGGCACTAGCATTGATTTGCTAGCATTGATTAGCAAGCGCTCTACTTGAAACTCCTTCACGGCAAACGAGCCAAAGGTGGGTAGAGGAAACTGTTGTGTATGGAGAAAGAGTCAGACTGAACACTGTGAGCTCAAAGTAGTGTGATCTTAGTCTTTTATTGCAGGTCTCCAGAGTGTCTCTCCAAACTGTGAAGCCTCCTTAAATACCTGTGCTCCCAAGGGATTATGGGGATCTGGGGCCCTTCTTGCCCTGGTTGATCGTCTCGGTATGAAAGCTGGTATTGTTGAATCATTTGTTGGGCCCTCGCTGGGCTGCTGTGCAGCTGGTCTTGCTGGGCTGCCTGGTGTGTTGGGTCCTGCAGGGCTGCTGTGGATGATGGGTTCTGCTTTGTGGTCAACCGTGGTGCCGGTTGCCACTGGTGTGTATGTTGGGGGATCAAAAAAGATAGGGTCCAAGGTGGGTTGCTCAGGATAATCCGTGAGTCTGAGTTTGATTTGGTCCAAGTGTTTCCGGTGAATGAGTCCATTTGAAAGTTTGACCCGAAATACCCTGCTCCCCTCTTTGGCCACGACAGTGCCGGTAAGCCACTTGGGACCTTGTCCATAATTTAATACAAATACAGGATCATTAATTTCAATCTCGCGTGACACATTTGCGCTATCATGATATGTACTTTGTTGAAGCCGCCTGCTCTCTACCTGTTCATGTAGATCAGGGTGAACTAACAAGAGCCTTGCCTTAAGTGCTCTTTTCATGAGCAGTTCAGCAGGTGGGATCCCAGTGAGTGAGTGGGGTCTCGTTCGGTAGTTAAGCAGGACTCGGCATAGGCGAGTCTGCAATGAGCCTTCAGTTACCCTCTTCAAGCCTTGCTTGATGGTTTGCACTGCTCTCTCTGCCTGACCATTGGACGCTGGTTTAAACAGGGCAGAAGTGACATGTTTTATCCCGTTACGGGTCATGAATTCTTTGAACTCAGCACTGGTAAAACATGGCCCGTTGTCGCTCACCAGGACAATCGGGTAAGTCGTGAGTGGCAAACATGGCCCGCAGGCTTTCAATAGTGGCAGTGAACGTGCTAGCCGACATTATCTCACATTCAATCCACTTGGAGTACGAGTCTACAACCACAAGGAACATTTTACCCAAGAACGGGCCTGCATAGTCGATGTGTACCCTAGACCACTGTTTGGAGGGCCAAGACCATAAACTTAGCGGCGCCTCCCTGGGTACATTGCTTAACTGCGAGCATGTATTACATCTGTGGAACGCAGGACACTAAGTCCGCATCGATACCGGGCCACCACACGTGGGACCCGGCTATCGCTTTCAGCATTACGATGCCTGGGTGGGTACTGTGGAGGTCATTGATGAAGGTGTCTCTGCTCTTCTTGGGGACCACTACTCGATTGCCCCACAGAAGGCAGTCTGCCTGTATAGACATTTCATCTTTGCGCCGCTGGAACGCTTTATCTCTTCCTGCATTTCCACTGGGACACTGGACCAGCTCCCGTGAACCACACAGTTTTTGACTAGAGACAATAAGGGGTCCTGGTTTGTCCAGGTGTTAATCTGCCGGCCAGTGACGGGTGATTACTCACTCTCAAATGCTTCCATAACCAAGGCTAGATCTGCGGACTGTACCATTTCCACCCCCGTGGTGGGCAATGGCAGCCTACTGAGAGCATCGGCGTAATTTTCTGTGCCTGGCCTGTGCCGGATGGTGTAGTTGTATGCGGACAACGTGAGCGCCCATATCTGGATGTGGGCAGATGCGTTGGTATTTATCCCTTTACTCTCGGAAAACAGGGATATAAGTGGCTTATGGTCAGTTTCCAATTTGAATTTTAGCCCAAACAGGTATTGATGCATTTTCTTTACCCATAGACACACACTAACGCTTCTTTCGAAATCATGCTGTAGGTTCTCTCAGCCTTAGACAGACTCCAGGATGCATAAGCAACTGGTTGCAGTTTCCCGAAATGATTAGCTTGATGCAATTCACACCCGACGCCATATGACGACGCATCACATGCTAATACCAAACGCTTACATGAATCATACAACACAAGCAATTTGTTTGAGCATAACAATTTTCTCGCTTTTACAAAGGCATTTTCTTGGCTTTTGCCCCAAACCCATTTGCCCCTTTTCATAGTAAGACATGTAGTGGTTCTAGCAGGGTGCTGAGACCCGGTAAGAAGTTAGCAAAGTAGTTCAAGAGTACCAGAAACGACCACAGCTCCGTCATGTTCTGTGCCCTCGTGCGTTCTCGATTGCCTCCGTCTTCGCGTTGGTGGGCCTGATGCCGTCTGCCGCAATCCTCCTTCCCAGGAACTCCACTTCAGGCACCAGGAAAATGCACTTCGAGCGTTTTAACCTGAGCTCTAGGTGGTTGAGTCGACTAAGAACCTCCTCCAGGTTCTGCAGGTGCTCGACTGTGTTCCGACCTGTGACCAAGATGTCGTCCTGGAAGACCACGGTGTGCGAGACCAACTTCAGTAAGCTTTCCATGTTTCTCTGGAATATCGCCGCCGCTGATCGGATTCCAAACGGGCATCTGTTATAAACAAAAAGACCTTCGTGCGTGTTGATGCAGGTGAGGGCCTTCGATGATTCCTCCAGTTCCTGCGTCATGTAGCTGAAGTCAGATCCAGCTTCGTGAACGTCTTTCCTCCCGCCAGCGTTGCATAGAGGCCGTTGGCCTTTGGTGGTGGGTATTGGTCCTGCAGGGAGAAACGATTGATAGTTATTTTGTAATCGCTACAGATTCTGACGGTGCCGCCTCTCTTGAGGACTGGGACAATAGGACTGGCCCACTCATTGAACTCGATTGGTGAAATGATGCCCTCTCTTTTGCAGTCGGTCTAGCTCGATCTCTACCCTTTCTCTCATTATGTACGGTACTGCTCTTGCCTTGTGATGGATGGGTCGCGCCCCCGGAATTAGGTGGATCTGCACTTTTGCTCCTTGGAATTTCCCGATGCCTGGTTCGAACAGTGAAGGAAATTTGTTTAAGACCTGGGCACACGAAGTGTCGTCAGCGGGCAATAGTGCTCGGACATCGTCCCAGTTCAAGCGTATCTTTCCCAGCCAGCTCCTGCCAAGCAGCGTGGGACCATCGCCCGGTACCACCCAGAGTGGTAGCTTGTGCATCGTAAGGAGACCTTTACGGTAGCACTGCCAATTACAGGAATCAGTTCTCTAATGTAAGTTCTTAGTTTTGTGCGAACTGGAGTTAAGACTGGTCTTGAGGCCTTGTTGCACCACAGCCTTTTGAAAGTCTTTTTGCCCATGATGGACTGGCTCACGCCCGTGTTCAGCTCCATTGGCACCGGAAGTCCATTTAGTTCAACATTCAGCATTATCGGGGGACAATTTGTGGTCAATGTGTGTGCCCCATGTACCTATGCCTCCTCTATCTGAGGCTCTGGTTCGTCGTGATCCTCCGTGGATCTGTCCTCCTCTGCAACATGGTGTTTGCAGTTTTGCAGCTCGCCTGCACACTCGTTGGAGGTGTCCCATTGTTCCACAGCCCTTGCAAATGTACACTTTGAATCGGCATGAATAGAAACGATGATCACCCCCGCAGCGCCAACAAGGTGTTAATGGCCTTGCATTCATCACCCTTGATGGTGGACTCTGAGTCATCTGCAGACGTGCAGCTGCAGGTATGTGTGACCTGCCCTCTACGTTACGATTCGAAAACAACATCACTTTGTTCACAGTACTTGTAGCAGCACTTGTGTGCTGAGAGATTTGCTTCGTATTGTCACTGGTGGCATTGAACGCCTGGGCTATCGCTATGGCCTTACTCAAGGTTGGGGTCTCTACAGTCAAAAGTTTGCGAAGTATCACTTCATGGCCAATGCCAAGTACGAAAAAGTCTCTGAGCATGTGCTCCAAATGTCCTTCAAATTCGCAATGTCCTGCAAGGCGTCTTAACTCGGCGACATAACTCGCCACTTCCTGGCCTTCAGACCTTTTGTAGATGTAGAACCGGTACCTCGCCATCAGAACGCTTTCCTTCGGGTTCAAATGCTCTTGAACCAGTGTGCACAAATCGTCATATGATTTCTCCGTGAGTTTCGCTGGAGTGAGCAGGTTCTTCATGAGGCCATATGTTGGTGCCCCACAGACGGTGAGGAGGATCGCCCTTCGTTTGGCAGCACTCTCTTCCTCATCTAGCTCATTGGTCACAAAGTATATGGTCGAGTCGCTCCACATAAGTTTCCCAATCATCTCCTTCTGAAAATTTCTCCAGGATGTACACTGTTCTCTGCATCTTTGGGTTCGCTATCTGTATCTCGTCACCAGTTGTTCTGTATGGAGAAAGAGTCAGACTGAACACTGAGCTCAAAGTAAAATGTGACCTTAGTCTTTTATTGCAGGTCTCCAGAGTGCCTCTCCAACCTGTGAAGCCTCCTTAAATACCTGTGCTCCCAAGGGATTATGGGATCCCTTGGGACTCCAGGGGATGAGCCCTCTGGTGGCTGGACAGTGTAAATACAAGTCCACATACATAACAGAAACGTTACAGGGACACCCTCAAAGCCTCCCTGATAAAGTGCAACATTCCCACCGACACCTGAGAATCCCGGGCCAAAGACTGCCCTAAGTGGAGAAAGTACATTCGGGAGGGCGCTGAGCACCTCGAGTTGCATCACCGAGAGCATGCAGAAATCAAGCGCAGGCAGCGGAAAGAGCGTGCGGCAAACCTGTCCCACCGTCCCTTCCCTCAACAGCTATCTGTCCCACCTGTGACGGGGATCGTGGTTCTCGTATTGGACTGTTCAGCCACCTAAGGACTCATTTTAAGAGTGGAAGCAAGTCTTCCTCGATTCCGAGGGACTGCCTATGATATGATATGATGATGATGATGAAGGGGTACTGCATCACTAGCCTATTGATGACCATGCTGTGCTAATTCTTCATGCCAGCTCTGTGTTACCGACAGAAGGAGCAGGGTTTGCAGCATTTCGCCATGTTGTCGAGCGAACGTTGTCGAGCCTTGTTCACAGGTGGTCGACCTGACACTGAACTCTAGATGGCATTGGATCCCCTCAGACAGAAAGAGCGGGTGATGGGCAAATTACCCCATGGCCACGGGGCCAGCTCTTTCAGGAGAGGAGGCCTGGGAGTGGGGGGTGGGATCAGCAGAAAAAGAGGGGGGGGAGAAACACAGATCTCCGAGCCAGGGATTTGTGTGTTACAGAAACAAGGTGCATGTGGAGCAGTCCAGAACATTTATACCGAGATCTTGAGTACTGAAGCCTGGCACCAGAGAGCTGCAGGGCAGGACGTACCGAGCTGTGTCTGGTACAATGTTATCAGCAGCTATGAGGGAGGTATAATGTCCCAACCTTATGCTGAGACGATAATGCCTGCTCCCAGCCAGCTAAAGGAGAAATAAGCCACAACAGGAATTCCTCTCTGATTCACATTTCAGAGACACCGAAGAGAGTGCTAAAAAGATTTATTAGGATGATCCCAGAATTGAGAGGCTATACCTGACAGGAAAGACTGAACAGGATGGGGCTTCATCCTCCAGAAAAAGAGAAGGCTGAGGAGTGACCTGACAGAGACCTTGAAGATTATGAAAGGGTTTGAGAGGGTAGACGTAGAGAAGATGTTTCCATTTGTGGGGGAGACCAGAACTAGGGGCCATAAATATAAGATAGTCACGAATAAATCCTGTAATGTCCTTACACACTACTATAAATTCACACAAGGCACATTCTGCAGACAAGGTCACTCTGTGACCTGAACCTTTATTCACAGGACCAAGAAGTGATGACCCTGCGTGGGACCTCCCTTTATATACCTGGATGACCAGGTGAGAAGTGTCTCCCACAAGTTCACCCCCTGTGGTCAAGGTGTGCATTTCTTAGGTGTATACAGTATGCAGTGTTGTTATGAAGGTTACAGTTACATGAAGGTTACATACATGACATCACCTCCCCCCAACATCTTATGGGGTCAAAGATTAAGTCTTTCAGGCGGTCGACGTTCTCTCGTGGAGCGCCGCAGTTGTGGCTCTGGTTGTTGAGCCTTGGCATGCGTCTCTGTCACCTGTGGTGATTCCGGCTCGTTCGGGCTGACCGCAGGGACTGTGCATGCTGCTGAATGTTCTTGTTACTCGTTCACAGGCGGTGGTGTGGGCAACATCTCATGATCTTCCTCAGGCTTCCCAGTGTCCATGCTGAACCTTTTTTTTACTTGGTCCAGATGCTTGCGGCATAACTGTCCATTGTTAAGTCTGACCACTATGACCCTATTCCCCTCTTTACCAATTACAGTACCCTCGAGCCACTTGGGCCCCACAGCGTGATTAAGAACAAATACAGGGTCATCAATTTCTATACATCTCCCCTTTGAGTTACGATCATGGCACTCATTTTAGGACTGGCGCTTGACCTCAACAATGTCTGACAGGACAGGATGAATGAGAGACAGCCGAGTTTTAAGTGTACGTTTCATGAGTAGTTCCGCGGGCGGGACTCCCGTGAGCGAATGCGATCGGGACCTATAGGCCAGCAGGAGGCGCGATAGGCGGCATTGAAGGGAGGGTCCTTGAATCCAGAGCATGCCCTGTTTTATGATTTGGACCGCACGTTCCGCCTGGCCATTGGAAGCCGGCTTGAATGGTGCCGTCCTGACATGTTTGATGCCATTACCCGACATGAACTCCCGGAATTCATAGCTAGTGAAACAAGGGCCGTTGTCGCTAACCAGGATGTCCGGCAAGCCGTGGGTCGCAAAGACCGCACGCAAACTCTCCACAGTGGTGGATGTTGTGCACAAATTCAATATGATGCACTCGATCCATTTCGAGTATGCATCAACAACAATGAGGAACATTTTTCCCATGAACGAGCCTGCGTAGTCTAAGTGAATACGTGACCATGGCCTAGTGGGCCAGGGCCACGGGCTGAGTGGGGCCTCCCTGAGGGCATTGCCCAGCTGGGCACACGTGCACCTGCGAACACAGTGTTCCAGGTCTGAGCCAAATCCCGGCCACCATACATGTGACCGGGCAATGGCCTTCATTAGCACGATGCCTGAGTGCTCGCTGTGGAGTTCCCTGATGAATGCTTCCCTTCCCTTCTGGGGCATGACTACCCGGCTGCCCCATAGTAGGCAGTCGGCTTGGATGGAGAGCTCATCCATCCGCCTGTGAAACGGTCTGACCTCCTCGGGGCATGCTCCGTGTGCGGGTGCCCAATCCCCAGTCAGGACACATTTCTTAATCGAGGATAGGAGGGGATCTCTGTTGATCCATATGAAGAAAGACTGGATCGACTAGGCTTGTATTCAATGGAATTTAGAAGAATGAGAGGGGATCTCATCGAAACGTATAAAATTCTGACGGGATTGGACAGGTTAGATGCAGGAAGAATGTTCCTGATATTGGGGAAGTCTAGAACCAGGGGTCACAGTCTAAGGATAAGGGATAAAGCCATTTAGGACCGAGATGAGGAGAAACTTCTTCACTCAGAGAATTGTGAACCTGTGGAATTCTCTACCGCAGAAAGTTGTTGAGGCCAGTTCGTTAGATATATTCAAAAGGGAGTTAGATGTGGCCCTCATGGCTAAAGGGATCAAGGGGTATGGAGAGAAAGCAGGAATGGGGTACTGAAATGCATGATCAACCATGATCATATTGAATGGTGGTGCAGGCTCGAAGGGCCGAATGGCCTACTCCTGCACCTATTTTCTATGTTTCTATGTTTCTATGTCCAGATTTTGATCTGGCAGGCTGTGATGGGGGAGCCTGCGCTGTCAAAGGCTTCAACGGCCATGACCATCTCAGCGCTTTGCTCCGCTGCCCCCTCGGTGGTGGCCAGTGGAAGCCTGCTGAGCGCGTCAGCACAATTTTCGGTGCCTGGCCGGTGCCGTATGGGGTGTAGTCATACACAGCCAGCGTGAGAGCCCATCGCTGTATGCGAGCTGACGCATTGGCATTGACAGCTTTGCTGTCTGACAACAGGGATGTTAACGGCTTGTGGTCCATTTCTAACTCGAACCTTCTGCCAAAAAGGTACTGGTGCATCTTTTTCACCCCGTAGACACATGCGAGTGCTTCCTTTTCAACCATCCCATATCCCCGTTCTGCTTGGGAGAGCGACCTAGAGGCATAAGCCACAGGTTGGAGTTGGCCCTCATCATTACTCTGCTGCAACACGCACCCAACCCCATAGGATGATGCATCACATGTCAAAACCAATTTCTTACAGGGGTTACACAGAGTCAACAGCTTTTTAGAACAAAGCAGGTTCCACGCCCGATTGAAAGCCCGTTCCTGACAGTCCCCCCAAAACCAATCACAACCCTTATGCAGCAGCACGTGTAGCGGCTCCAACAATGTGCTTAAGTTCGGCAGAAAGTTCCTGAAATAGTTCAAGAATCCCAGAAATGAACGCAACTCTGATGTGTTGCCGGGCCTGAGTGCACGACGAATCGTCTCTGTTTTGGATTCAGTGGGCCGGATCCCGTCTGCGGCAACCCTCCTGCCCAATAAACTCGACCTCTGGGGCCAAAAACACACACTTGGACTTCTTTAGTCGCAGGCCTACCCGGTCCAGTCGGCGTAGCACCTCCTCCAGGTTGTGGAGGTGTTCCTTGGTGTCTTGACCCGTGATAAGGATGTCGTCCTGAAATACGATTGTTCCAGGGATGGATTTGAGCAGGCTTTCCATGTTCCTTTGAAAGATAGCGGCCGCTGATTGAATGCCAAACGGACACCTGTTGTAGACAAACAGCCCCTTGTGCGTGGTGATGGTGGTCAGTAGCTTGGATTCTTCGGCCAATTCCTGGGTCATGTAGGCTGAAGTGAGGTCCAATTTGGTGAACAGCTTGCCTCCTGCCAGCGTGGCAAAAAGGTCCTCCGCTCTCGGAAGCGGGTATTGGTCTTGTTGTGACACTCGGTTGATAGTGGCCTTGTAGTCACCACAGATCCTGACCGAGCCATCCGTTTTTAGGAAAGGGACGATGGGGCTTGCCCAGTCGCTGAATTCAACAGGTGAAATTATGCCCTCTCTTAGCAACCTGTCCAACTCACTCTCAATTTTCTCCCGCATCACATACGGCACAGCTCTGGCTTTGTGGTGCACTGGTCTGACGTCCGGGGTGATGCGTATCACTACTTTGGTACTTTTGAAAGTCCCGACACCAGGTTGAAATAGTGATTCAAATTTCTGTAGGACCTGTGAGCATGAACTTCGCTCCACAGATGAAATGGCGTGCACATCCCCCCATTTCCAGTTCATGTCGGCTAGCCAGCTCCTCCCCAAAAGCGCGGGACCATTTCCCGGGACAATCCAGAGTGGCAGCCGGTTCTCTGATCCATTATGTGTGACCACCAACATTGCACTGCCTAGCACTGGGATGATCTCTTTGGTGTACGTCCGTAGTTGCGTGTCAATGCGTTCTAGTTTGGGTCTGCTAGCTCTGAGTGGCCATAGTTTCTCGAATTGTTGGACACTCATAAGTGACTGGCTGGCCCTTGTGTCCAGCTCCATGCATACCAGGATGCCGTTTAATAGGACTTTCATCATCATAGGTGGCGTTTTGGTATATGAGCTGTGGATGTTTGCCACATGAACCCGCTGAACTTCAGCGTCCATTGCTTTGTCCCAAGCATCAACCTGCCTTGCAGACCCTTCTTCTGGTTCAACTGCCTCGTAAATTAGCCTCGCTGCGGGATTCCTGCACATTCTGGCTAAGTGTCCATTGAAGTTACAATTTCTACAGATAAATTGTTGAAACCTACAGGTTTTTGCAGCATGTCTGCCCCCGCACCTCCAGCATGAGCTGAGATCGTTATGAACAAAAGGGCTGTTACCAGGCATTCCTCTCTGATTGTCTCTTTGATTACTCTTTGAGCACTCTGTTAATGGGTGTCAATGGCCCCATCCTGGGACGCATTGTCCATCGTGATGGTGTAAATGTCCGTTCAACCTGCCATTGTCTCTGTTGAGGACCCACTCTAGAGTCTGTTGCTGCCTGGGTGGTGTCGAATTGCCCTTGCCTGCCTGCGGGGCTCTGAGTTGCATTTACAATGGTAACTCCCTGGTCCATCGCCACGTTGGAAGCAGAGTTGCGCGCGTATATTATCTTGGTTTCCTCCTCCCCGCCATGAAGGTCTGAGCCATCAATGGCGCCACTTCCAAGGTCAAGCCCTTGGTCTCAATAAGCTTTCTGAAAATCCCGGCATGACCAATGCCCTCAATAAAGAAATCCCGTAACATCTTCCCCCTGCAGGCGTCTGTGAACTTACAGAGGCTGGCCAAGCGCCGAAGGTCCTTCCCGATGTCTGTGTGTATAGAATCGGTGTCAGGCCATGTGTATACTGCTCGCCAGTTTGAGGTGCTCACCGATCAGTTTGCTGAGCTCTTTAAAGGTTTTGTCCGCCGGTTTCTCAAGTGCGAGCAGACCTTTCATCAGCGCGTATGTCTTAGGTCCACAGCTGGTCAGTAGATGCGCCCTTCGCTTGTCAGCCACTGCCGCTCCCAGCCAGTCCTTCGTGACAAAGCTCTGCTGGAGCCTCTCAACAAAATCGTCCCCATCCT
Source organism: Pristiophorus japonicus (assembly GCF_044704955.1). Lineage (NCBI taxonomy): Eukaryota > Metazoa > Chordata > Chondrichthyes > Pristiophoridae > Pristiophorus > Pristiophorus japonicus. Next base: position 114,114,714 of record NC_091991.1, on the reverse strand, counting down.
CACCAACACAGTACCGTTCCTCTGTACTACCGGTGGCCATTCTCGTGAGTCGTTGATTCCTGTTTCTCGGTGCCAAATGTAATGTCTTTACACACTACTATAAATTCACACGAGGCACATTCTGCAGACAAGGTCACTCTGTGATCTGAACCTTTATTCACAGGACCAATGAGTGATGACCCTGCGTGGGACCTCCCTTTATATACCCTGGATGACCAGGTGAGGAGTGTCTCCCACAAGTTCACCCCCTGTGGTCAAGGTGTGCATTTCTTAGGTGTATACAGTATGCAGTGTTGTTATGAAGGGTACAGTTACATGAAGGTTACATACATGACAAATCCAACAGGGAATTCAGGAGAAACTTATTGACCCAGAGAGTGGTGAGAATGTGAATCTCGCTACCACAGGGAATAGTTGAGGTAAAGAGCATAGATACATTTAAGGGGAGGCTAGATAAGTACATGAGAGAGAAAGGAATAGGCTAATAGGTTAGATCAAGTTGGGTGGGAGGAGGCTCATATCGAGTATAGACCAGTTCAGGCGAATGGCCTGTTTTTGTGCTGTAATTTCTATGTAATTATCTGTCACTCAATCTCCCGTGGTGTTGCACACAGAAAATCAAGACTGAGTGTAGTCCTCAGATCCTGGTGTTCAAGAGCAGCGGTTAATTGGACCAGGGTGCACAGACTGAATCCAGAAATTCATTTAAAGTCAAACATTCCGGCCTTGTTTTTAGTTCCATTATAAATGTCTGTCCACATTGCTACTGGAAACTTACTGTGTCAAGTTGTCACACGGTGTTATTACCCTGTAATGTGAGGGGTGTACAGAGTTAATCAAAGGCGGTCCCTCAAACGAGGATGACTTGCTTCCACAAGAGTTCACAGATGTTTCAATGAAGGACCCGATGTTCCAGTCCAGAACTCCAATTGAAGGGTGGAAGATGCCTGTACGTGGATTTTTTTAACATGTGGTGTCCGTGGCAAGGGTTGAACCAGGACGACTGGAGACCTGCTCTGCTGCACGGACCTAGTGCACACACATATCGCAGTGTGGGCTGGCCCGTGCTGCCCCTGAGCCCGCGGTTCTTCCGGGCCCCGTACCCTCATTTGCCGCACCTCCTCCACGATCTCTCGCCGCTCCTTTGCCACAAACATTTGCTGCACCTCCGCCACAAAACACTCGCTGCACCTCCGCCATGATCTCCCTCCGCACCTAACATTCGCTGGATCTCTGCCACGATCACCGAGACCAAATCTCAGCCACGATCCCTCATCGCTCCTCTACCTCGATCACTCGCCGCACCTCCGCCACGACCTTCCTGCTCCTCTGCTGTACCAGGGCCCTGCCGATGCTCCTGCCCACGCTCCAAACAACAACCTGGGTCCTGAAGACGTCACCCAATTGCCCACCTCGAAGCACACTAGGAGCAGCTCGCGCTGGACGTTGTCGTGGTATGCCGCTCTGGCTCTTATACCGCCCGACCTACGGTGGTGTTCTCTCACAGGTCGGGGAGGCCACGATTCTCCAGGGCCCACCGCTCCAGCTCTTATATGCCCCGACCTGCAAGAGAACACCTCCACAGGTTGGGAAGTATAAGAGCTGGAACGATGGGCCCCAGAACATCACGGCCCCCCAACCCAAGATTCAAATAGTAATGCTGCAGTAATAGTTGTGTACAGATGTCCTTGCCGGTTTGCAGGCGATAGCCATGGCTCAGTGGCAGCATTCTCTCCTCGGAGTCAAACGGTCATGAGCATAAAAATCAAAGCTGACACTCTGGTGCAGTACTGAAGGAGTGCTGCACTGTCAGAGGTGCTGTCTTTAGGATGAGACGTTAAACCGAGGCCCTATCTGCCCTCTCCCAAGGATGTAAAAGATCCCATGGCACCAATTAGAAGAGCAAGGGGAGTCCTGGACAACATTTATCCCTCAACTAGTATCACTAAAAAACAAATTATCTGCTCATTATCTCATTGCTATTTTGGGAGCTTGCTGTGCGCAAATTGGCCGCCACATTTTCTACATTACATCAGTGATGACACTTCAAAAATACTTCATTGCCTGTGAAACTCTGACATTCTGAGATTATTAAATGCGCGACATAAATGCAAGTTCGCTCTTTTTTGATCGAGAAACCAGGTACCTTTCCAGGAGAAAATAGGGTCTTTAAGGTTAAGTATTAAACTTTATTTTTTTAAGTTTGCTGCCCTTCGTATACTATGAGGCAGTTGCATGCAACTTTGATGTCCGCTTTTCATGTTGAGAAAAAAGAATGATTCACTTTAAGCTAGAGCATCTATAAAGCTGTGTTTGTGAACCAAAAACTGTACATTATAGTGCAGGGTGTATCATGAAATAGATTTTAATAAATAAATATCAAATCTTCACTTTGGAATCCTCGGAAGTTGTACTTGGAAAATGTTTCCAAAAGTCATTTTATTATTGAATGTTAGATTAAAGATTTTGCCATATTATGATTTGGACACACCACTGCAAACTTCAATCTAGGCATCATATTAAATTAACTGATTGAGAAATATTACAACGGTCTCAAAAGGTAAAGGTTAAATAATTGCTCTAAATAAAAATAATTTGCGATACTATCAGTTCACTCAATAACAATAGATTGATCTCTGGTTCCCTCAATCATAAATCAATAACTTCAATTGCCAGGGAATTTCCAACAGTTTTTGGCAGACTGAATGTGCATGCTTTGGTAACTAATACTGAATGCAGATTACATTTTATAAGTATTCTCTCTTTTTGAATGCAGTTCAACCTCGGCATTCTGAGTCAGAAGGTTGTGGGTTCAATTCCCACTCCAGAACTTGAGCACATAAATCTAGGCTGACACTCCAGTGCAGTGCTGAGGGAGTGCTGCACTGTCGGAGCTGCCGCCTTTCGGATGACACCTTAAACCGAAGCCCTGTCTGCTCTCTCAGGTGGATGTAAAAGATCCCATGGCGCTATTTTGAAGAAGATTTATCCGCGGTGTCCTGGCCAATATTTATCCCTCAAATCTACATAACAAAACAGTCTATCTGGTCATTACCGCATTGCTGTTTGTGGGAGCTTGCTGTGTGCAAATTGGCTGCTGCATTTCCTACATTACAACAGTGACTACACTCCAAAAGTACTTCATTGGCTGTAAAGCGCTTTGAGACGTCCGGTGATTGTGAAATGCGCTATAGAAATGTAAGTCAGTCTTTCTTTCGGCACCATACACTGTGCCATCCAACAGAGGAAACAAACCAAGGGATAGTTTCCAAATCTTGGCACTGCATAGGCCAATTTACACCCAATAAAAAAAACTTGGATGTCAGGGGTCTTTACTGTAAAAACGATTTCCTATATTTACAATAAGAACGTAAGAAATAGGTCCAGGAGGAGGCCATTTGGCCCCTCGAGCCTGCTACGCCATTTAATTAAATCATGGTTGATCATCTTCTACCTCAACTCCACTTGCCTGCACTATCCCATTTTTCCTTGATTCCCTTAATATCCCCAAATCTATCGATCTGTGATGTGAGGGAAGTACAGAGTTATTACCCTGTGATGTGAGGGGCGTACGGTTAATACCCTGTGATGTGAGGGATGTACAGAGTTATTACCCTGTGATGTGAGAGGCATACGATTATTACCCTGTGATGTGAGGGGTGTACAGAGTTATTACCCTATGATGTGAGGGGTGTACAGAGTTATTACCCTGTGATGTGAGGGATGTACGGTTATTGCCCTGTGATGTGAGGGGTGTACAGTTAATACCCTGTGATGCGAGGGGTGTACAGTTAATACCCTGTGATGCGAGGGGTGTACAGTTAATATCCTGTGATGTGAGGGGTGTACGGTTATTGCCCTGTGATGTGAGGCATGTACGGTTATTGCCCTGTGATGTGAGGGGTGTACAGTTATTACCATGTGATGTGAGGGGTGTATGGTTATTACCCTGTGATGTGAGGGGTATACAGTTAATACCCTGTGATGTGAGGGGTGTACAGTTAATACCCTGTGATGTGAGGGGTGTACAGTTAATACCCTGTGATGTGAGGGGTTTACAGTTATTACCCTGTGATGCGAGGGGTGTACGGTTATTACCCTGTGATGTGAGGGGTATACAATTAATACCCTGTGATGTGAGGGGTGCACAGTTATTACCCTGTGATGTGAGGGGTGTACAGTTATTAACCTATGATGTGAGGGGTGTACAGTTAATACCCTGTGATGTGAGGGGTGTACAGTTATTACCCTGTGATGTGAGGGGTGTACGGTTATTACCCTGTGATGTGAGGGGTGTACGGTTATTACCCTGTGATGTGAGGGGTGTACGGTTATTACCCTGTGATGTGAGGGGTGTACGGTTATTACCTTGTGATGTGAGGGGCGTACGGTTAATACCTTGTGATGTGAGGGGTGTACAGAGTTATTACCATATGATGTGAGGGATGTACAGAGTTATTACTCTGTGATGTGAGGGGCGTACGGTTATTACCCTGTGATGTGAGAGGCATACGGTTAATACCCTGTGATGTGAGGGGTGTACAGAGTTATTACTCTATGATGTGAGGGTGCACAGAGTTCTTACCCTGTGATGTGAAGGGCGTACAGTTAATACCCTGTGATGTGAGGGATGTACAGAGTTATTAACCTGTGATGTGAAGGGTGTACGGTTATTACCCTGTGATGTGAGAGGCATACGATTATTACCCTGTGATGTGAGGGGTGTACAGAGTTATTACCCTATGATGTGAGGGGTGTACAGAGTTATTACCATATGATGTGAGGGATGTACAGAGTTATTACCATATGATGTGAGGGGTGTACAGAGTTATTACCCTATGATGTGAGGGGTGTACAGTTAATACCCTATGATGTGAAGGTGTACGGTTATTACCCTGTGATGTGAGGGGTGTACAGAGTTATTACTCTATGATGTGAGGGTGCACAGAGTTCTTACCCTGTGATGTGAAGGGCGTACAGTTAATACCCTGTGATGTGAGGGATGTACAGAGTTATTACCATATGATGTGAGGCGTGTACAGAGATATTACCCTATGATGTGAGGGGTGTACAGTTAATACCCTGTGATTTGAGGGGTGTACAGCTATTACCCTGTGATGTGAGGGGTGTACGGTTAATACTCTGTGATGTGATGGGTGTACGGTTAATACCCTGTGGTGTGAGGGGTGTACGGTTATTACCCTGTGATGTGAGGGGTGTATGTTTATTGCCCTGTTTTGTGAGGGGTGTACAGTTAATATCCTGTGATGTGAGGGTGTACATTTAATACTTATGATGTGAAGGGTGTACGGTTATTACCCTGTGATGTGAGGGGTGTACGGTTATTGCCCTGTGATGTGAGGGGTGTACAGTTATTACCCTGTGATGTGAGGGGTGTACACTTATTACCCTGTGATGTGAGGGGTGTACAGTTAATACCCTGTGGTGTGAGGTGTGTACAGTTATTACCCTGTGATGTGAGGGGTGTATGGTTATTACCCTGTGATGTGAGGGGTGTACAGTTAATACCCTATGATGTGAGGGGTGTACAGTTAATACCCTGTGATGTGAGGGGTGTACGGTTAATATCCTATGATGTGAGGGTGTACAGTTAATACCCTGTGATGTGAGGGGTGTACGGTTGTTATCCTATGATGTGAGGGGTGTACAGTTAATACCCTGTGATGTGAGGGGTGTACAGTTAATACCCTGTGATGTGAGGGGTGTACAGTTAATACCCTGTGATGTGAGGGGTGTACAGAGCTATTACCCTGTGATGTGAGGGGTGTACAGAGTTATTACCCTGTGATGTGAGGGGTGTACGGTTAATACTCTGTGATGTGATGGGTGTACGGTTAATACCCTGTGGTGTGAGGGGTGTACGGTTATTACCCTGTGATGTGAGGGGTGTACGTTTATTGCCCTGTTTTGTGAGGGGTGTACAGTTAATATCCTGTGATGTGAGGGTGTACATTTAATACCCTATGATGTGAAGGGTGTACGGTTATTACCCTGTGATGTGAGGGGTGTACGGTTATTGCCCTGTGATGTGAGGGGTGTACAGTTATTACCCTGTGATGTGAGGGGTGTACACTTATTACCCTGTGATGTGAGGGGTGTACAGTTAATACCCTGTGGTGTGAGGGGTGTACGGTTAATACCCTGTGATGTGAGGGGTGTACAGTTAATACCCTGTGATGTGAGGAGTGTACGGTTGTTATCCTATGATGTGAGGGGCGTACAGTTAATACCCTCTGATGTGAGGGGTGTACAGTTAATACCCTGTGATGTGAGGGGTGTACAGTTAATACCCTGTGATGTGAGGGGTGTACAGTTATTACCCTGTGATGTGAGGGATATACGGTTATTACCCTGTGATGTGAGGGGTATATGGTTATTACCCTGTGATGTGAGGGGTGTACAGTTATTACCCTGTGATATAAAACATAGAAACATAGAAAATAGATGCAGGAGTAGGCCATTCGGCCCTTCGAGCCTGCACCGCCATTCAATGAGTTCATGGCTGAACATGCAAATTCAGTACCCCCTTCCTGCTTTCTCGCCATAACCCTTGATCCCCCTAGTAGCAAGGATTTCATCTAACTCCCTTTTGAATATATTTAGTGAATTGGCCTCAACTACTTTCTGTGGTAGAGAATTCCACAGGTTCACCACTCTCTGGGTGAAGAAATTACTCCTCATCTCGGTCCTAAATGGCTTATCCCTTATCCTTAGACTGTGACCCCTGGTTCTGGACTTCCCCAACATTGGGAACATTCTTCCTGCATCCAACCTGTCTAAACCCGTCAGAATTTTAAACATTTCTATGAGGTCCCCTCTCATTCTTCTGAACTCCAGTGAATACAAGCCCAGTTGATCCAGTCTTTCTTGATAGGTCAGTCCCACCATCCCGGGAATCAGTCTGGTGAACCTTCGCTGCACTCCCTCAATAGCAAGAATGTCCTACCTCAAGTTAGGAGACCAAAACTGTACACAATACTCCAGGTGTGGCCTCACCAAGACCCTGTACAACTGTAGCAACACCTCCCTGCCCCTGTACTCAAATCCCCTCGCTATGAAGGCCAACATGCCATTTGCTTTCTTGACCGCCTGCTGTACCTGCATGCCAACCTTCAATGACTGATGTAGCATGACACCCAGGTCTCGTTGCACCTCTCCTTTTCTAAACTGTCACCATTCAGATAATAGTCTGTCTCTCTGTTTTTACCACCAAAGTGGATAACCTCACATTTATCCACATTATACTTCATCTGCCATGCATTTGCCCACTCACCTAACCTATCCAAGTCACTCTGCAGCCTCATAGCATCCTCCTCGCAGCTCACACTGCCACCCAACTTCGTGTCATCCGCAAATTTGGAGATACGACATTTAATCCCCTCGTCTAAATCATTAATGTACTGTGTAAACAGCTGAGGCCCCATCACAGAACCTTGCGGTACCCCACTAGTCACTGCCTGCCATTCTGAAAAGTATCCATTTACTCCTACTCTTTGCTTCCTGTCTGACAACCAGTTCTCAATCCATGTCACGTTTGGTTGCTCTACCAATCTCTTCAGCTGTGACTGGCAATTCATCAATATATGAAAAAGAGAACACTTCTTCCCTATCGGGTGTAACTTGTGATGGTAAAGGCAACCTGGACATAGCATCAGTATTAATGTGATCAGCTGATCGTCTGTACTGTAGGGGTTTTTTGCTATGCCCAATTACGGGGGTCTTTGGTGGCTGTTGGTGTATTGGGCCTCTCTGTCCCTTCTAGGGGACGGTCCAGCAGCTTATGGCTCGCTGACCACTAAACTGGCGGTTTCGAAGCGCCCTAGCACCCCTATCTGGTTCTAACCTCAGAATTTTGGTGGATTATGAGCTTCCACAAGGGAAAACAAAACACTCAGAGACAAGTGGTCCTTGGAATGAAAAAAAACGGGTAAGTCCAATTTATTAACCATGGTAAGTTTCCAACAAGGTCTAACTTCATCAAAACACATATCTGACACACACTTATAAACTATGAAAATCTATGGGAAGAAACGGACACAACGAAAACCTTACACAATTTTATCTTTACGAGACATTTCCAACACCACCCCACCCCCCTTTTTACCTGACTAATATCCTCGCGGGGAGGTTTGCTAGTGGTGTTGGGGAGGGTTTAAACGAGCTTGGCAGGTGGATGGGAAGCTGAGAATAGATTCAGAAGGGAGAAAAACAGAGCTAGAGATGGAAGGCAGAAGAGTAGTAAGAGAGTTTGGAAGGTAGAGCAAACAAAGGTTGGAAAATAAACAAAAAAGGAATTTGGCTGTGCTTACTGGTATATACCTAAATACAAGGTGTATAGTGAATAAGGCAGATGAGTTGAGGGCACAGATAGACATGTGGAAGTATGATATCTTAATGATTACTGAAACACAGCTTAAAGAGGGGCTGGAATGGCAGCTCAATGTTCCTGGTTACAGGGTTTTCAGACGAGATAGAGAGGGGGGGGGGGTAAAAAATGAGGGGAGATGGCGGTATTGGTTAAAGAAACAATTACATGTGTGAGAAGGAATTATATGTTTGAAGGATCATCAAATGAGGCTATATGAGTTGAACTGAAGAACAAAAAAGGGGCAATCACACAACTGGGAGTGTATTATAGACCCCTAAACAGTCCGAGGAAGATAGAAGAGCAAATATGTGGATAAATTTCTGACAAGTGCAAAACAATAGGGCAGTAATAGTGGGGGATTTCAAACATAGTAAGAGAGGAAGTATTAAGGGGTTTAGCATCTCTGAAAGTAGGTAAATCACCAGAACTGGATGAAATATATCCGAGGCGATTAAAAGAAGCAAGGGAGGAAATTGCGAGGGCTCTGACCATCATTTTTCAATCCTCCCTGGCTACAGGAGTGGTGCCAGAGGATTGGAGAACCGCTAAAGTTGTACCTTTGTTTAATAAGGGAGGAAGTGATAAACCGAGTTAGTTTAACCTTGGTGGTGGGGAAATTATTGGAATCAATTCTGAAGGTCAGTGTAAACCTTCATTTAGAAAGCCACAAATTAATCAAGGGCAGTCAAGGAGGCAACAAGGTGGATCGATAAGGGCAGTGCATTTGATGTAGTCTACATGGATTTTAGCAAGGCTTTTGACAAGGTGCCACATGGCAGGCTGACCAAAAAAAGTAAACACCCATGGAATCCAAGGGAGAGGGCAAATTGGATCCAAAATTGGCTCAGTGGCAGGAAGCAAAGGGTAATAGTTGACGGGTGATTTTGCGATTGCAAGGCTGTTTCCAGTGGGGTTCCACGGGGCTCAGTACTCGGTCCCTTGCTTTTTGTGGTATATATTAATGATTCAGACTTAAATATAGGGGGGGCATGATAAAGCAGTTTTCAGATGATACAAAAATTGGCCGTGTGGTTGAGAGTGAGGAGGAAATCTCCAGACTGCAGGAAGATATCGATGAACTGGTCAGTTGGGCAGAAAAGTGGCAGATGGAATTCAATCCAGAGGTTCCCTTGCAACAAGGCAAGAGAATACCCAATAAATGGAAGGATACTGAGAGGTGTGGAGGAACAGAGGGACCTTGGAGTATATATCCACAGATCCTTAAATGTAGCAGGACAGGGCGATAAGGTAGTTAAAAAGGCATATCAATGCTTTCCTTCATTAACCGAGGCATAGAATATAAGAATAGGGAAGATATGCTAGAAACATAGAAACATAGAAAATAGGTGCAGGAGTAGGCCATTCGGCCCTTCTAGCCTGCACCGCCATTCAATGAGTTCATGGCTGAACATGCAACTTCAGTACCCCATTCCTGCTTTCTCACCATACCCCTTGATTCCCCTAGTAGTAAGGACTTCATCTAACTCCTTTTTGAATATATTTAGTGAATTGGCCTCAACAACTTTATGTGGTAGAGAATTCCACAGGTTCACCACTCTCTGGGTGAAGAAATTACTCCTCATCTCGGTCCTAAATGGCTTCCCCCTTATCCTTAGACTGTGTCCCCTGGTTCTGGACTTCCCCAACATTGGGAACATTCTTCCTGCATCTAACTTGTCTAACCCCGTCAGAATTTTAAACGTTTCTATGAGGTCCCCTCTCATTCTTCTGAACTCCAGTGAATACAAGCCCAGTTGATCCAGTCTTTCTTGATAGGTCAGTCCCGCCATCCCGGGAATCAGTCTGGTGAACCTTCGCAGCACTCCCTCAATAGCAAGAATGTCCTTCCTCAGGTTAGGAGACCAAAACTGTACACAATACTCCAGGTGTGGCCTCACCAAGGCCCTGTACAACTGTAGCAACACCTCCCTGCCCCTGTACTCAAATCCCCTCGCTATGAAGGCCAACATGCCATTTGCTTTCTTAACCGCCTGCTGTACCTGCATGCCAACCTTCAATGACTGATGTACCATGACACCCAGGTCTCTTTACACCTCCCCTTTTCCTAATCTGTCACCATTCAGATAATAGTCTGTCTCTCTGTTTTTACCACCAAAGTGGATAACCTCACATTTATCCACATACTTCATCTGCCATGCATTTGCCCACTCACCTAACCTATCCAAGTCGCTCTGCAGCCTCATAGCATACTCCTCGCAGCTCACACTGCCACCCAACTTAGTGTCATCCGCAAATTTGGAGATACTACATTTAATCCCCTCGTCTAAATCATTAATGTACAGTGTAAACAGCTGGGGCCCCAGCACAGAACCTTGCGGTACCCCACTAGTCACTGCCTGCCATTCTGAAAAGTCCCCATTTACTCCTACTCTTTGCTTCCTGTCTGACAACCAGTTCTCAATCCATGTCAGCACACTACCCCCAATCCCATGTGCTTTAACTTTGCACATTAATCTCTTGTGTGGGACCTTGTCGAAAGCCTTCTGAAAGTCCAAATATACCACATCAACTGGTTCTCCCTTGTCCACTCTACTGGAAACATCCTCAAAAAATTCCAGAAGATTTGTCAAGCATGATTTCCCTTTCACAAATCCATGCTGACTTGGACCTATCATGTCACCTCTTTCCAAATGCACTGCTATGACATCCTTAATAATTGATTCCATCATTTTACCCACTACTGAGGTCAGGCTGACCGGTCTATAATTCCCTGTTTTCTCTCTCCCTCCTTTTTTAAAAAGTGGGGTTACATTGGCTACCCTCCACTCCATAGGAACTGATCCCGAGTTGGAAAATGACTGTCAATGCATCCGCTATTTCCAAAGCCACCTCCTTAAGTACTCTGGGATGCAGCCCATCAGGCCCTGGGGATTTATCGGCCTTCAATCCCATCAATTTCCCCAACACAATTTCCCGACTAATAAGGATTTCCCTCAGTTCCTCCTCCTTACTAGACCCTCTGACCCCTTTTATATCCGGAAGGTTGTTTGTGTCCACCTTAGTGAATACCGAACCAAAGTACTTGTTCAATTGGTCTGCCATTTCTTTGTTCCCCATTATGACTTCCCCTGATTCTGACTGCAGGGGACCTACATTTGTCTTTACTAACCTTTTTCTCTTTACATATCTATAGAAACTTTTGCAATCCGTCTTAATGTTCCCTGCAAGCTTCTTTTCGTACTCCATTTTCCCTGCCCTAATCAAACCCTTTGTCCTCCTCTGCTGAGTTCTAAATTTCTCCCAGTCCCCGGGTTCGCTGCTATTTCTGGCCAATTTGTATGCCACTTCCTTGGCTTTAATACTATCCCTGATTTCCCTTGATAGCCACGGTTGAGCCACCTTCCCTTTTTTATTTTTACGGCAGACAGGGATGTACAATTGTTGTAGTTCATCCATGCGGTCTCTAAATGTCTGCCATTGCCCATCCACAGTCAACCCCTTAAGTATCATTCGCCAATCTATCCTAGCCAATTCACGCCTCATACCTTCAAAGTTACCCTTCTTTAAGTTCTGGACCATGGTCTCTGAATTAACTGTTTCATTCTCCATCCTAATGCAGAATTCCACCATATTATGATCACTCTTCCCCAAGGGGCCTCGCACAACGAGATTGCTAATTAATCCTCTCTCATTACACAACACCCAGTCTAAGATGGCCTCCCCCCCAGTTGGTTCCTCGACATATTGGTCTAGAAAACCATCCCTTATGCACTCCAAGAAATCCTCCTCTACCATATTGCTTCCAGTTTGGCTAGCCCAATCTATGTGCATATTAAAGTCACCCATTATAACTGCTGCACCTTTATTGCATGCACCCCTAATTTCCTGTTTGATGCCCTCCCCAACATCACTACTACTGTTTGGAGGTCTGTACACAACTCCAACTAACGTTTTTTGCCCTTTGGTGTTCTGCAGCTCTACCCATATAGATTCCACATCATCCAAGCTAATGTCCTTCCTAACTATTGCATTAATCTCCTCTTTAACCAGCAATGCTACCCCACCTCCTTTTCCTTTTATTCTATCCCTCCTGAATGTTAAATACCCCTGGATGTTGAGTTCCCAGCCCTGATCATCCTGGAGCCACGTCTCTGTAATCCCAATCACATCATATTTGTTAACATCTATTTGCACAGTTAATTCATCCACCTTATTATGGATACTCCTTGCATTAAGACACAAAGCCTTCAGGCTTGTTTTTTTAACACCCTTCGTCCTTTTAGAATTTTGCTGTACAGTGGCCCTTTTTGTTCTTTGCCTTGGGTTTCTCTGCCCTCCACTTTTCCTCATCTCCTTTCTGTCTTTTGCTTTTGCCTCCTTTTTGTTTCCCTCTGTCTCCCTGCATTGGTTCCCATCCCCCTGCCATATTAGTTTAACTCCTCCCCAACAGCACTAGCAAACACTCCCCCTAGGACATTGGTTCTGGTCCTGCCCAGGTGCAGACCGTCCGGTTTGTACTGGTCCCACCTCCCCCAGAACCGGTTCCAATGCCCCAGGAATTTGAATTCCCTCCCTGCTGCACCACTGCTCAAGCCACGTATTCATCTGCGCTATCCTGCGATTCCTACTCTGACTAGCACGAGGCACTGGTAGCAATTCCGAGATTACTACTTTTGAGGTCCTACTTTTTAATTTAGCTCCTAGCTCCTTAAATTCGTTTTGTAGGACCTCATCCCTTTTTTTACCTATGTCGTTGGTACCAATGTGCACCACAACAACTGGCTGTTCTCCCTCCCTTTTTAGAATGTCCTGCACCCGCTCAGAGACATCCTTGACCCTTGCACCAGGGAGGCAACATACCATCCTGGAGTCTCGGTTGCGGCCGCAGAAATGCCTATCTATTCCCCTCACAATTGAATCCCCTATCACTATAGCTCTCCCACTCTTTTTCCTGCCCTCCTGTGCAACAGAGCCAACCACGGTGCCATGAACTTGGCTGCTGCTGCCCTCCCCTGATGAGTCATCCCCCTCAACAGTACTCAAAGCAGTGTATCTGTTTTGCAGGGGGATGACCACAGGGGACCCCTGCACTACCTTCCTTGCACTGCTCTTCCTGCTGGTCTTCCATTCCCTATCTGGCTGTGGACCCTTCACCTGCGATAAGACCAACTCGCTACACATGCTACTCACGTCATTCTCAGCATCGTGGATGCTCCAGAGTGAATCCACCCTCAGCTCCAACACCACAGCGCGGTCCGCCAGGAGCTGGAGGCGAATACACTTCCCGCAGATGTAGTCGTCAGGGACACTGGTGTCGTCCCTGAGTTCCCACATGGTACAGGAGGAGCATAACACATGACCGAGCTCTCCTGTCATGACTTAACCCTTAGATACACTTAAATTGACAACAACAGTGTTAAAAGTTACTGACTGATATAAAAAAGAAAAAGAAAAGCTACTCACCAATCACCAGCCAATCACTTACCCCTTTGGCTGTGACGTCACCTTTTGATTTCTTTCTACTTCTTTTTTGCCTTCTCTCCCAGCTGGAGCTGTACAAGCCCCGCCTCTCTCCCCGGACTGCCCGACTGCTGAGCCTTTATAGGCCGCTGCCTCTCGCCGACTCCCGCCTCTCTCGACGCGTGATGTGAGGGGTGTATAGTTAATACCCTGTGATGTGAGGTGTGAACGGTTATTACCCTGTGATGTGAGAGGTGTACAGTTAATACCCTGTGATGTGAGGTGTGTACGGTTAATACCCTGTGATGTGAGGGGTGTACGGTTATTACCCTGTGATGTGAGGGGTGTACGGTTATTACCCTGTGATGTGAGGGGTGTACGGTTATTACCCTGTGATGTGAGGGGTGTACGGTTACCATTGCTAACTGCACATCTCCATCTCCTCCTTGAACTGCCTCTCACTGGGGGTAGACGGGAACAGAAACCATCTGTTCCCTTACAAAACGTGTTAGCAGCGCTGATTCATTCTGTCGGCCCGTGGTTAGCTTTCTTACTTCCTCCCATACGTTCCTAAAATCAAGACATAATCTCATAGTTATTCAACTGATTCTTTCCCACAACAATGTGGAACTCATTGCTTCCCTTCTTCCTAATACCCAGTATAATGTATTTGCTTCATGGGTTCTTTGCTTAAGAATTCATAGCAACACAATGCTATTAAAAACTAGTTGGTTTATTAGCAAAGGTTTAACAATCACACTACACATTACCAGTTCATCCACCAGGCTCACAACCACCTGCCTTATCATGTATCCCCTGAACCCAACTGGCTGGGGTTTTATTGAGTCTTGTGAATATCACGTGACTGGCTAAGCCACTCCCAAGTCAACAGCTCTACAACTATTTTTAGTATAACTTTAAATCAGGTACCGCCTTTTGTAAGGGCATCAAAACCCACAAATTAACAATACAACATTGTCAAATCAAATTAAAATTTGGTTGCCACGGGTGATGATGCACTCCAGTCCCTCCAGTGCCCACCTCTCGCGGAAGGCCATGAGCGTACCGGTGGACACCGCGTGCTCCATCTCCAGGGACACCCTGGCTCGGATGTAACCGCGGAAGAGAGGCAGGCAGTCGGGCTGAACAACCCCCTCGACCGCCCGCTGCCCGGACCGGTTAATGGCCACCCTGGTCAGGCCCAGGAGCAGTCCTACCAGGAGGCCTTCCGACCTACCCACTCACCTCCACACAGATTAGGAGCGTGGGACTGAATGCAACCAGAATTTGAGGAGCAGCCCCTTCAAATAATGGAATAGGGGCTGCAACCTCACACATTGTGTGTACGCATGGAACATGGACTCCCAACAGCTCTACAACTCTTTTTGGGGAGTACAAAATAACATTAGATCAAGTGCCCCCGATCTGGGGGACACTCCAGACACTTATAACAGCCCTCTTTTTTTTGTTTTTTTTGGGGGGTTTTTTGTATTTTTGTCGGGTTTTTTTTTTTTTAGGGCATTAAAATTCCATATTTTACAAGTGCCCCCTATAAAAGGGGAGGGGGACACTAAAAACCCCGGCAATTAAAACAAATTAAACTTTAAAACATAAAATCAAATTAAAATTTGGTTGCCGGGGGTGATGATGCACTCCAGTCCCTCCGGCGTCCACCTCTCAACAGCTCTACAAACCTGTGAGCATCCTCACAGATGCATGCATTACACCCAAGCTTACAGTTGTCTAATTACTCCTTGCTGATTGACCTCACCTTTCATACAGAAGCAAAATACTGCAGATGCTGGAAATTTGAAATAAAAACAGAAAATGCTGGAAATCTCAGCGGGTCAGGCAGCAACTGTGGAGAGAGAAACTGAGTTAACGTTTCAGGTCAATGACCTTTCAGTTCTTTTTAACCTTGGATTTTCAGAAGGCGCTTGATAAAGCTCTGTACAAGAGCTTTATTAAGACAGACGCGTAGCAAAAAGTGTTGCTGGGTTGGCTGGGGCATTTTTGGTGGGCTGGCTGGTATAATTTCAATATTTTAGGAATATATAGTTACTCAGACCCAAAGTTGCAAACTTGATCAATAGTGGATAGAATTTGATTCCATTTCACCTGGCGGTTAATTGGGCCTCAGATCACGTGCTCGCTGTGAAAATATGGGCCTGGTTCCACCGGCACCGGTTATTGTAGGGAGGTGTGGTCAGGGCAAATGTTCAACATTCATACACCCTCCAGGGAAAAGCATTTAAGATGCTGGAGTTAGAAAGAGATTTGGCATTCTAGTGCATACATCCTTAAAGGTACACGAGCAATGCCGTGCAGCGATAGCTAGAGCAAATAAGGTGTTGGGGTGTATCCATGGGACAATTGAGTAGAAGACCTTGTCCTTGTACAAGACCTTAGTCAGGCCACACTTGGAATACTGTGTCCGGTTTTGTCTCCTCACATGGTGGGTGATATAGAGGTTCTGGAAAGGGTGCAGAAGAGGGCCAAGCCTAAAGCATCTTAGTTGTCAAGATAGGCTAAATGAGTTGGGGCTCTATACCTTTGAGCAGCATAGACTGAGGGGGGATATGATTGAGGTTTATAAGATAATGAAAGGAATAGACAGTATTCCAGCTGACAGTTTATTTCAATTAAACAGGTTCGGCAGGACCAAGGGG
The DNA here is from genome assembly GCF_044704955.1 of Pristiophorus japonicus. Taxonomy (NCBI): domain Eukaryota; kingdom Metazoa; phylum Chordata; class Chondrichthyes; family Pristiophoridae; genus Pristiophorus; species Pristiophorus japonicus. Next base: position 114,098,235 of record NC_091991.1, on the reverse strand, counting down.
CACAAATGTAAGTTGTATACAGCTAGATCTAGGTTAGCTGTCAGGCAGTGGTTCTTTTCCCAGAGAACAGTAGACCTCTGGAACAAGCTGCTGTTTCATGTGGTGGATGCAGACTCACTGAATCCCTTCAAGCAATAGCTGGATTTGTTTCTGGCTGCGGCGGAGATCACCTCTTACAGAAGGTAGGTACTGCAGGGAATTCAAGGCCAGAGTGATCTCCTGGATTAGTTTCAATCGCTTAGATGGGTCGGAGAGGGATTCCCCAGATTTTGTTTTCCCCAAATTGGCCTGGGTTTTTAATGTTTTCTTTCCTCTCCCAGGAGATCACATGGTTTTTCGGGTGGGGTGGCGTGTCTATGTTTTGATACACAAGGTATGGCAATTGTGTGGGACAGGCTCAATGGACCAGATGGTCTGTACCTTTCTGTCATTGTTCGTATATTCGTAGGCGTTTACCGGTAACGTCTGTGTGACCCCTGTGTGTGTTGGAGCGATAGGGTAGAGAGGAGGAGGGAATCGCACAGTCGGCTGTTGGGGGAATTTTCCAGCCATAAACGGGACGCAGGTTGACTCTGGCTCTGACCCCTCCCTGCCCCACTGCCCTGCACCCGGGCAACAGGGAAATTTGTCCCCAGATCATCAGTTTTACTTCAAAGTTATATTTAACAACAACCCCATCTGTGCAATATGCAGGCTGAAGCCATGGTCGGTATTGGATACAAGAGGGATGAAGCTAAAGGGATTGGTGCAGCGTTTAATCTGCCATGCCTCTCCATAGACCTGGGCTTATCAGCTCAGAGTAAAAGGAAAACAGGAATCTTGTTTTTTCAGCGGGGGTGATTTGACCCTGGACCCTTGACCCTGCGCTCAACTAGCAGAGACTTTGGCATTTCGAGCTGGCCGTCGTGCCAATGTTAAAACACCTCAGTCTCTTTTTAAAATCTCACTGCTCGCTAGTACCAAGCAATGCCTTGGTGACCCCGTCTTACACGAGAGAGCAGAGCACTGGTGACAAACAGCATCACCGGTCCCAGGAAGCTTAATGTCACCTCCCCTAGTGCACCCTCCCTTCTTACGTTGCTGATGCTGGAGGTCAGAACCACTGACTCAGTGGCCATTCTTCATGTCCAAGCTTAGACAGCAAGTGTTGGATGGCTATTTGTCTGTGGGAGGCATCACTGTCAAGCCCAACCCATTCTCACCCAAATTCACATCCACGCTTTCCAGCAGGGGTTGATGGGCTGTAATCAGACAAGAGAGAGGAGACTTGGCTGATTGTTCACCCCTCCCCCAACCCAGGGCACTGAGGCAAATTGTAGGATCTTCACCACCATCCTGCTCACCTCGTGTACAGCAGTGAGTAGTTCTTGGAGCACAGTTCAGTACCCCACCACCAAATATGGCTCAGTGGCAGGAAGCAAAGGGTAATGATTGAGGGGAGTTTTTGTGACTGGAAGACTGTTTCCAGTGGGGTTCCACAGGGCTCAGTAATCGATCCCTTACTTTTTTGCAGTATATATTAATGATTTAGACTTAAATGTAGGGGGCATGATAAAGAAATTTGCTGATGATGCAAAAATTGTCTGTGTGGTTGACAGCGAGGAGGAAAGCTCCAGACTGCTGGAAGATATCGATGGACTGGTCAGTTGGGCAGAAAAGTAGCAAATGGAATTCAATCCGGAAAAGTGTGAGGTAATGCATTTGGGGAGGGGCAACAAGGCAAGGGAATACACAATACATGGGTGGATACTGAGAGGTGTGGAGGAACAGAGGGACCTTGGAATATATGTCCACAGATCCTTAAAGTTGGCAGGGCAAGTCGATAAGCTAGTTAAAAAGGCATACGGAATGCTTTCCTTTATTAGCCAAGGCACAGAATACAAGAGCAGGGAGGTTATGCTTGAACTGAATACAACATTAGTTAGGCCACAGCTTGAGTACTGTGTGCAGTTCTAGTCATCACATTACAGGAAGGATGTGATTGCACTAGAGAGGATACAGAAGAGATTTACGAGAATGTTGCCAGGACTGGAAAACATTAGCTATGAGGAAAGATTGGATCGGCTGGGGTTGCTTTCCTTGGAACAGAGCAGGCTGAGGGGAGATTTAATTGAGGTGTATAAAATTATGAGGGACCTAGATAGAGTGGATAGGAAGGATCTGTTTCCCTTCGCAGAGGAGTCAATAACCAGGGGGCATAGAATTACAGTAGTTGGTAGAAGGATTCGAGGGGAGATGAGGAAACATTTCTTCACCCAGAGGGTGGTGGGGGTCTGGAACTCACGGCCTGAAAGGGTGGTAGAGGCAGAAACCCTCACCACATTAAGAAAGTACTTGGATATGCACCTGAAATGCTGTAACCTACAGGGCTAGGGACCTAGTGCTGGAAGGTGTGATTCGGTTGGGTAACTCTTTTTCGACCGGCACGGACACAATGGGCCAAACGGCCTCCTTCTGTTTCGTAATTGTTCTATGATTCTATTACATGGTGGTCCCAACATTGCGGGGTGGGGGTGGAGGTGCGGATTCAACTGTAACTTCATTGGGAGACGCAGCATTGAGAGGTTTCAATAAAATAAATCAGCAGAAATTGTTTCCAATGGCAGGAGGCTCAGTAACTAAAGGACACAGATTTTTTATGCAGTGAGTTATTGTAATCTGGAATGCCCATTCTGAAAGGGCAGCGGAAACAGATTCAATTGTAACTTTCAAAAGAGAATTGGATAAATACTTGCAGGGGTGCAAGAACCAGCAGGGGAGTGGGACTAATTGAAAGCTCTTTTCAAAGAGTTGGCACAGGCACAATGGGCTGAATGGCCTCCTTCTGTGCTGTAAGAGTCCATGACTGGTGGAGACCCAGTCTGGCGTGATTTAGACCAGGCCTCTGTGGGAGTTCTGCTGGAGTTATTCAGGGGGGAGGTGGAGGGGGCAGACAAGTTTACCGATTGACTTAATGGGAAGGCCACGTCTAGAAACAGCCATGTTAGGTAATACCTAAATATACCAACACATTCCCATAGTTAGTTGGTTCCACGCCCTGTGTGTACTGAATCATTAATAGCAGAGAGAAGCCCCATGATCATCTCAGTCCGGGTCAATCTGAGTCATACTTCTATAAATCCTAGCTTAAGATAAGCATCTCAATCAGTCAGAGAGCCTGATCCTGCTAGTAAAGTGACTTGCTGGGTGATTCGATCACCTTTTCACACTGAACGGACTCGAATGCAACCACCCAGTAGTCTGGTTAAAAGCTTCTTATCAGCTCCTGGATCATTTTAACTTGACTGCCTTCAGAAAGTAAACTCAGTGCTGCCACTCTTGGCCGGGTGTCATGGTGTGGGGCGTTTTCTGAGGTTGGAGTTGAGGCAAGTTCCCGGGCAAGCAGGAAAGAAACAAAGAACGAAAAAAAAGACTTGCATTCATATAGCGCCTTTCACCACCATTGGCTGTCCCAAAGCGTTTCACATTCAATGAAGTACTTTTGGAGTGTAGTCACTGTTGTAGTGTGGGAAACACGGCAGCCAATTTGCACACAGCGAGCTCCCACAAACAGCACTGTGATAATGACCAGATAATCTGTTTTTTGTTATGTTAATTGAGGGATAAATACTGGGCCCAGGACACCGGGGATAACATCCTTGCTCTTTTTCGAAATAGTGCCATGGGATCTTTTACATCCACCTGAGAGAGCATAGATACATAGAAACATAGAAAATCGGTGCAGGAGTAGGCCATTCGGCCCTTCGAGCCTGCACCACCATTCAATAAGATCATGGCTGATCATTCACCTCAGTACCCCTTTCCTGCTTTCTCTCCATACCCCTTGATCCCCTTAACCATAAGGGTCATATCTAACTCCCTCTTGAAGGCAGTCAAGTTTGAATATATCCAATGAACTGGCATCAACAACTCTCTGCGGCAGGGAATTCCACAGGTTAACAACTCTCTGAGTGAAGAAGTTTCTCCTCATCTCAGTTCGAAATGGCCTACCCCTTATCCTAAGGCTATGTCCTCTGGTTCTGGACTTCCCCAACATCGGGAACATTCTTCCTGCATCTAACCTGTCCAGTCCCATCAGAATCTTATACGCTTCATAGAAACATAGAAAATAGGTGCAGGAGTAGGCCATTCGGTCCTTCTAGCCTGCACCGCCATTCAATGAGTTCATGGCTGAACATTCAACTTCAGTAACCCATTCCTGCTTTCTCGCCATACCCCTTGATCCCCCTAGTAGTAAGGACCTCATCTAACTCCTTTTTGAATATATTTAGTGAATTGGCCTCAACAACTTTCTGTGGTAGAGAATTCCACAGGTTCACCACTCTCTGGGTGAAGAAGTTCCTCCGCATCTCGGTCCTAAATGGCTTACCCCTTATCCTTAGACTGTGACCTCTGGTTCTGGACTTCCCCAACATTGGGAACATTCTTCCTGCATCTAACCTGTCTAACCCCGTCAGAATTTTAAATGTTTCTATGAGGTCCCCTCTCATTCTTCTGAACTCCAGTGAATACAAGCCCAGTTGATCCAGTCTTTCTTGATAGGTCAGTCCCGCCATCCCGAGAATCAGTCTGGTGAACCTTCGCTGCACTCCCTCAATAGCAAGAATGTCCTTCCTCAGTTTAGGAGACCAAAACTGTACACAATACTCCAGGTGTGGCCTCACCAATGCCCTGTACAACTGTAGCAACACCTCCCTGCCCCTGTACTCAAATCCCCTTGCTATGAAGGCCAACATGTCATTTGCTTTCTTAACCGCCTGCTGCACCTGCATGCCAACCTTCAATGACTGATGTACCATGACACCCAGGTCTCTTTGCACCTCCCCTTTTCCTAATCTGTCACCATTCAGATAATAGTCTGTCTCTCTGTTTTTACCACCAAAGTGGATAACCTCACATTTATCCACATTATACTTCATCTGCCATGCATTTGCCCACTCACCTAACCTATCCAAGTCGCTCTGCAGCCTCACAGCATCCTCCTCGCAGCTCACACTGCCACCCAACTTAGTGTCATCCGCAAATTTGGAGATACTACATTTAATCCCCTCATCTAAATCATTAATGTACAGTGTAAACAGCTGGGGCCCCAGCACAGAACCTTGCGGTACCCCACTAGTCACTGCCTGCCATTCTGAAAAGTACCCATTTACTCCTACTCTTTGCTTCCTGTCTGACAACCAGTTCTCAATCCATGTCAGTACACTACCCCCAATCCCATGTGCTCTAACTTTGCACATCAATCTCTTGTGTGGGACCTTGTCGAACGCCTTCTGAAAGTCCAAATATACCACATCAACTGGTTCTCCCTTATCCACTGGAAACATCCTCAAAAAATTCCAGAAGATTTGTCAAGCATGATTTCCCTTTCACAAATCCATGCTGACTTGGACCTATCATGTCACCTCTTTCCAAATGCACTGCTATGACATCCTTAATAATTGATTCCATCATTTTACCCACTACCGGTGTCAGGCTGACCGGTCTATAATTCCCTGTTTTCTCTCTCCCTCCTTTTTTAAAAAGTGGGGTTACATTGGCTACCCTCCACTCCATAGGAACTATGAGATCCCCTCTCATCCTTCTAAACTCCAGTGAATAAAGGCCCAGTTGATCCAGTCTCTCCTCATATGTCAGCCCAGCCATCCCTGGAATCAGTCTGGTGAACCTTCGCTGCACTCCCTCAATAGCAAGAACATCCTTCCTCAGATTAGGAGACCAAAACTGAACACAATATTCCAGGTGAGGCCTCACTAAGTCCCTGTACAACTGCAGTAAGACCTCCCTGCTCCTGTACTCAAATCCCCTAGCTATGAAGGCCAACATACCATTTGCCTTCTTCACCGCCTGCTTTACCTGCATGCCCACTTTTAGTGACTGATGAATCATGATACCCAGGTCTCATTGCACCTCCCCTTTTCCTAATCTGCCGCCATCCAGATAATATTCTGACTTCGTGTTTTTGCCACCAAAATGGATAACCTCACATTTATCCACATTATACTACATCTGCCATGCATTTGCCCACTTACCTAACCTGTCCAAGTCACCCTGCAGCCTCTTAGCGTCCTCCTCACAGCTCACACCGCCACCCAGTTTAGTGTCATCTGCAAACTTGGAGATATTACACTCAATTCCTTCATCTAAATCGTTAAACTATATTGTAAAGAGCTGGGGTCCCAGCACTGAGCCCTGCGGCACTCCACTAGTCACTGCCTGCCATTCTGAAAAGGATCCGTTTATCCCAACTCTCTGCTTCCTGTCTGCCAACCAGTTCTCTATCCACGTCAGTACATTACCCCCAATACCATGCGCTTTGATTTTGCACACCAATCTCTTGTGCGGGACCTTGTCAAAAGTCTTTTGAAAGTCCAAATACACCACATCCACTGGTTCTCCCTTGTCCACTCTGCTAGTTACATTCTCAAAAAATTCCAGAAGATTCATCAAGCATGATTTCCCTTTCATAAATCCATGCTGACTTGGTCCAATCCTGTCACTGCTTTCCAAATGTGCTGCTATTTCATCCTTAATGATTGATTCCAACATTATCCCCATTACTGATGTCAGGCTAACCGGTCTATAATTACCCATTTTCTCTCTCCCTCCCTTTTTAAAAAGTGGTGTTACATTAGCTACCCTCCAGTCCATAGGAACTGATCCAGAGTCAATAGACTGTTGGAAAATGATCACCAATGCATCCACTATTTCTAGGGCCACTTTCTTAAGTACTCTGGGATGCAGACTATCAGGCCCCGGGGATTTATCGGCCTTCAGGCCCCGGGGATTTATCGGCCTTCAATCCCATCAATTTCCCTAACACAATTTCCCACCTGATAAGGATAGCCTTCAGTTCCTCCTTCTCACTAGACCTACTATCCCCTAGTACATTCGGAAGGTTATTTGTGTCTTCCTTCGTGAAGACAGAACCAAAAGCAGACGGGGCCTTGGTTTAATGTCTCATCTGAAAGACGGCACCCCTGACAGTATACTGCTGAGAGAGTGCTGCACTAACATAAAAGTATCCTATGATGGAGAGGCACATGAGCTGCCACTGTGGATTGTACCAGGCGATGGGCCAACGCTGCTTGGCAGAAGCTGGATGGGGAAGATTCGGTGGAACTGGGAAGATGTCAAAGTATTATTGTCAGTGGACAATGCTTCCTGTGCTCAAGTGCTGAGCAAGTTCCCATCTTTATTTGAACCAGGCATCGGCAACTTCACAGGCGCCAAAGTGCAGATCCACTTGGTCCCCGAGGCACGGCCAGTTCATCACAAGACTCAAGCAGTCCCCTACATGATGAGGGAGAAAGTGAAGATCGAATTGGACAGACTTCAACGCGAAGGAATCATATCGCCAGTCGAGTTCAACGAGTGGGCCAGCCCGATTGTTCCGGTACTAAAGAGCAATGGCACAGTCAGAATCTGCGGCGACTACAAAGTAACGATCAACCAAGTCCCCATTAGCCAAAGCCGATGCCCTTTTTGCAACATTAGCAGGGGGAAAGGCATTCACCAAGCTGGATCTAACCTCAGCTTACATGATCCAGAAGCTGGTTGAGTTGTCGAAAAAATTAACATACATTAACACGCACAAAGGACTGTTCGTGTACCACAGATGCCCGTTCAGGATTCGCTCAGCTGCAGCCATATTCCAAAGTAACATGGAGAGCCTATTGAAATCGGTTCCACGCACCGTCGTATTCAAGGACGACATCCTCATCACTGGCTGCGACACCTCTGAACACCTGCACAACCTGGAAGTAGTTTTAAGTCGACGAAACAGAGTTGGACTCCGGTTGAAATGATCCAAATGTGTCTTCCTGGCGCCAGAGGTAGAATTCCTGGGGAGGTAGATTGCGGCAGACGGCATCAGACCCACGGACTTGAAGACAGAGGCCATCAAGAATGCATCCACACCACGAAATGTAATGGAGCTGCGCTCGTTCCTGGGACTCCTCAACTATTCCTTGCTGGAACTGTTGCACAAACTGTTACACAAGGGAGATGACTGGGCTTGGGGTAAAAATCAAGAGGCCGCCTTTGAGAAGGCCAGAAACCTGCTGTGTTCGACTAAGTTGCTGGTATTATATGACCCATGTAAATGTCTAGTTTTAGCATGTGATGTGTCGTCGTACGGTGTGGTTTGCAGCAAGCCAATGCAGTGGGCAAGTTCCACCCGGTTGCATATCCATCCAAAAGCCTATCAAAGGCTGAAAGAGGCTACAGCATGGTTGAAAAGGAGGCTTTAGCCTGTGTTCACGGTGTAAAAAAGATGCACTAATATTTGTTTGGACTCAGGTTCGAGTTAGAGGCGTACCACAAGCCCCTAATCTCACTGATTTCAGAAAGCAAAGGCATAAACACCAATGCTTCGTCTCGAATCCAAAGATGGGCACTAACACTGTCTGCCTACGACTATGTGATCCGCCACAGGCCAGGCACTGAAAACTGCGCCGATGCTCTCAGCCGACTACCGTTGCCCACCACCGGGGTGGAATCGGCGCAGCCCGCAGACTTGCTACTGGCCATGGATACCTTTGATAACGAAGGGTCACCCGTAACGGCCCGCCAAATTAAGATCTGGACCAGCCAGGATCCTCTGCTATCCCTTGTAAAAAGTTGCGTCCTTAATGGGAGCTGGTCAGCGGTCCCAAGAGACATGCAAGACGAGACCAAGCCGTTTCACCATCGTAAAGACGAAATATCGATCCATTCAGATCGTCTCTTATGGGCAACCGCGTTATCTTGCCAAAGAAAGGCAGGGAAATCTTCATACATGATCTACACTGCACCCACCCAGGCATAGTCATGATGAAGGCTATCGCCAGGTCCCACGTCTGGTGGCCCAGCATTGACTCGGACCTGGAGTCGTGCATGCACCAGTGTAACCCATGCTCACAACTGAGCAATGCTCCCAGGGAGGCTCCACTTAGTCTCTGGTCCTGACCCTCAAAACTATGGTCCAGGATCCATGTGGATTATGCGGGCCCCTTTCTGGGAAAGATGTTCCTGGTTGTTGTGGACGCCTACTCTAAATGGATTGAATATGATATAATAGCACCCAGCACGTCTGCAGCCACCATTGAAAGTCTCAGGGCTATCTTTGCCCCCCATGGCTTACCCGACATTCTTGTCAGCGACAATGGTCCGTGCTTCACCAGCTCAGAATTCAATGAATTCATGACCAGTAATGGCATCAAGCATGTCAGACCTGCCCCGTTCAAGCCCGCATCCAACGGCCAAGCAGAGCAGGCAGTCCAAACCATAAAGCAGAGCTTGAAACATGTCACGGAAGGCTCCATACAAACCTGCCTGTCCCGGGTACTGCTCAGCTACAGGACACGACCCCACTCACTTATCGGGGTTCCCCCTGCAGAATTACTAATGAAACAAGCACTCAAAACCAGGCTCTCCTTAGTATACTCTGACTTCATTGATCAGGTGGAAACCAGGCGTTACAGCAAAACACGTACAATGATCGCGCGGCTGTATCACGCGACATCACAGTAAATGACCCTGTGTTTGTGCTGAATTACGGTCAGGGCCCCAAATGGGTTGCCGGCACTGTATTAGCCAAGGAGGGGAATAGAGTGTTTGTTGTCAAACTGCTTAACGGTTAAATGTGCAGAAAACATTTGGACCAAATCAAATTACAATTCACAGATAACCAGGAACCACCGGAAGAGGACTTCATCTTCAGCGACCCACCGACACACGCCCAATCGACAACAGACCTCGCTGCCAACCACGAGGATGATCCCACTATCACCAACAGTCCAGCCCAACTAGTCGCGCTGCAAGACAGCAGTGGCCCAACCAACTCACCCAGGTCAGAAGCGACACTCAGAGACAGTCAACCAGGGCTCCGGTTCGCCTTAACCTGTAATCAACTCGCATCAAAGATTTTGGGGGGAAATGATGTCACGTATGCAAACTCTTGTATTCACTATGTAACTATGTACGATGTACCACCTGAGGGCACTGCTGTTGGAGGCCCAGGGGTTTCCTGCCTTGGTGTGCAGGGGCATATAAAAGGCAGCCACCAGTCTTAACATGGCCAGTATTAAATGGACTGAAGTCACAAAGCTCTTACTCACAGTACAAGCCTCGTGGAGTTATTCGATGGTAATTGTAGACATAATAGAGAGCATGCAGAAATCAAGTGCAGGCAGCGGAAAGAGCGTGCAGCAAATCTGTCCCACTTTCCCTTACCCTCAATTTTACCCATCACTGATTTGAGACTAATGGCTCTGTAGTGGCCCATGTCTGTGTTGGCACTTTGAACATGAGCAGTAACTTAACATGGCAATATGTTCGTGCCTGCCTTAGATTTTCTCTCAGGTCATCATCATCATCATAGGCAGTCCCTCGGAATCGAGGAAGACTTGCTTCCATTCTTAATATGAGTTCTTAGGTGGCTGACCACAATCTCTGTCACAGGTGGGACAGATAGTCGTTGAGGGAAAGGGTGGGTGGGACTGGTTTGCCGCTCGCTCTTTCCGCTGCCTGCGCTTGTTTTCTGCATGCTCTCGGCATTGAGACTCGAGGTGCTCAGCACCCTCCCGGATGCACTTCCTCCACTTAGGGCGGTCTTTGGCCAGGGACTCCCAAGTGTCAGTGGGGATGTTGCACTTTATCAGGGAGGCTTTGAGGGTGTCCTTGTAAAGTTTCCTCTGCCCACCTTTGGCTTGTTTGCCGTGTAGAGCGCTTGTTTTGGGAGTCTCGTGTCTGGCATGCGAACCATATGGCCTGATCAAAGCGTCCCGGGCAACTATGGTGATGCGGCGTTACGGTCTGTTGCTGTTGGGGTTGTCCATGAGGGTCCTGACGTTCCAGGTCTTGAACTTCATCTTAGAGGAGTGGAAGATGCCTGTGCGTGAGTTCTTTTAATGTGGGGTAGTCGTTGCACACCGGCTACCACACGGGTTTAGCTGAGCAAGGTTTTGGTCCAGTGGCAAGGGGGTCCAAGACGACTGGAGACCAGCCACTGCTGTATGGGCCTAGTTGCCTACGGCAAGATGTTGGCCGCAGGCTCGGGCACTGGGTAGCGCCCCTGGTGGTAGGTACAGCGGTGTTGGTCACTCCAAAAGGGACTTTATGTTTAGGGGTGTGCCCGTACTGCTCAGTGTCTCAACAATAGTGAAACCCAGGGCATAATAATAGGAGCCCCTTGTGATTGGAACTGGATATTGTGTCTTTCGCACCTGTCCTTGGTGAGTCAAGGCCAGGTACAAACCATTAAGCTGCTTTATTTCACAGACAGCAAGTGAACAGACAGTGTAACGGTCCAAGTAAATCCCTCTTAGCTCAGTCTCACTACTCAAAAACATGGGGAAAATAGTAAACCCTGCAACTTGTCATTTTCGTGGACTGACTGACTTGTTTTTAGGGTAGATATTTATTACCCTGCAGTTTATCTTGATGCTAACCTCTCTGCCTCTCCACCTCTCTTTCCTCCTTCACGACACTCCTTAAAACCTACCTCTTTGACCAAGCTTTTGGTCACCTGCGTTAACTTCTACCTACGCAGTTCGGTGTCAAATTTTTATCGCATAACACTCCTGTGAAGCGCCTTGGGACGTTTCACTACGTTAAAGGTGCTATATAAATACAAATTGTTATTGTTATTGTAACTTGCTGGTATGATTCTCAAGTGTCAACTTGGCTCAGTTGGTGATACTCTCACCTGAGTCATACATTTGAGATTTCTAACCCTGTCTGGGCACATCTGCATGTAATCCAGACTGAAAGCTCACTAGCGAAGGAGTGCTGCCTTTCAGATGATACACAAACCGAGGACTCGTCTGCCCTCTCGCTGGATGTATGCAATCCATAACACTATCTGAAGAAGAGCTGGGGAGTTCTCCTGGTGTCCCGGTAAATATTTATCAATCAATCAACATCATTAAAATGATCTGGTCATTTGCAGTACCTGTCTGTGTGCGAGCTGACTGCTGCGTTTCCCTACACGTCAACAATGACTAAACTTCAAAAAGTAACTCATTGGTGGTGAAGCACTTTGGGGCGTCCTGAGGTTGTAAAAGGTGCTGTATAAATTCAAGTTCTTTCTTGCCTTAATACCACAGCTAGACTAACAGTGGGTTGGTTGTAAGTTTACAGAAAGCTACAGAATAGCGTAATGTCATCATTATGGGCTGTACACTGTAAACTGTGACTGTGTACAATGAAAGCAATATATTCAGCTCCTGTAAACACGGCCAGTATTATTCTTTAGTTTTCAGGTTATGTTGCTGAGAGCCTCCAGCAGTTTTCGTTTTGCAGTCCTCACCCCCTACTGGGGTACAATCCCATGGACACCCGCCTAGTCAGGCTGATCAACAATGGGGGCAGGAATGCATCACATCCGAGCTCAATCCTCACCAGACATCCACTCACGTGCGTTTTACATCAGGGTCACTGGCTTCCAATCACAAGGAGAATGCGGTCCAATTTATTTTCCCTCATTAGCTTGGATGCTTTGAGGCCACCCCTGCGCTGTCCTGGCTAAGATCATGGTGTCAGCCATGGCTCAGTGGGGAGCACTCTCTCTCCCTTCTGAGTCAGAAGGTTGTGGGTTCAAGTCCCACTCCACAGACTTGAACATGTACTCCAGTGCAGTACTGAAGGAATGCTGCATTTTCGGAAGTGGCGTCTTTCGGATGAAACGTTAAACCAAAGCTCCATCTGCCCTCTCAGGTGGCCATAAAAGATCACACAGCCACTATTGGAAGATGCACAGAGGAGTTCTCCCTGGTGTCCTGGCCAATATTTAATCATCATCATCATCATAGGCAGTCCCTCGAAATCGAGGAAGACTGGCTTCCACTCTAAAAGTGAGTTCTTAGGTGACTGAACAGTCCAATACGGGAATTACAGTCTGTCACAGGTGGGACAGACAGTCATTGAGGGAAAGGGTGGGTGGGACTAGTTTGCCGCATGCTCCTTCCGCTGCCTGCGCTTGATTTCTTCATGCTCTCGGCAATGAGACTCGAGATGCTCAGCGCCCTCCCGGATGCACTTCCTTCACTTAGGGCGGTCTTTGGCCAGGGATTCCCAGGTGTCGGTGAGGATGTTGCATTTTATCAGGGAGGCTTTGAGGGTGTCCTTGAAATGTTTCCTCTGCCCACCTGGGGCTCACTTGCCGTGTAGGAGTTCCAAGTAGAGCGCTTGCTTTGGGAATCTTGTGTCAGGCATGCGAACAATGTGGCCCATCCAACGGAGCTGGTCAAGTGTGGTGAGTGCTTCGATGCTGGAGATGTTGGCCTGATCGAGGACACTAATGTTGGTGCGTCTGTCCTCTCAGGGGATTTGTCGGATCTTACGGAGAACATCGTTGGTGGTATTTCTCCAGCGATCTGAGGTGTCTACTGTGCATGGTCCATGTCTCTGAGCCATACAGAAGGGGCGGGTATCACTACATCCCTGTAGACCGTGAGCATTGTCCCTCAGTTAACATCACTAAAAGAGATTGGGGTGGAAATTTGGTCGCGCCTCAGGTGGGGCATTGTTCTGGGTTGAACGGTAAATTTACGTCGCAAAATTCATCAGCTGGGCCTGGAGTTTGGAGCGGGACGCTAAGGGAGGCGTTGCACACTTCTTTTAGGTGCTAGCCAGCTGAACAAGGGAAAATCCCGAGCTAAAGAGCCGGCCTCGAAGCGCCATAGCAGAGACCTGGGGCCGGGGGGGGAATCCTGAAAAATACACCAAAAACGTTCCCAATGCATAGCTCACACCACCACAACATAAATCGGCAAATAATATTAAATTAAACAATCACACTTAGCTGAGGTCGGCATTACTTACCTCACTGCAGTCGCTACAGCTTGGAACGCCCGCTTTCACAGGTGTTCCCACCAGCGCGTGCTATAGAGCGCTACGGGTCAGGTGCGATCCAAATATCGAGCCGGTGTCGCAACCAGGGGCGTTGTACACTGGCTCGACTCTCCCAGGCGGTACTGATCCGCACCCCCCCCCTCCCCGTCAATACTGACACCGAATGTCCCGGCAGGGTGCTGGAAGCTGGCCTCCCGGGCACAACTGCGTTCCGCTGCTATTGCCACCCCCTCCGGGGCGCTAAGAGAGGCGGCAGAAAACCGAACTTCCACCCCATTATCTGGTCATTATCTGTTTGCTGTTTGTGGGACCTTGCTGTGCATAAATTCACTGCCATGTTTCCCATATTGCAACAGTGACCACACTTCCAAAAAAAAAGTACTTGATTGGCTGTAAAGTGCTTTGGGACATCCTGAGGTTGTGAAAGGCGCTATATAAATTCAAGTCTTTCTAACTCAGCACAGACTAAGGATTGACCCAAGATCCACATCGTTCAGTACAACACAGGGTGATGAGCCATTAGGAGAGCTAGCCTGCGGCATCATCAAACAGTCAGCATTTCTGAGCTTGAACACATCCGTTTGCAGCAGACACTGTAGACACCACAGTGTGGAGTTTCCCCTATGCTGCGTCGCTCTGAGGAAGCAGCTTTATGCAATTTCACTGTCCCATGAGTGCATCTGAACATTGAGAAGAGAAGAGGAAAACAGTTGCAGGTCTGAAGGCCTTTGGATCGTCCCAAGGTGACACTTCCCAGCCAGTGGCACTTGGCTTCATTTTGACATTTTGCCTCTTGCTGTGCAATCGTGTGCCCTTTAACTTGTGTGACTTTTACTAACCTAGAGCCGGGGGGGGGGGGCGGGTGCAGGTTGTTTGTTGAACTGCCGCTGGTATGTAGGAGGGGTGGCTTCAGCCTGGGTCATCATATCGGAAAACAAATTGGTTTCCTGATCTTTTAGTTTTCGCCTCCTATTGTATACAGTTTAACCGGTGCCACAGCCCTTTACCATCTCACCCATGGATCCATTCTCCATATGTGAATCTCAATAGTGAGTTTCATTTTACCATCAGCCAAGTCCTCAACAGACATCAACTACACCGGTTCACCTTCCAGCGGGTTCACTGAATAACAATCAGGACTGTGAACACTGGCTACTTGTCTCCTCCCCTTATCCCAGGGCACTGAGACCAACTGTAGTGCCCCATGCTGCTCTGCTTGGATTCAGCTAACTCAGCACAGACTGAACCAAGCAATTACTCAATGAGCTGCTGTGGAGTTAATGGTGGTTTCAAAGCCGCCTTGTCTGTTTCACCTGGTATACTCCTGCAGACTGTCGCCTATCCAGTGCTCAGTCCCACACCAGGTACACCCACTGAGCAATGGGGACAGTTTCATACAATCATAGAATCGTACAGCACAGAAAGAGGCCATTCAGCCCATCGAGTCTGCACCTTTATAAATATACATTTTTCCCCTTCTCCATTTTGTATTTTTCTCCCACCCTCTATGGCCCTGCCCCTACGATCTATGCCACCTCCTCACTATACTTATTCCAAGCTCGCTGCCAATGCAGCGGGGTAGTTAAGTGGCAGGGGGTTCACTGCCTTCCTTGTCTGGGGGGTGGAGGGGGGGCGGGGGTGGGGTGAGGGTGGCAAAAGCCTCCCATTTGCCTGGAAAACCCAGAAGCGAGCGGTGTATGGAACAGATTGCATGTGGGTCAGGCCTTAAGGCAGTCTTCTGTGGAACTGACTGGTCAGCTGAATGAGATGGCCTGGGATTTTGCACACCAACACCCCCTTTTCTCAGGGTGAGGGTGTCCTTATTAAAATGACAACTGAGTGGTACATTGCTTAGTACCCATCACCCCACAATGATCTCGATTGGAGAATGGGAGGCAATTTTAACTTGTTTATTGTTGGTTCTTATTGTAATGTATTTGCTTCATGGGTTCTTTGCTTAAGAATTCATAGCACCACATTGCTATTAAGAACAAGTTGGTTTATTAGCAAAGGTTTAACAATCACACTACACATTACAGTTCATCCACCAGGCTCACAACCACCTGCCCCATCGTGGATCCCCTGAACCCAACTGGCTGGGGTTTTATTGAATCTTGTGAACATCACGTGACCATCTAAGCCACTCCCAATGCAACAGCTCTACCAACTATTTTAGTTGTGCACTTTAAACAAATGCCCCCTGTAAGGGAGGTCATACTCCAAAATAATTTCTTTTTCCAGTGCCCTTTTTTTTGCGGGGGGGGGGGGGGGTGGGTTTTAGGGCACTAAAAACAGAAATTATACATGTGCCCCCTGGCTAAAAGGGGGGGGGGGGGCACTAAAACCGGTAAATTAAACAAATTAAACTTTAAACTTAAATTATCAAATTAAAATTTGGTTGCCGGGGGTGATGATGCACTCCAGTCCCTCCGGCGCCCATCTCTCACGGAAGACCGCGAGCGTGCCAGTGGACACTGTGTGCTCCATCTCCGGGTACACCCTGGCTCGGATGTAACTGCGGAAGAGAGGCAGGCAGTCGGGCTGAACGACCCCTTCGACCTCCCGCTGCCTGAACCGGCTGATGGCCACCTTGGCCGTGCCCAGGAGCAGTCTTACGAGGAGGCCCTCCGACCTGCCCACTCCCCTCCGGACAGGGTACCCAAAGATCAGGAGCGTGGGACTGAAGCGCAACCAGAATTTAAGGAGCAGCCCCTTCAAATAATGGAACAGGGGCTGCAACCTCGCACATTCGATAAAAACATGGAACACGGACTCTTCCAGACCGCAGAAATTGCAGGCGGCCTCGGAGCCCGTGAACCGGCTTAAAAACTTATTGCACGGGACTGCTCCGTGCACCACCCTCCAGGCCAAGTCCCCAATAAATAGAGGGAGGACTCCCACGTAGCGTGCACTCCATTGGGGACCCCCGCCTCCTCTGGACGGCAAGATGGTGTGCCATGGCATGTCCGGAAGGCAGACGAGGATGGCAAGGTGGAGAGTGTGCAAGAGCAGCCCGTACAGGAATCCCCTCCGCGCAGAACTGAAAGGCACGGAGGGGATTTCCCCGAGGAGTCTCCTGTGAGCATTCTCACAGGTACATGCAATACACTTATAGTCTCAGATTTGTCAGTAGTCAGTGATTGTGTACTTCACATGAATCCTTTGGCATTGAATCCTTAAAGCAGTATTCAGATAATTAATGCGACAGTAATCCTCTACATCCTATTAGCATTTCTAAACTCCAACCAATTGATGATGACAGGATGTCATAGCCAAACATTTGCAGAACATGAGTCAGCGATAAAACTAAGTACTTAACTGGCAAGTCAATTGGGATCAGGAGCAGGAATCCCTGTTAATTATTCCTCTCCATACCACAGGTGCACTGAATGACTGACTGTAACACCCTTACCACTACCCTGGCAGAGATCAGGAAATTCAGCACAGATCCAGAATCGAGTCTGGGGCCCTGTATGTGCCAGGTATAGTACTATAACGTGTCTTGATTCAGCCTCATTGTATTGATGTATAACATTGCACCTTGCACCATAGGGAAATGCAATCCCAGCCCTTTTCCACCACCACACCAGCCAAATCAGTCAAAGAGTGACATCCGCCTCTGTAACATTGTCCATCTCCACCCTTACCCCATCCCATCTGCTGCTAAAACCTTTATACGTGCTTTTGTCACCTCCAGACTCAACTATTCTAATGCTCTCCTGGCCGGCCTCCCATCCTCCTTAAATTTCAGCTCATCTAAAACTCTGCTGCCTGTATCCTATCTTGCACCAAGTCTCACCCACCCATCGCCCTTGTGCTCGCTGACCTACATTGGCTCCCAGTCCGGCAACACTTCAAATTTAAAATTCTCAAATCCTGTTTAAATCCCTTCGTGGCCTCGCCCCTTCCTATTTCTGTAACCTCATTCAACCTACAACCACCCAGAGCTGTTTCTTTATTTCTGGCCTCTTGTGCATCCACCCTCCTTCGTCCCACCATTGGTAGCCATGCCATCAGCCATCTAAGCACCAAGCTCTGAAATTCCTTCCTAAACCTCTCCACCTTTCTCTCCTCCTTTGAGAATCAGCTTAAAACCCACCTTGGTCACCCCTCCTAATATCTCCTTTGGCTCGGAGTCCATTTTTTTCCTTGCACCTCTGTGAAGCATCTTGGGGCTTTTTTTCTATGTTAAAGGCACTCTATAAATGCAACTTGTTGTTGATAGATGGACATATATAGATGTAGATGAATGGGTGCATGATAAACAGACATTGATAGATAAACTGCCAGTGAAAGATAGGCAGATAGATATAAACAGACAGATAAATAAGATAAACATAGATAGATAAATTGACAGGTAGGTAAATAGACAGAATGTTAAGATTTTGACACAGTGGAGGTGGGGGGTTCGGCCGATAGAGTGTGAAGAACCCAGCAGTCCGGATTTCCCCGCACGCTGTGGACCTTTAACTCCACATCATGCATGTCTCGTCACGGATAGGTTCCCCACCCAGGGATTGACAGGCTGGCTTTCAGTCGGGCGGGGAACGTTGGAGAAGAGGCTGCAGCCCTGGGTATGTGGGAGCCCTGAGCCTGGGGGGGGCTTCCGATTCTCGATCACGGACCCTGGGGGGGAGGCACTCCTGCTCCTCCTGGCCCACAAGGATTGCTCCCTGAGGCTATCCTTGCCTCGCTGCTGCTGCTGGGAATCCCGAGACCCAGGAAACCCGTCCGACCATAGATTAAACTCCAGCCTCATACAATGGGTATATAATTGGCAAGTGAAGTTCAACACAAAGAAATGTGAGGTATTACATTTTGCTAGGAAGAATAGGGAGGTCACTTATTACTTGGAGGGTGCGAGTCTGGGTGGGCTGGAGGAACAAAGGGATCTATCTTGGAGTACAAATACACAAATTGCTAAAAGTTGTGACACAAGTTAACAAGGCCATAAAAAAACAAACCAAGCACTCGGGTTTATTTCTAGAGGTATAGAATTGAAAAGTAGGGAAGTTATGCTAAACCTGTATCGAAGCTTGGTTAGACCACACTTAGAGTACTGCGTACAATTCTGGTCTCCTTCATGGCAAACGAGCCAAAGGTGGGCAGTGGAAATGTTACAAGGACACCCTCAAAGCCTCCCTGAAAAAGTGCAACATCCCCACTGACACCTGGGAGTCCCTGGCCAAAGATCGCCCTAAGTGGAGGAAGTGCATCCGGGAGGGCACTGAGCACCTTGAGTCTCATCGTTGAGAGCATGCAGAAATCAAGCGCAGGCAGCGGAAAGAGCGGCAAACCTGTCCCACCCACCCTTTCCCTCAACAACTATCTGTCCCACCTGTTACAGGGACTGTGGTTCTCGTATTGGACTGTTCAGCCACCTAAGGGGTCATTTTAAGAGTGGAAGCAAGTCTTCCTCGATTCCGAGGGACTGCCTATGATGATGATGATGATGATGCTGATAAAAGGATAGAGAGGCACTGGACAGGGTGCAGAGAAGATTTACAGGATGATACCAGAAATGTGAGAGTATACATATCAGGAAAGGATGAACAGGCTGGGTCTCTTTTCTCTTAAAAAAAGGCTGAGGGGTGACCTAATAGGGGTCTTTAAAATTATGAAAGATACAGAGAGAATGTTTCCACTTGTGGGGAAGAGCATAACTAGAGGCCATCAATATAAGATAGTCACCAAGAAATCCAATAGGGAATTCAGAAGAAATGTCTTTACCCAAAGAGTGGTGGGAATGTGGAACTCGGGGAGTGGTTGAAGCGAATAGTTCAGATAAGGGGCGGTTAGACAAGCATATGAGGGAGATGGGAATAGAGGGTTATGCTGATAGATTTAGATGAGGAAAGACGGGAGGAGGCTCGAGTGGAGCATAAATGGACTGGTTGGGCTGAATGTCCTGTTTCTGTGTCGTATGTAATCCTATATAATGTAATTATATTTAAAGTGCCAATCCACCTCCTGGGAGCGGGTTGG
This sequence comes from Pristiophorus japonicus, assembly GCF_044704955.1. NCBI lineage: Eukaryota > Metazoa > Chordata > Chondrichthyes > Pristiophoridae > Pristiophorus > Pristiophorus japonicus. Next base: position 114,078,414 of record NC_091991.1, on the reverse strand, counting down.
CTGCGCGCCCCCTGTCCCACCCCTGTTAAACCCGGAAGTGGGTGGGTTGGGGGTCAGGATTCACATGTTTAACACTTTAACCACCCACCTGACCCCCATCCCACCAGTTTTGGGGGTTAAAATCCTCCCCCATAGAAGCTATTGTGATCGGACCAGCAACTTGATTTTTACACCATTGAAGGCAACAGAAAGTTAAATCTGATCCCAATAGTTCCGTGTTGGGGAGTTAGGCTAAAATGACCCACTAGACAGATAGGAAAATACAGGCAACTCTCGATTATCCGCACACGGATCCAACGGGAAACCATTGTAACGGGATTTAAAATTTCGGCCCGGGGAAAGCATCGGGCCGGTGCATTCGGAGTCCTTTCGGTAGCTAGATAAAGCAACACACTTCATAACAGCATAATGGTTGAATGATGGCTGTTTGACATGCCCAGATCATCGTGAATTATTGGTATTATACATTAGATCGCCATTACTCGTTCAGGAATTGGCATTAGTAAGTGTGGAGGCTGGGCCCTCACACTATAATCCTGTGCTGTCATTGGTTGTAAAGCGAGGGGAATGGGAAGAGCGAACATCACAGAGATCAGGACAGGATAGGACAGGCGTGCCACATCACGGCACAGTGGTGACACACTGGCGACAGTCAGCCAAGGAAGGCATTTAAACTGCCAGCACACTATCAGAATGCAGATAAATAGAAAATACATTAAAAAAAAAACTGCAAACGCTGTCAAACTGAAATAAAAAGGGACTGCTGGAAATACAGCGGTCTGCCAGCGGTTAAGGACCCAGGTGCGGTTCCAGCAGTCCGGTGAGGCCAGCGTGCCTTGCTGTGTGTTTCTAGCAACCCGCCTGCTGCATCTTTGAGTCATAATGCGTCATCTGCTGTCGGCATTGGGAGGAGGGAAGGCTCGGGCAGGTTTCGAGCAGAGCGCTGCAGTGCTGCAGTGACATGCACCGAATCACACAAGGCACGGCAGCCCCCGCAACACACACCACATGGCAGCCTGAGCCCGAGCCCAGGCTCACAACCCAGTTCAATGGTGGGCCGGCACTGTGATTATCCCCCCCCCCCCCCTCCCGTGGGGGAAAGAGGGAGAGATGTGAACCTCATACCCCAGCTCCCAAACTTGTGGCCTTCCTGACTGTAGTCCGCCTGCAGCCATTGACAGAGCAGAGGAGGAGAAAACAAGCGGGCTTCAAGACAAATGGTTGCACAACACTGACAGAGCTGGACAGCAAAGTGCAGGGGCTGGAAAGCAGCCACTCAATTAGACTGGAGATAATTCCAGCGGCACTTGATCTCTGCATTGATTCTAACTTGAACGAGGAAACTGGCCGTGTGTGGCGAGAAATGCTTTAAATAAATTACATTTATTGTCAGCGCCGGCTCACTTGCCCCAGGATCAGTCGGTGGTGGATTCCAGCCTTACAACAACAACTTGTATTTATATAGCTTCTTTACTTATTGCAAAATCTTTCCAAGGCGCTTCACAGGAGCATTAGCATCATCATCATAGGCAGTCCCTCGGAATCGAGGAAGATTCTAAAAATGGGTCCTTAGGTGGCTGAACAGTCCAACACGAGAGCCACAGTTCCTGTCACAGGTGGAACAGATAGTCATTGCGGGTAAGGGTGGGTGGGACAGGTTTGCCGCACGCTCCTTCCGCTGCCTGGGCTTGACCTCTTCACGCTCTCGGCGTTGAAATTCGAGGAGCTCAATGCCCTCCCGGATTTACTGTCTCCACCTAGGGCAGTCTTCGGCCAGGGACTCCCAGTTGTCAGTGGTGATGTCGCACTTTATCAGGGAGGTTTTGAGGGTGTCCTTGTAACATTTCCGCTGCCTACCTTTGGCTCAGTTGCCACGAAGAAGCTCTGCAGCAACGTTACAGGCGGCTCAAGGCTGAGGTCCAACAAAAAACCCGGGACCTATAGAACAGGTGGTGGATGGAGCAAGCACAGGAGATACAACAACTGGCCAACAGCCACAATATGTGAGGATTCTTCATTGCAGTCAAGGCCACCTATGGTCTAAACTCCCAAGGCCCCACCCCACTCCTGGCCAAGAACGGGGAAACGCTCATCAAGGACACTGAGACTGTCAGGGCCTGCTGGAAGGAACATTTTGAAGACCTCCTCAATCGAGACTCTGCCTTTGACTTGAGTGTTCTCGACTCCATCCCGCAGCATGCGACCCGCCACCACCTCAGTGAAACCCCAACATTGCACGAGGTTGGCAAAGCCATAAAACAGCTCAAGATTAACAAGGCTATGGGTGCAGATGGAATCCCTGCTGAGGTGCTAAAGTATGGCAGAGAGACGCTGTTGGCATGGATACATGACCTCATCTTTCTCATCTGGAGGGAGGAGAGCATGCCGGGAGATCTCAGAGATGCAGTGATCGTGACCACCTTTAAAAAAGAGGATAAGTCTGACTGCGGCAACTACAGGGGAATCTCCCTGCTATCAGCCACTGGGAAAGTTGTAGCTAGAGTTCTCCTCAACCGTCTTCTCCCTTTGGCCGAAGAGCTCCTCCTGGAATCACAGTGCGGATTTCGTCCCCTACGGGGCACAACGGACATGATCTTTGCAGGAAAAATGCAGGGAGCAGCGACAGCCTTTATACATGGCCTTTTTCGATGTTACAAAGGCCTTTAACACTGTCAACCGTGAGGGTCTATGGAGCGTCCTCCTCCGTTTCGGATGCCCCCAAAAGTTTGTCAACATCCTTCACCTGCTCCACGATGACAAGCAGGCCATGATCCTTACCAATGGATCCATTACAGACCCAATTCACATCCGGACCGGGGTCAAATAGGGCTGCGTCATCGCTTTAACCCTCTTCTCAATCTTCCTCACTGCCATGCTGAGCCATACAGGAGGGCGGATATTACTGTAGACCATGAGCTTGGTGGCAGATTTGAGGACCTGGTCTTCAAACACTCTTTTCCTCAGGTGGCCGAAGGTTGCACTGGCACACTAGAGGTGGTGTTGAATCTCGTCGTCAATGTCTGCTCTTGTTAGCAAACAGATTGTGGCACCCAGCCACATAAGAAGCCAATAGGACAGGTGACCAAATACTTGGTCAAAGAAATAGGTTTTAAGGAAGCGTCTTAAAGGAGGAGAGGTTTAGGGAGGGAATTCCAGAGCTTCGGGCCTGTACAGGTGAAGGCACATCGGCCAATCAGGGATGCTCAAGAGGCCGGAATTGGAGGAGCGCAGAGATTGCAGAGGGTGGGGTTGGAGGAGGTTACAGAGCTAGGGAAAGGAGAGGCTATGGGGGGGGCGGGGGATTTGAACACAAACAATCCTACACCAGGATTCAGGTGCCTGCTGTGATTGAGACTCCAGTGCAGTACTGAAGGAGTGTGGCATTGTCGGAGACACTGGATGCAGTGGATGTGATGTTCAGCGCAGGTACCAGCTCTTTAGTAAAGGGGGCATTATAGATTTACTGTCAGAGAGCAAGGCGTTCTCCTGGTCTCTTGTCAGCCAAACACCACCAAACAAAAACAGAATTGCCGATCATTCATCTAAATACTGTTCGTGGGACCTTGCTGTGTGGAGAATGATTGCCACAATGGCCTCGTTAATAACAGTTGCTCTATTCATTGGATGTAAAACTAATGTCAATGAAAAAGTCAATGTGAGTATAAAGCAAGGTCTCAAATCATCATCATAGGCAGTTCCTCGTATTGAGGATGACTTGCTTCCACACCAAAAGAGATGAGTTCACAGATGTTTCAATGAAGGACCGATATTCCAGTCCTGAACTGCAATTGAAGAGGTGGAAGATGCCTGTGCATGGATTTTATTAATGTGTGGTGGCCGTTGCACATCAGCCACCACATGAATTGACGACTGCAGGAGAAGACGGCGCAGAGTTTACAGATTGGTGATCCTGCCCACCATACAATAGCGGCACACAGCGCCCGAATTTCCCATGTGCGCTCCCAGCACACGGAGCTCCGCGCAGGCTGTGCGAATTCCAAAGATCCATCCTTCGGTTCAGACTGGGCTCACACATGAGATACCCATGAGCTTCCGGCCTTTGCAGAACCGACCCCCAGGTTTCCAGAGCGGGGAAGGGGGAGAAAAGGGAATAGAAAATCAGAAAATAAAAATGAACTGGGAAAAGCATCACATCTCTGGGAGGCAGGGGTGGAGTGAGAGGTATGGTATAGACAGCCTCTCTCATGAGCCAGTCACACGCTTATCGAATCGTGGTCTGTGAAACTGGGCGACAGCTTGTGATCGACTCATGACCCTGGCTCTGCCTTCTCCACATAGACCCATAAGACTTAGCTTCATGTAAATAATGAATCCATTAGTTCCTAGAAAACAATACAATATTTATAGGAATATTAATAACCCAATTAAAGAGAGCTAGCAGTACATCCTTTAAAAGCGACCCTATTATCAAAAGTACATTTGTCATAACCGTTAAGCACACATTTCCTTTTTAGTTTTATATTTCTCCCTCTCTCCTCCCACACCCCCGCCCCCCCCCCCCCCCCACCCCCAGAAGGTGGAGTACACTTACTTCAATACTTTCCCCAAAGTGACGTTCGACAACAGCAATTTGCAGTTATATAACTTGCCTTTACAGTAGAAACATGCTTCACAGGAGTGTTATCAGACAAATATTGACACTGGGTCAAAGAATGAGATATGAGGACAGGTGGCCAAAAGCTTGGTCAAAGAGAAAGGTTTAAAGGAGCGCTTAAAGGGGGAAAGAGAGGTGAAGAGGGGATTCTAAAGCTTAGGGACGAGATGGCCACCATTGGTGGGGTGAAGGAAGTGGGGGATGCACAAGAGGCCAGAGTTGGAGGAAGGCAAGAGTTCTCATAGGGCTGGAGGAGGTCATACTGATTCTGGACAGTTATTAGACCATGGGAGGGAATCATAGCCAATGGCCAAGGGCATGGACCCTGGTTGATTTTTAGGCTTCACTAATGCAGTGTTTCTCAAACTGGGGTCCACGGACCGCTGGGGGTCCGTAGAGACTTTGCAGGGGGTCTGCGACTGGAACGGCCGGAGGTAATTTCAATACCTCTCCTCTTTATAACACTGATTCAGTTCTTATGAACAATTCTCAATGGCTGGACTCGCCTCCTCACGGAGGCCCCACAGCTCTCAGTCACTCTGCAACGAGCGTTCCCTGCCACGCGAGTCGATCCTTCTCCCTGGCACCGCGACAATACGCCATCCCCCGACATGTGATCAGAGCGCCAGTGCGGCCCTTCAGACATGCGCCTGAACGTGTTCACTCAAACGTGTGCAATCCCACAGTGCAGCTGTTACAGAACATGGCAGTGGGACAGTGCGGCGGGGTGTCACACTTCCAGCAGCATCCCAGCCTGTGCACGGATGCTAGTGCCCTCACTCACCTTGGCCAGCCTGCTGATGGGTTTAAACACTGCCCAGCACTAAGTGGCTAATAGTGGCCGTCTGTTGCTGTGGAGCGCCCAGAATTGGTGTGGGAAGCTCCCACCCATCTCACTGATATCTGGAAGTAAATATCTGTTTTCTTAAAAGCATTATTAAAACACTCTTCACATGCTGCACTTTCATATTATGGGTATTATAATTTAAATGGGGGTTCCGTGATTACTAATCCATTTGAAAAGGGATCCTACAACCAAAAAAGTTTGAGAACCACTGATCTAGTGCATTTGAATCTCAAGAGCGAATCGGTGTGGTGATAAAAGTATTAGTGCATAACACCATCCTCCCCAGCCAAATAAAAGGGTCATAAAAAATAGGAGCAGGAGTAGGTTATTCGGCCCCTCTAGCCTGCTCCGCCATTTAATTAGATCATGGCTGATCTTCTACCTTAATTCCACTTGCCTGCACTAACCCCATATCCCTTGATTCCCTTATTATGGCCTTCCCAAAAACTTTCCCAGCATACTTTCCCTCCAATCTAGGGGGATTGCTGCATTATTGAAGATGAGCAAGTTATTATTTAAATGGAGAAAAATTGCAAAGTGCTGCAGTACAGCGGGACCTGGGGGTACTTGTGCATGAAACACAAAAGGTTAGTATGCAGGTACAACAAGTGATCAGGAAGGCCAATGGAATCTTGGCCTTTATTGCAAAGGGGATGGAGTATAAAAACAGGGAAGTCTTGCTACAGTTATACAGGGTATTGGTGAGCCATACCCGGAATACTGGTTTCCATATTTAAGAAAGGATATACTTGCTTTGGAGGCAGTTCAGGGAAGGTTCACTAGGTTGATTCCGGAGATGAGGGGTTTGGCTTATGAGGAAAGGTTGAGTAGGTTGGGCCTCTACTCATTGGAATTCAGAAGAATGAGAGGTGATCTTATCGAAACGTATAAGATTATGAGGGGGCTTGACAAGGTGGATGCAGAGAGGATGTTTCCACTGATGGGGAAGATTAGAACTAGAGGGCATAATCTTAGAATAAGGTGCAGCCCATTTAAAACTGAGATGAGGAGGAACTTCTTCTCTCAGAGGGTTGTAAATCTGTGGAATTTGCTGCCTCAGAGAGCTGTGGAAACTGGGTGGTTGAATAAATTTAAGACAGAGATAGACAGTTTCTTAACCGATAAGGGAATAAGGGGTTATGGGGAGCGGGCAGGGAAGTGAACCTGAGTCCATGATCGGATCAGCCATGATTGTATTAAATGGCGGAGAAGGCTCGAGGGGCCGTATGGCCTATTCCTGTTCCTATTTCTTATGTTCTTATATTATGAGATATTAAACCAAGGCCTTATCTCCCATTCTGGGATTCAGATATGGACTAAAGATCCAATGGCACTATTTGAAGAAGTATAGGAAGCTCTCTGTGTCCTGGCCAACATTTCTCTCTCAACCACCACCAAAAGCAGACTAACTGGCCATTCATCTAATTTCCTGTTTGTCAGAACTTCCTGTGTGAAAAATGGCTGCTGCGTTTGCTGACATAACAACTGTCACTACACTTCAAGGTAACTCATTGTATGTGAAGAACTTTGAGATATTCCTGGGCGATGTGATAAGATGGAGGTAAGTTCTCATGTTTGGAGGAATAGCCACATGTCATTTTTGACCCAATGCCGTCGTGCTAGTGACACAATGATGCGTTTTGATGCAACCTATATTGCCATTATCATATTGAATGGCGGTGCAGGCTCGAAGGACTGAATGGCCTACTCCTGCACCTATTTTCTATGTTTCTATGTTTCCATTCTGTGCGAAACACTCTTACGTGAAGACATTGGGGGAAAAATTATGGCCGGACGCTTCCTTTGTACGAACGCCTCCGACCCGAAAAAAATCTACAAAAGTACCTGGTGGTCCCAGCGGAACATAGGATTCAGATTGGAGGCCTAGATTCGCTGCACAGTGCATGGGGAGATGACTTTCAGTTACGTAGGTACATGCTGGAGCCACATGGGCCTGGACCACCAATCACTCACGATGCAGTATTCTCATTGATAAAAATGGGAACTCCGTTTGTACGAGTTCCCATTACTATCAATAAGAATAACCCCCTAAAACACCCAAACACAGCATAATAAATAAATAAAACACCTCACATATTTAAAATTAATTGAAATTAAATGTAATTAAATGTTTTAGAAAAAAAAATATTGTTTGGAATTTTGTTTAATGTGTTTTAATAGGGTTAAAAATAAACATACCTTAATGGACAGGATTTAATTTTGAGATGTTTTAAAAGTGTTACGCTAGTAAAAGTAAGCTTTGCGCCTGCTTTTACCAAGCGTAAAAGTTTGAAGGACATTCGCTGGACAAGTGTTGGGCAAATAGCCCAATCTCTCCTGCGCGGATGCCCTTCTCCCAGGGATGTGTAGGATCTGTCTAGAGAAATCTTGACACATTGGAAAAGCCGGTTTTTGGTGCATACACATAGCGCCCCGAAAACTGGCTTTTGTGAGGCCTCACACTTCGTACGCACCCGGCGAGGCCAGTAGTTTCGGCCTAATACCCTTTTAAATTCTCTCCCTTCAAATAGCGAAGGTCCGATCCTGAGTGGGACTGACTGAAGCCAAGTCCACTCACCCATGGGGCCAAATTTCACAATCTGGAGATCCCAATGGGGAACTGTGTGGATAGGGTCTGTGTATTGGGAATTCGGGTGATCAGGTTAGCGAGCCTGATTTGCAGCCTACACCATTTTCTGCCCATTAAGTTTAATAAATAGAATAACCTGTAAATCAGACATATTGGCCTCAGCAGCTAAATTCCCAATAAGCTCTCTTGTTACCTGAAGCAATATACCGATGGACCCAAATAAAAATTGTTCATATTTCTTAAAAACTGTATCTAGCCCATATTTACCTACCAGGCCGGTTGCCTCTTCTTTTGTGTGTGTGGTCAGCGGGGTGTCAGCCGTGGCTCAGAGGGTAGCACTCTTGCCTCTGGGTCAGAAGGTTCAATCTCTACTCCAGAATCTTGAGCACATAATCTAGGTTGATACTTCAGTGATGTGCTGAGGGAGTCAGAGGTGCAGCCTTTTGGATGAGACATTAAACTTGCCCTCTCAGGTGGACATAAAAGATCCCATGGCAATTTTCGAAGAAGAGCAGGGGAGTTCTCTCCAGTATCCTGACCAATATTTGTCCCTCAACCAACATTACTAAACAAAACAGATTACCTGGTCATTTATCTCATTGCTGTTTGTGTGTCCCAGCTGTGCACAAATTGGTTGCCGTGTTCCCTATATTGCATGCGGCAAATCTGTCCCACCCTCCCTTACCCTCAATGACTATCTGTCCCACCTGTGACAAGGACTGTGGTTCTCATATTGGACTGTTCAGCCACCTAAGGACTCATTTTAAGAGTGGAAGCAAGTCTTCCTCGATTCCGGGAGACTGCCTATGATGATGATTGCTGATCTGCCTGAGCCCAAGTCTCTCCTACTGTAATTATTGAACCAGCCTTTAGAAAGGACATGCAGGTCCCTAGATCACTCATAAGGTTGCTGCCCCTTCCCGTGGAGAAACTCCTATCCATTGCTTCCTTCTGAAGTTCAAACCAATATCAAGAACTCTGAGGAAATTGTTCCCAATCCGACGACACTGTAACACCAATTTGCTGCTCTCAGCCTTCAGAGTCCTTTCACTTTTAAAACTGTGCTTTAAAATTGCAACAGGGCAGGGCTGGCTTGATTCCACAACATCTCCGAGTTCTTAATTTCAACCGAGTCTCAATACTGTGCCTGAAACACGCTTTTCGAATCGTGATCTATGAAACTGGGCAACATGTGAAGCAACAATCTGAACCAGGATTACAACGGCAGCCACCTGAATGGAAGCTGGGGCCAAACTCAGTCGCCATCAATAAAGACCATGAAGTGAACTCCTTACTGCCAGGTGTCCTCCTGCAGTGGCAGGATAATCAGCTCTTCAAAAAAAAGTGTCCTTTATTTTTGCAATTATTATGGGCCCTCTGCTTTGCCTCCCATTCACCACACTATTGCACTTCAGGAAGGAGACATCTGCTGCACTATCTCCATTACCGGCGAGTCTGAAATCAGGAAGTGTGCTTTCAAAACCCCACCATTTGCTAGTCACAGCTCACACATGTATAAATACACTTTCATAGGTGCACAAACACACTTGCACACACTTTCAATCATAGATACACTCACAAATGAACAAACACACTCTTGCACATCCACAAATGCACACTCACACTTGCATTTAGACATGCGCTCACATACACATTCTCACACATACATAAACACACTCATACATGCATTCACTCACATACACCTAGTTTCGTGCACACACTTACATTTACACTTGTATTTATATAGCGTCTTTAATGTGGTAAAACATCCCAAGGCGCTTACACCTATACACATGCTTATACTCATGCATGCACAAACTTCCACAACACACTCACATGTGCACATACACACAAGCAGAATTGCAGAAACAAGCACACAAACACACTCATTTTCACCCACTAACACAACAATATAGACACCCAGCAATACACACTCACTTTCCTTCAGTCCTTTGATCTGTGATGTGACCACTCAAGAGTGGCCAAATTGCAGGAATTCATTTCTGTCCAACACCCCAACAAATTCCAACATCCTCCTCCTCATCCTCGCCCCTCAAAAAGTGCAGATATAAATGTGAAATTATTGTTGAAATGATTGTTCCCTTGCTTCATTGCAGGGGAACTGCTTTATTCTGGATAGTCTTACACAACATATGGTAAGGGCAAAGTTTTAGCAGCAAGCTACACAATCAGGCACGGACTACTGCAGCATTTGAAAACTTTACAATGATATCTGAGCTACTGAGAGATTTTGAGGAGATCCCAAAAACACCCAGGTTTATCCAAAACACAAATTAAATAGGAGATTTATGTTATGAGGTTTGCAGCTGTGCACTGAATTCCTCCCTGATGCAAGGCCCATGTGTGAGTGGGCCTGAGCCTGAGCTTGGAGTATTCATCATCATCACCATCATAGGCATTCCCTCGGAATCGAGGAAGACTTGCTTCCACTCTAAAAATGAGTCCTTAGATGACTGTACAGTCCAATACTGGAATTACAGACTCTGTCACAAGTGGGACAGATAGTCGTTGAGGGTAAGGGAGGGTGGGACAGGTTTGCCGCATGCTCTTTCCGTTGTCTGCGCTTGGTTTCTGCATGCTCTCGGCGATGAGACTCGAGGTGCTCAGCGCCCTCCCGGATGCACTTCCTCCACTTAGGGCGGTCTTTGGCCAGGGACACCCAGGTGTCAGTGGAGATGTTGCACTTTATCAGGGAGGCTTTGAGGGTCATGCAAATGGACAAGCACGGGCAGCCGCCTCGTCCCAGGCACAGCGCACCCTAAAGACATGAATCGACCCTATACTTTACTGATGCCACCGACTGTTTGACAATTGTCTCTTTGCAACGACAGACATGGTATGGTCAGTGTTGAGTGTTTTTATTCCCAGATCTCTTTCAGCTTCTCCTCTAGCTAGTTCGAAACTCACTATTGTCCCCCATTTTTTTCTTCAAATGTGTAAAATCTTGTACTTATCTGCATTGCTATCTGGAGAATAGTTCTGCCCTCCTGCAAATATTCAGGGTGATGACACCTTTCCCCTTAATTAACCTTCCCTGCCTGGCTATAATTTCCACCATTTGCCCCACCCAAATCACCGCGGTGGTGGCGTATGGCAATCTCTGATTATTTCCTTATATCACACTCTACTCATATTCTCCTTCCCCCTCCCAACCCCACTTCTTTCTGTAACCCACCCTTAGAAAAAACTCTCCCCTCAAGTCCCTTACATCATGGTCCCTCAACCTACTCCTCTGGTAACTTCTCCTTTGAGCATCTCACCATGCTCCACCTCTGACGTCTCTCTTTTAAAATCCTTCTTCTGTATCGTCCACCCAAGTATCACATCAGTTTTCTCATTGAGATATTGTCTCTGCTTTCCTGCCTCTGCACCGAGCGACTTCTCATCTTTGGTGATTTCAACCTCCACCTCAACTCATTTTGTTCTCTCTCCTTTGAGTTCACTGCCCTCCTTCCCTCCCTCAATCTCTCCCTCCATATAAACTCTCCTACCCATATACACGGCCAACCCCTCAATTGTCATCTCACGTAGCCTCACTATCCCCTCCGTAACTATCTTGAATCCCTCCAATCAGGTTTCCGCCCCCGCCACAATACTGAAACTTCTCTTTATTAAGATCTCAAATTACATCCTAATTGACAATGACAAAGATAAACTATCCCTCCTCGTCCTTTCGACCTGCCTGTAGCCTTTGACACGGTTAACCACAAAATTCTGTTCCAACGCCTGTCCACCGTCATTCAGCTGCATTGCCTGGTTACATTCCTATCTTTCTAGCTTTGGCTATAGAATCACCTGCAATGGCTTCTCTACCTGCTCCCATACCATCACCTCTGATGTCCCCCCAGGACCTATCCTTGGCCTCCCTCCTATTTCTCATCTATATGCTGCCCCTCGGTGACATCATCCAACAACACAGTGTGAGTTTTCACATGTATGCTGATGATACACAGCTCTGCCTCTCCTCCACCTCTCTTGAACTCTCAACGGTCTCTATACTGCCAGAGTGCTTGTTCGACATCCAGCGCTGGATGAGCAGAAATTTCCTCTAATTAAATATCGGGAAGACCGAAGCCATTGTCTTCAGTCCACGCCACAAACTCTGTTCCCATGATACCAATTCTATCCTTCTCCCTAGCAACTGTCTGAGGCTGACCAAGTCTGTTTGCAATCTTGGTCATATTTGATCGCAAGTTAGGCTTCCTACCTCGTATCCGCTCCATCACTAAGACCGCCCATTTCCAGTGCCTTAACATCGCCCGTTTCTGCTGAAGCCCTCATTCTTGCCTTTATTACCTCTAGACTTGACTAGTCCAATGCTCGCCTGGCCAGTCTCCCACATTCTACCCTCCAAAAACTTGAGGTCATTCAAATCTCTGCCGCCCATGTCCTAACTCGCACCAAGTCCCTCTCACCCATTTCCCCTGTGCTCGCTGACCTACATTGACTCTCAGTTAAGCTACCCCTCGATTTTGAAATTCTCAACCTATTTTTCAAATCCCTTCATGGCCTCGGTCCTCGCTATCTCTAATCTCCTTCAGCCCTACAATCCTCGAGATTTCTGCGCTCCACCAATTCTGGCCTCCTGAACACCTCTGATTTTAATCGCTCCCCATTGGTGACCGTGCCTTCAGCTGCCAAGACACTAAACTTTGGAACTCCCTCCCTAAACCTCTCCGCCTCTCTACTTCTCTTTCCTCCTATAAGACGCTCTTTGACTAAGCTTTTGGTCATCTGAAAGAAAGAAAAAAGTCTTGCATTTATATAGCACCTTTCATGAGCACCGGACGTCCCAAAGAGCTTTACATCCAATGAAGTCCTTTTGAAGTGTAGTCACTGTTATAATGTAGGAAATGTGGCAGATAGTTTGTGCACTGCAAGGCTCCACAAACAGCAATGTGATAATGACTAGATAATGTTTCTTTTGTGATGTTGATTGAGCGATAAATATTGGCTTGAACACTGGGGATAACTCCCCTGCTCTTCTTCAAAATAGTGCCATGGGATCTTTTACATCCACCTGAGAGAGTAAACGGGGCCTCGGTTTGAAGTCGCAGCCGAAAGACGGCACTTCCGACAGTGCAGCACTCCCTCAGCACTGCACTGGAGAGTTAGCCTAAATTTCTGTGCTCGTTTCTGGAATGGGACTTGAATCCATTCTGACTCAGAGGTGAGGTTGTTACCAACTAAGCTACTGGCTGACATACTGGCCTAACATCTCCTTATATGGCTCAGTGTCACATTTAATGTTTTTTGACAATACTCCTGTGAAGTGCCTTGGGACGTTTCACTATGTTAAAGGCGCTATATAAATGTAAGTTGTTGTTGATAATGTGTTGGTGCTCACAGGGAGACAGATAGCACTGCAGCTTATGACTTCCCAAGGTGCAACCCTGCAAATGCTACTACCTTCTGGCAGCAGCTGATTGCAAATCCACCCTTATTATCATTCTACACCACGGTTGTTCAATCAGTCTCTACTGCCCCACTCTCAACTCCTCCTTCCGTGAATTTCACCAACTTATTTTCCAAATTTAGGTGTCAGCCATGGCTCAGTGGGCAGCACTCTCACCTCTGTGTCAGAAGGATGTGGATTCAAAGTCCCACTCCAGAGACTCGAGCACATAATCCAGGCTGAGGCTCCCAGTGGAGTACTGAGGGAGCGCTGCACTGTTGGGCCCAGGGGTAGCACGGACCAGCCCACACTACAATATGTGTGCACGCTCGGTCTGTGCAGCAAAGCTGGTCTCCAGCTGTCTTGGGTAACCCTTGCCACTGGACATAGCTCTGTCAAGCCCGTGTGGTGGCTGGTATGCAACGGCCACCATACGTTAAAAAAGTCCATGTACAGGCATCTTCCACCCTTCACGATGTAGTTCAGGATCTGGAATATTAGGTCCTTCATTGAAACACCTGTGAACTCATCCCTTTTTGGCGTGGAAGCAAGTCATCCTCGCTTCAAGGGACTGCCTATGATGGTGAAACATCAGTAAGACAAAGATCCTCTACCAACCAGCCCCCGCCACACAGTACTGCTCCCCAATTATCAAGATCCATGACGAGACCTTGGACAATGTGGACCACTTCCCATACCTTGGGAGCCTACTATAAGCAAGGACAGACATCGATGACGAAGTCCAACACTGCCTTCAGTGTGCCAGTGCAGCCTTTGGCCGCCTGAGGAAATGAGTGTTCGAAGACCAGGATCTCAAACCCGACACCAAGCTCATGCTCTCCAGAGCAGTAGTGATACCCGCCCTCCTTTATGCTTCAGAGACGTGGACTATGTACAGTAGGCACCTCAAAGCACTGGAGAAGTACCACCAATGCTGCCTCCACAAAATCATTGGCAGGATAGGCGCACCAACGTCAGTGTTCTCTCTCAGGTCAACATTCCCAGCATCGAAGCATTGACCAAGCTCAATCAGCTTCGATGGGTGGGCCACATTGTCTGCATGCCCGATACTAGATTCCCGAGACAAGCACTCTACTCCGAGCTACGTCACGATAGGCGAGCCCCAGGAGGGCAGAGAAAATGCTTCATGGACACCTGCAAAGCCTCCTTGAAAAAATGTAACATCCCCACCGACTCTTGGGAATCACTGGCCCTAGACCGCTCAAAGAGGAGGTGAAGCATCCGAGAAGGCACCGAACACTTCGAGTCTCTTCGTCGGGAGCACCTGGAAGCCAAGTACAAACAGTGGAAGGAGTGTACGATAAATCAAACACCCCAACAAGCCGTCCCTCCAACCACCATCTGCCCCACCTGTGACAGAGACTGTAGATCCCTTGGTCTTGGTCTCATCAGTCACCTTAGAACGCATTTTAGTGTGGAAGTAAGTCATCCTCAGCTCCGGGGACCTGCCTAAGAAGAAGAAGATTGTCCATCTCTAGCTGCCCTTAGAAAGTGCTGGTGAGTCTTCTCCTTGAATTGCTGCAGTCTGTGTTGTGATGATGAAGATCAGCAACATTAACCTGTCTTTTCTCTTTACAGATACTAATGATGCCGCTGTATATTTTCTGTTTTTTATACCTGGAGTCAGGAGCCTGAGCAGGTGATTCGGCATCTTCCCACATGATCTGAATGGTAAACGATGCCAGGCTGGGTGTGTAATTTGCCACTAGAAGTTACACAAGAGCACCCAAGGTGACCCAACCATGGACTGCCCTCAAACCAGATCAAGGTGCACACCGTCTCCACTTGGTGATTACACCTGAATTGTGAATAGGAACTTCACCGACACCACTAGGCCATCTTAAGATATGTTGTTTTTAAACTAAATGCAAGTCCAGCAATATAACGAAACAAACATTTACTATAGTCATCAGGCTAGCGGGAAGGCTATCTCTCTTTGGGTCACACAAATGACCTTGAGTTTCAACAATAAAACTGTCCTCAGCCCTTCAGGCATTGTAACACACTCTCGGCCACTTCTGTGATTTAGATACCCTGAATGTCCTCAAATGGAGATTACATCTCTACACGTAGATGTCAGCGTATCGTGCAAAACCTATCCCGCAGATTGAATGAACTGTCACGTTCCTGCACATTTGATGTCTTCTGCAGACAATAAAAATGTTGCACACATTTAAGGTATGTAAACCGTTGTGACAATATCTAAACGATGAAAGGGAATTTGAATGACCAGAGGGTGAGTGATGTTGCATTTATTGCCCAGTGCAATGCAAATACAATCATTTAAATGCCCTTTTTTTCCCTGTTTAATAATGAAGCTGATTCACAGGACCGCCCGCAGCGGCGGCGACCAACACAGCGGCCGAGAAGAGGGGAGATCGCTCAAAGTGGAGGAGGTTGACAACCATTGCATCAATCGCATAAAAAAACGGGAAATGCTGGCATAGCTATGTATAATCTAATCATCAGATGCAAAGTACCGTACCGCTGAGTGGTAACTCAAAGAGAGGATTAGGATAAATTGGTGTGCGGAGTGTCAGATCCCCCTATTTGCGGGGCGGCGGTGGTAGGGTCCGCGAGCGCGGTCACGTGCTTCTCCCCCAGCGCCATTTTGTCGGTAGTTTGTATTTAGGGTCGAGCAGGAGCGGAGCTTCTCCCGAGTGTCTGTCACGGGCGGCGGTGTTTGGCAATCGGCGAGAGAGAAAACCACAAGGGGGGGGGCAAAGAGAAGGACGGAAAAAGACAAGCCGCCCGCATTGTATAAATTCACGGTAGTTAGTGTTAGTCCCCGCGCCAGTAGCTGACAAGATGTCCACCCCCGAAGCTCCCGAATACTCGCCCTTCTTCGCGGTGATGGGTGCCTCGGCTGCCATGGTTTTTAGCGGTGAGTCTGGCATCTACTTTGGGCGGGAGGGGTTGGAAGGGAAGGTGAGGTGGGAAGCCAGCCGCTGCTGCTGTTCGGCCTATTCGACGTGAATACCCAGTCAGGCTCGGCGGCTTTTTTATTTTTTAATGTATACACACCTCTAGATACATATATAAAATGGCCGCGAGGTGTTTTTATTTATTTATATATACTATCTCGTCTATTCATCTCTGCCTGGGACGCGCTGCTGCCGATGGTGTTTCCTGCGGCGGACGCTCTCGCCTGCGTAGGTGGACGATCCTGCAGCTCGAGCCGCCTCCGAAGCCGCTTCGGCTCTTTTCGTGACCGACTCGGCGACGTTCGGCTCTTTCCGTGACCGACTCGTCGGCGTTCGGCTCTTTCCGTGACTGATTCGGCGGCCTTCGTACCTTTCCGGCCCGGCACTTTTGTGGCAGTGATGGGATCTCCGTGGTGCATAGCTGATCGGGAGGAAGGCTCGGCAATTTCCGGAGCGGGCAGTCCCGAGCCGATCATATGACTAGGGTGCGGGTGCTAGTTTCTATATACGTGTACTGCAACATTTTTTCGCTTTCTAATTCTCTAGTATTGCGGTGACATTCTGCATTTTTAAATATCGGAGCCATTTTAAAGGACGATAGCACGCCATTGTTGCATATTTTTAATGTCATCAAATTGACATTACATGTTTTAGGACTATGCTAACTTGAAATGGATTTGGAACTTGTCACAACCCCACCTTGAATTAAAAAAATTTCCAGCTTTAATTCTATTTGTCGTGAGACATCTTTTTAATTGCCCAAGTTAACAGATATAATCTAGTTTTAACATATTGGCAGGTTTGGATATCTGCAGAATATAATTGAGTAAATTAATTTGCTGTCATTAGAAAATCATTTTCTGTTTAGCTCTTTTTGAAATTGAGATTTTCTTGATGCTGCAATGATGTGGTTTCTGATTGGTGGTAGTAATCTACAGCAGGAACTGAAATTGGTTTGCCCAAATAGATACTAGGGTGCATTCAGTTTGGAATCTTGCAGTGAAGTGAGCAAGTGCCATTATAATGCTATCTGACCTGAGTATTTCCAGCATTTTTTGTTTTATATCGTTGGTTTTATTGTAATTGTGGAAAGGCTGTCAGTTTGACTTGCTTAAATCTTCCACTATGTTGCAATAATGTAAATTCCTTAAATGATTAAATGACACTATAAAAAAGGGCTGGGTTTACTCAGGTCTGTAAAAATATTCCCAAGAATGTCATGTTCAAGTGAGCACTCTAACTTCTCACAAACATACAAGTTTCTATCCCTCCAAATCTATTTATTCTATAAATTTAAATTAGTAATCTGCTTTGAGCCTGTTAAACATCTAAAATGGGGTGAGACTGCTGCTAACACTGATTTGGTCAATAGCTGTTGTATTGGATGTGAACTGAGTGTATATCATTAACAGGCTGTTTTTTTAAAAGCAGTTCAGTTGGCATGCACTAGAATGTTTGTGGAGTTACTTATCCTTTATCTCTGGTTTGTCTGGTCTGCATCACTGTCTACATCAGTGAAATATTGCTACTCTAGGGCTACAATATGCAGTTTAGTAATGTTTTGACTGGAAGCCTTGCTTTACCTATTTTGCTTTGCTCTGTTCTAATGTGAGATTCTGCACTCTAATGTAGACTACTTAGTGGTTTTTAAAGTGCATTTGAAATCTTCAAAGTATCCAAGAGGACTGGAAATTACCACCCAGAAAGTGAAAGTAATTGGGTCTCTATCTATACATCACTGAACCTCCAATCTTTCCAATGGATGAATGAACACTCCTGTTTTGCACTAAACTACAGACTGGAGGATCGCAGGTTGCATTACTGGCCCAGTGAGTTTAGTACCTGTTCTCCTTTCCCATTTCCCTCGGGCATGTGTGCACACTAGGGCAGGGATGTGGAGAAAGATTGGCTAACTCTCTAGGCCAATAATGTGGGAGGGGGAGGAATGTGCATGTGGAAAATAGACCCACTATAGTGCCAACAATCACATGAATAGGTGTTTTTGGTACAAGGTTTAAAACCGGTGTGTTACAGCATATAAAATGTCAGCCTGTGACTAGATCATGTCGTGCTCACTACCTGCTTTAGCCCACCAGTTTCTTCTAGTTGTTGATTTAGGGATGTTCAGTGTTCCTATGATGTTTAGAATGGGCATATTGCTTTTTGATTGATTGAACAGAAGGCGCATCATGCCAGCTGCCAGTTTATTCCAACATGTTGGTTCCAGGTAACTATGTGGAATACATGCAACATTTTCCAAATTGTGATCAAAGATGTGTGCACTTGATCCAGTCTAAAATAGCTCATGTCTAGAAACAGATATTGCTGTACTGAAACAAAATGCAGCAGATTCTGCTGCAGTCAAACAAAACAAACATATTCTGAAGATACTGAGAATCTGTAGAAGAACAGACTCTTGCTCAGAACTATAGCCATGCTGACTTGTGAAGGCATTTGTATATGCAGGAGAGCATGTACCTAAAACAAGGTTTGAACAGTTCAGACAAAAGTTGTCCATTCTGGATGTTACCTTCATGTTTAATGTAACACTCAAATATTAATTATTGTCAGCTTGGCCAAGGCAAATGATTTGCCAGACCACTTAAGGGCATGGTTCTTGTGACTCTTCAATTGTTCTGATTTTTTTAAAATAGATCTTGTATTGGTTACCATCTAGCCTGATTGTCTCCTGACCTTTGTTCAAGGAAAGACATTGACTGTGCAAGTTTATCTGAACAACTGCATAATTTGTTTTAAACGCAGTGGACGACATTTTTAAAAAAAAAAACAATTTGCAGAATAATCTTGTCCTGAGCTGCTTTGACCGGCATCTCCCAGTTAGTTGTAAAACTTATCTTTAGGATGTGACTTGCTGGAGCAGGTTGATACTTTCTAAATTTGTAAGTGGAGAATTCCACCTACACTAGCATGATGTATGCTGAAATATATTGATCAGATTCAGTTTTAAGAATTGGCTCTGTTGCTAACATGTCTGGATTTTAAGCTTATTTACTGCATAATTGCAGCTTATTCCTTCCCCCAGATCTATATTCAAGGAAGGTAGAATGGGGAAACAAATATTAGAATCTTAAGGATTGAAAATGGCCATTGGCTCAGATTACAGCCTCATCCAACTTTCTTCCTTGCCATATCCCTCAATCCTTTCTCTAGAAGGGTACCATTTTCTTGGACTTGTCATTCCATTTGTTTCATTGACCTTCAACTAACATTTATAGGAATATACAAAGTGCTAGGCAAAAATGATTATCCAGGGGATTCTCTTCTTTCTGTAACACACCAGTTCTAAAGATCTTGACAATTTCCTTTTCAGTAACTTTCTTAAAGCTGCATTCTAATTGAATCACTTGAATTCTGTGACTTGACATGTATTTAAGAATATCTAAAGCCATAGGCCTATTTTCATAGTCCTGCTGTTCTTGAAAGTCTTCACCCCTCATGGGCAATTCAGTTTCTTTCTGGATAAAGACAAATGTGAAATGTTTTAATCTAATCCTAGTTTCTCATTTTCCATTTGTCGTTTATTCCTGTTTGTATATTCAGTTGACCAACAGCAGCAACTTGTATTTATATAGCGCCTTTAACATAATAAAACGTCTCATGCCACTTCATAAGAGCGCTATCAAACAAATAATCTGACAACCACGTGGAAAAGTTAGGGCAATTGACCAAAAGCTTGGTCAGAGGTAGGTTTAATAGAATGTCTTAAAGGATGAAAGAGGCAGAGGTTCAGGCAGTGAATTCCAAAGCTTGGTGCCTAGGAAACCAGGCACAGCCACCAATGATAAAGCGATTTTATAATCGGGGTTGCTCAAGAGGGCCGAATTAGAGGAGCGCAGATATATCTGGCAGGGGTGGGAGGAGCAGAGAGTGAAGGGCTGGAGATGATGAGGAGGGGTGAGGCCATGGTGGGATTTGAAAACTAGGATGAGAATTTTAAAATTGAGTCTTTGCTTAACTGGGAGCCAATGCAGGTCAGTGAGCGTAGGGGTAATGGGTGAACAGGATTTGGGTGCGAGTTAAGACACTGACTGCTTAGTTTTAGATGACCAAGCTTGCGTAGGGTAGAATGTGGGAGGCCAGCCATGAGTGCATTGGAATAATCAAATCTAGAGGCAACAAAGGCATGGATGTGAGTTTCAGCTGCTGATGAGCAGAGGCAAAGATGAAAATAGGCGGTTTTGGTTATGCTGCAGATATGTGGTCGGAAGCTCATTTCGGGGCCAAATATGATGCCAAGGTTTGGAATGGTGTAGTTCAGCCTCAGACAGGAGTTTGGGAGAGGGATAGTCAGTGGCTAGGGAATAGATTTCATGGCGGGGACTAAAACAATGGCTTCAGTCTTCCAATGCTTAATTGGAGAACATTTCTGCTCAGACAAGCAGTCTGGCCATTTAGAGACTGGTGGTGAGGTAGAGCTGGGTGTCATCAGTGTACAGGTGAGTACAGTTGAGTGGTGTTGGAGGGTGATTGCATGGTCAACTGTATCAAAGACTGCAGACAAGTCCAGGATGAGGAGGAATAGTTGACCAGCAAATCACATTTCTCAGTCCAGTCTTGCAGGGTTACCCAGAGTGGGAACTGTGCTTTGGTTCAGTAGCTTGCTATCAAATATCTTGTGACCAAGCTATTCATAGTCCACTGTACCGTTGTGGTATGCTAGTTTAATTGATCATGCTACTGGATTGCCAACCCAGAAGTAGAATTAAAATCTTGCCATGGCAGGTTGTGAAATTGAATTCAATAAATCTGGTCACTTGTGAGTTGACACCAGCAAAAAATGATCTCAAATGTTGCTAGATTATTGTAAAAAAAACAGTTCACTGTCCTTCATGGAATGGAACCTGCTGTCCCTAGCTGGTTCCCAACTCACTCCAGTCCCATACCTGAAGTAGTCTAGCAATGAATACGTTGCAAAAAACAATTCCTTCAAGAAGCTAGTGTCAGTAATGCTCAAAGGAACATTGCATACTCAATTCAGTTCAAAATCCTGTTGGTGTAATATTCTAAATCTGAATATGGATCTTTTCTGCTGTCTACCTGAGCTAGAGACCAGTAAAGACCCAGGTTTGACTGGGGCTCTGCATCTGTCTCAATGGATGTGATTTGCTGGGGATTCCTATACTTGATTACTATCTGGTGACGGTCACCCCCTTCACCCTAAAAAGCGTGAGCAGCCTTTGCTTTTGTTGCCCTACAGTTTATTAGCCTGACACTTGTCAGTAGTGTGCAGGGTTGGCTGGGGGGAGATTGGTGTTGCTGGGCAGATTTTGTGGAAATAATGGTGTGCTAAAAGATGTCCCATCTGTGAATGTAATTACTTTGGGCTATTAGCTACTTGAATATTTGAAGGGCTGCCGTTGCATTTAATGCAGACCTAGCTGCTTAGTAAGTAAACATGTGATTTGGCAGCTTCAAGCCCTGTTGGTGCCATTTTAGCCACCTACAGAAGCGGCAGTCTCGATTGCTTTTGAAATTCTTGAGAAATTAGTCATTCCCTATTCCTGCACAAAAGACTTCCAACCATTGCAGTAAGGTGCACAGTTGAATCTGATTGAAATAGTGTAATTTAGCTTGTTTCAGTTCTTGGGTAGAACCTTGCTGAAGTTGGTTTAAAATGATGGGAGAGGGGAGAAATTGATGGCTAAAAGTGCATTTTGTCTTTAATCATTGTTCTCATTTGAGTCTTAATACTAAATCTTTGTGGTTACAAACAGTTACAGAAACACTCTAGTAATGCTGTGCTTCTCCCCTTGGGACTGAGCCATGTTGCAGCTGCTGGTGCCTAGTTGTTGTAGTGGATCACTTGCTGCCTTACAGTGATGGTAAATGGGCAGTGCTTGGTCCAGTTGATCCTACTGGCCAGGTTTAGTGGGAAACACATCACATGAATTTCCATTGCTAGCCATAATATAAATTCTCTATATAGGGAATGTTTTAATCAAAAAGCACTTGGCCTAACTGCTCCTCTTTCTCCCCCACCCCCGCAGGCCCAATCTCTGTAGCTGGCCAGTTCCCCACAAGATTTGAAGGCAGTTGCCTGTTGCACTGTCTAGTGGAATGGTTACAGGAAGCTGGGTGTAATGGTGGTGGTATAGGAAGCTGGGTGTAGAGATGTGACTACTTTAGCTCCTCAGTGTGCAGTTATGCAATGATTTTGTGCCAGCCGCCTTTTAGATTAACAATTGGGCTTCATATTACTAAATGTGATAATGGTGCTGGTTTAAGTAGTTTGTGGTCTTGAGCAGTGGCTAAAGTTTGTGTAATCAAATTGTATCTTGCTTTATACAAATGTTGCGTATTATGTAATCTTTGCAAGCGCAAAACAGTTGTGGTTTCTCATTCAAAGGAATACCACATCCGCATGTCAAATTTTAGAGCAGACAAACTACTAAACTATACCCTAGTTTTACCTACACCCAGACAGCATGATGCCATGTGACCAAGGTAGAGTTTCAGCCATACCGCTGTTGGCAAGTAGGTGTGCAAGAAGCAATACTTGAGGTAGTGTTAGGGCTGCTCTTGTTACAGCCAGCTGAAATTCACTGACTGTCCTGGCCACAGTTGATAAATCTGGGGGGGGGGGGGGGGAAGAGAGAGAGAGAGAGAGAGAGAGAGGGGAGAAAGAGAGACTGGTTTGTTCACAGGATGTGGGCATTGCTGGCAAGGCCAGCATTTATTGCCCCTGAGGGGATGGTGAGCTGCTGCCTTGAACCACTGCAGTCTGTGTGGTAAAGGTGCTCCCACAGTTGGGGAGGGTGTTCCAGGATTTTGACCCAGTGACAATGAAGGAATGGTGATGTTTCCAAGTCTGGATAGTGTCTAACTTGAAGGGCTACCTGCAGGTGATGGTGCTCCCATGTGTCTTTTAGGTGGTAGAGGTCATGCGTTTGGTAGATGCTGCCAAAGAAGCCTTGCAGTCAGAGTTCAGTAGTTATCTGTTGCCTATGGATTCCTTTTGGGAATAGATGTTGGCATGCTTTAAGTTGTAGAAATGCAGTGCTCTTGGAGTAAGTAATTGTTGTAAATTCCTAGACTGTAAAGGAAAGGGATTTGTAGTGGGAGAAATAAACTGGTATTAACCTTTTTGAAACCAGTGTCTGGTCAGCAGCCTTTCAGACAGGTTCTCCCTTTGAATCAGTGATTCAACTCAACAGTCTTGTGTGTTACAGATAAGTAGCCTACTGTTAAACACAATCAGATGGTAGTTTGGAGCGAACAACTAAGTGAGCTGATAAAATCAGCCCCCCTCTTATGTCACGGCTGGCAGTGCCATCTGTTGCCGTACTCTGCCTGTTTCAGAACTATAAGGTGTGGGAGCTGTACGCCTACTTGCATTACAGGAGCTGAGGATTTCACAAACTCTGTTTCTCTTGACTTGCTACCTAGCAGTTTACAGCGAGCGAACAATTTGTCAAATTCTGCATTTACGACGGTCCGAATCAGAACAACTGGGAGTCTGAACTAGTTTTGTGCACAGTGTAAAAGACGAAAAGTGCAGGTTCTTGGGAGTTGCTTCTATAAGAGTATTCTTTGGCTGATTTCCAGTGTTCTGACTTTCTGGTGCTTTCTCCTTTTTTTAGCTCTAGGAGCTGCTTATGGAACAGCTAAGAGTGGAACAGGAATCGCTGCCATGTCTGTTATGAGGCCTGAGCTAATCATGAAATCCATCATTCCTGTTGTGATGGCAGGTATCATTGCTATCTATGGATTGGTGGTGGCAGTACTAATTGCCAATTCGCTCACAGAAAAGATAACACTATTCAAGTAAGTCACCTTTTTAACTGATTTTTGCTTTATGGTGTACTGTGCAGGAGGTGGTAACATTTTTCTTTCAATTCATCTATTTAAAATGTCCAAGAGAATCATCCTTGAAGGAAGTAACTGCTAATACAACTGATCTATTTAGCTTGTGTGTGTTCAGTGGCAGACTATTTGCTAAAGAAAGTTATTTTGGTGCATTAGACAAGTTAATGAATTCACACAACAGTAAGATTGATGCCTCGATGGGATGAACTAATTGGGATGCCCCTAGTCCTTTTCCTGGGGACACTGGCCTGCATACTACTGAAACTAGTGGTTGACATGCTCAGAGTACTCTGATGTATGCTGCTCCAGGAAATGGAGGCATGGTGAACTTTCAGCAGCTCAAATGTGGATACCTACAAGCCAGTTAGTTTAACATCCGTGGCAAGGAATGTATTGGAATTATTAAAAGATGAAATTGTTAAATATCTAGACAAGAAAATGATTGGGAGCAGACAACAACCGTGATAAATTGTTGAGGTGCTGGATGTGGTGTACATGGACTTTTGACGAGGTACCATGCAGGAGACTATTGGGAGAAGATTAAAGGGCATATAATTAAGGGCAGGGTAGCATTTATACATTGTGTTGAGGGCAGTTTCTTTGGACAGAAATGGGTAACGGTGCCCCACAGGATTCTGATTCTGGGGCCTCTTCTGTTCACTGGGTTTTATGGCAAGTGACAGAATATAAAAATCTAAATTTAATGGTGAATCTATATAAAATCTTAAACCTCAGTTGGAGTACTGTGTAGTTTTGAGCTTCATGCAATAGGAGGGATGGTATGGCAATAGAGTACATCCTGATTCACCAGGGTGCTTCCTGAGGAGGTAGTGTGATCTGATCAAGGTGTGTAGTTATGAAGGGATGGGGACATTAGATACAGTTTCCAATGGTTGGAGTCTCAAACAAGAGGACATGGATATAAGATTTATTGAGAAATGCACTACCAAAGTGCATTATTGAAACTGAGACCATGTCAATAATAGGTCATTGCATAGGATATATGACACAGAAACAGGCCATTTGGCCCAACTAGTCCATGCCGGCAATAATGCTCCACTCTAGTCACCGCCTCGTCTTTTCTCCTAAATCTATCAGCATAACCCTCTTCCCTTCTCCCTCATATGCTTGTCTAGCCTCCCCTTAAATGCATCTATACTATTCGCTTCAACCACTGCCAGTGGTAGCGAGTTCCACATTCTCTCTGTTCTCTGGGTAAAGAAGGTTCTTCTGATTTCCCTATTTGGTTTTTTGGTGGCTATTGTATATTGCTGACCTAGTTATGCTCTACCCCCACACATGACAACATTCCCCCTCTAGCCACTCTCAACCTTTCCTAATTTTAAAGACCTTTTACTTCACCCCTCTGCTTTTTTCAAGAGAAACCAGGCCCAGCCTGTTCATCCTTTCCTGATGGGTATACCTTGCATTTCTGGTATCATCCTTGTAAATCTTCTCTGCACCCTCTCCAGTACCCTGCTATTTTTTTATAATATGGTGACCAGAACTGCACAGTATTCCCAAGTGTGGTCCCTAAAGGATGTGGGAATAGGGCACCTAAGATTCTAATTACTGTGGAGGGGATTCTAATTACTTGTGTGGTGGGCAAATGCCAATGTGGGCTGCTTGTGCTGAACAGCCTGATTCTATGAAATTATAGAATCATAGAATAGCACAGCATGGATGGAGGGGATTTGGCCCAGTCTGTGCTAGCGATGCAGAGTTAAAATTCTAAATATTTTGCCATTCACAAATTTCAGTTTTTGCAAATGACATTGAAATTTCAAATGAATGAAGTACAATTGTCTCAGGTAACATGAGCAAGTGGTATTGGAGCAATTGGTGGTGTTGAGCTGAAGATTTTTCTAGAATAAACTTGCAAGATGTCTGAGCCAGTGACAGCACTGTAAAGGGTCAATGGAGCATTCTGGCTTACTCTGACTTGTTTGCCGTAGTTACATGTCAAAGCATCGAGAAGCTTGGTTGCCTTTACTTCCAACAAAGTCTGCAGCTGATATTGGTGCCCCCACACTGCATTGGGATCTAATGTATAAATATCAACAATTGTGCAACAGGCTGTTGCAGGTCACTAAAACCACCTGAGAAATTAAAGATCAGTTATAGGATGGACAGAACAGGTTTAGCTTTTGGAACCTTTTTGAAACGACTTTAATTATGGTAAAAGCTATTTGGTGGTGGTATAGCATTATTGGGATTTGAAATGAGAACAGTTGGCCCACAAGACATGGCATTAAGAACATAAGAAATAGGAACAGTAGTAGGCCATATGGCCCTTCGAGCTTGTTTCACCATTCAATAAGATCATGGCTGATCTGATCATGGACTCGGCTCCACTTCCCTGCCCACTCCCCATAAACCCCTTATCCCTTTATTTAAGAAACTATCTATTTCTGTCTTTATTCAATGTCCCAGTATCCAGATTTGAGGCAGTGAATTCCACAGATTTACAACCCTCGAAGAAATTTCTCCTCATCTCAGTTTTAAATGGGCAGCCTCTTCTAAGATTATGCCCCCTAGTTCTAGTCTCCCCCATTCAGTGGAAACATACTCTCTGCATCCACCTTGTCAAGCCCCCTCACAATCTTATACGTTTCGATAAGATCACCTCCCATTCTTCTGAATTCCAATGAATAGAGGCTCAACCTTTCCTCATAAGTCAACCCCCTCATCCCCAGAATCAAGCTAGTGAACCTTCTCTGAACTGCCTCCAAAGCAAATTTATCCTTTTGTAAATATGGAAACCAAAACTGCACGCAGTATTCCAGATGTGACCTCACCAATACCCTGTACAACTGTAGCAAGACTTCCCTGCTTTTATGCTCTCCCCTTTGCAATAAAGGCCAAGCTTCCATTGGCCTTCCTGATCACTTGCTGTTCCTGCATCCTATCCTTTTGTTTCATGCACAAGTACCCAGGTCCTGCTGTACTGTGGCACTTTGTAATCTTTCTCTATTTAAATAATAACTTGCTCTTTGATTTTTTTATCTGCTAAAGTGCATGACCTCACACTTTCCAACATTATACTCCATCTGCCAAATTTTTGCCCACTCACTTAGCCTGTCTATGTCCTTTTGCAGATCTTGTGTTCTCCTCACACATTGCTTTTCCTCCCATCTTTGTATCAGCAGCAAACTTGCACTCAGTCCCTTCTAAGTTAATCTAGATTCCTTCATGCTGTACTGTATGTAGGAGGCAAGAGGATATACAGAACAAAGATTGTCAATGGGTGGGGGCATGAATGTTGTGCATTGTAGTTGGTACCTTTTTTGTGAATGGCACACTGCATTCAAACTCACTTGGTTGCTAAGTGTAAGACTAAATTCAAACCTCTAATTTACCATTGGAAAATTGTTCACTGACCAGGATTGTTGCTAAGAGTTCTTTTTGTAGGATACTGAGCCATCTCTTCTGAGCTTGTCACTACTGTCACTATGCTAGAAACTAAGATAATTCATGAGGTGTTAGATGTGTTGGTGCTAGTTACCCCTGTGATCCTTAAAATACTTTACTGTTATCTATGTAAAGATGTGTGATTGTGAGGTGTAAATTAAACTAGCAGTTTTAAGTGCTTTGTCGCTGTTTGCTGAATTGTGGAATAGCATGGCGCTGTTCCTCTTGCATAAGCGCACTTGTGGCCTGAATCTTGATCAATTGGACAGTGTTGCTTGATGAGGCTTGAGCTTGTCAAATTGACTTGGGTGTGGGTATACTGGGACTTCTCGTGCTGGTTATTCCAGTTGTGCAGCCTCACTTAAATTTGCAACAATTTTTCCTGTCCTGTATGGAGTATTATCGGACAAGCATATATGGTTCAATTGATGTCAACATCATAGGCAGTCCCTCAGTCGAGGATGACTTGCTTCCACTCTAAGTTCTCAGGTGACTGAGGTGTCCAATGCAGGAATTAGTCTGTCACAGGTGGGGCAGAGAGTGTTTGAAAAAGAGTGGGTGGAGAGCCTGGGTTGACGCACGCTTCTTCCGCTGCCTGCGCTTGGTTTCTGCTTGTTCTCAGCAATTGGATTCTGTGCTCAGTGCCCTCCCGGATGCTCTTCCTCCACTTTGGGCGGTCGTGGGCCAGGGGTTCCCAGGAGTTGGTGAGGATGTTACACTTTATCAAAGGAGGCTTTGAGGGTGTCCTTGAAGCATTTCCTCTGCCCACCTGGGGCTGGCTTGTCTTGTCGCAGCTCTGTGTAGAGCGCTTGCTTTGGGAGTCTCGTCGGGCATGTGGACGATGTGGCCCGCCCAACAGAGCTGATTGTGGTCAATGCTTTGATGCTGGGGATGTTGGCCTGAGTGAGAGCACTGATGTTGGTGCATCTATCCTTCCAATGGATTTGCAGGATCTTGCAGAGGCAGCTCTGGTGGTGGTACTTCAGCATTTTGAAGTGTCTGCTGTGTATAGTCTGTTGGGACTTGTGTATGCTTTTGACTTGATGTGTTTGTACTGAAGATCACATTTTACTTCCACCTTGTTTCAAACTTAGGCATGTTTTCTAAATTGAAACAGAATGTGGTTGAGCTATATTTCTCATCCATTCAGAACCTGAGGTATCTATTTTTGACTTCAAATTGTCTCTACTGTGGCTCTGTAACCTCACTAGTGGCAGCTACACTGGAGCAGAGGTGACTACAGTATTACCTGCTGTAGTGAAACTGAAGATTTGAACTAGATGGATAAGTGTTATTGGGCAGCGAATCCTCCCATTGACTGGATACTTCCTCCAGCCATGTGGTCTTCAGTCAGTCTCTGCAGTGCAGTAGGAATATATTAAAGATATTGACCCTTGCCTCTAACTGGAGTCTAAAGCTTATGTACAGAATCCAAGGTTTATCTGGGAAGATTTCAGTGGCCAATAGTGGGAGCCCTGCATTTCTCTGAATTCTGGGCTATGTTCCAGATTATTATCTTCCCCATTATGCGCTTCATTAAAACCAGGATCATCTCTTGGTCTGTTTGCTCCATTACATGTCCAATTTCATTCTCACCCAGCCTTGGAGTTCCCTACTGTCCACATTCAGAATTTAAAAGGAAGTCTTCACACAGGTCAGACCCCATTTCCTCACCACCCTTCCCTTCAAGCCAGCAGCAGGCTGATTGAAATATACCTGTACAAGGCCCTTTGACATTGGAGTTGCCTTGAGCATATTGAGTGCCTGCAGATTGGAGCTGCAGTAATGGTCCTTTGTGTGGTTTGTATTAAATGTATATTTACCCCTGTGCATTGAGCCTCTTGAGTTTGGAGGTCACCAGTTCTCTCACCTCTGGGTATGGTCTTTATTCTCAGTGCAGAAATTAGCAAATTCCCTGTGGTTCTCTGATTTAGTGCAATTTGCAGTCAAATATTTTCTTTACTGTCTCTGATCTAGAGTGGACTTAGCTGCCAAAATTTTGTGAGGACAAGTACTTGCTTGGGAAGCTGTAAGTCTTAAGGATATGTTTTTTCTAGACTGAATACTTGTGTATATGCAGGTTAGAGGATGAGGGTTTCAGAGTAGGAAACTGAGGCTATATTTGCTATGCATTCTGCAGCACACTTTTGGTGTTGGCAGAGGGTGAGCTTTCTCATCATACAAATGTTGCAAACTTGATTAACTTTTTTATGTTTACGTTACAGGAGCTTCCTTCAGCTGGGTGCTGGTTTGAGCGTGGGTCTGAGTGGTCTTGCTGCTGGCTTTGCTATTGGCATAGTAGGTGATGCTGGTGTACGAGGAACTGCACAGCAGCCAAGGTTATTTGTTGGGATGATCCTCATCCTCATTTTTGCTGAAGTGTTGGGTCTTTATGGCCTGATTGTTGCTCTGATCCTTTCCACGAAATAAATCCTGCAAATATAGCATTTAGCTCTGTCATTCTAATGGTCTTAACTCCAGAATGTGTACAGTCATCTCTCTTTGGTAGTCAATCTCTTGTAAATGCGCAATGTATGTTAGTGATTGTCTGTCCTGTGTATTTAGGTATTGAATTGTATTGGTTTAAGAGCCGGGTTCAGTGGTTCCTAAACACACGTGCAATTTCCAATCCATATTACTGTTGAGGAGCACTCTGATTAAATTAGAATTGTAACATTTCATTTCTTTTCACTGGATTTTATTTATAAAGATTTAAAATGTTCATGCATTGTTATAATGAATCAAGATTTCTGGAGTCCCCATGATATAGTAGATTATTGCACTGTCAGTAATTGTATTTGCTCAGATCTCCCTGGATGTAATAATTGGTTAAAGATTGGATCTGATCATAGTCCTACTTTTGTGTACTGGTATTGGAGTGAGTTCTACTTGTGTTTTTAACATCCTGAGGCACATGTAAATGTTTCCGGTAGTAAAATGTATGCCTACTCGTAAAAGGTGTGCACCCAATGTTGGGTTTTGCATTTCTGATGTTTCCAAATAAAAAAAATTCCTCAACTAAATTCTGAAGTTGCCTACCATTTTTTTGTCAACTTTTCCTATGCATTTTGATTGGTCAAAACCTGGTGTTCCAGATCCTCAATACTAACAACTGTGACTGTCTTGGTATATCTAATTACTGACTTAACCTGAGCACTTGCTTCTGTGATGACATTGTGCTTTTTTTTTTAAGCTAGCATAATTCATTTACTGGCTTGCAGCCCATGGGTCTGATGTGGAAATACTTGTAGGTTACAAGCAAACGAAGATGACTTGTTGCAATTCGGGTGTGGGTTCGGTCATGCTTCATCCTGACCAGTCAGAGCTTGTATGATTGAGATGAGCTAAGCATTGTTCAGCTCCATGAGTTATGCAAAAGTTACATAAGTCAAAAGATTGTATTGTAATTCAGTTTTTTTTTGAAGTAATTAGAGGTGAGCTATTTACCAGCAAAAAGCAGTACTGATAAAACAATAGCTGTAATAGATCAACTTTTGCCTTGGTAACTTAAGATCTAAATCTTGATTAGAATTCACATTTCACTTTTTGTCCTGAATAGCTCAGCAAAACCTTTCTCTAACTTTCCACTTGGTTGAATAAAATAAATGGTAGCGTTGTGCAGTTCTACAAATCAGCTTTAACTTGCCCTGTGGTCTCGATAGCTGACACAGTGTCCCACTCTGCTGTTACATGTGTAGTCCATTTGTGCAGTTAATTTCAGGTTTAAAATTATATGTAGACCTTTATTGCTGTTTGAGTGAAAAACACTTCACAGGGTAGTGGAAATCTGGAACTCCTTTTCCCCCAAAGGGGGGGGGGGGTCAATTGAAAATTTCTAGACTGATCAGTAGATTTTTGTGGGTAAGAGTACTGGGGATATGGAGTTGAGGTGCAGATTGGGCATGATCTAATTGAATGGCAGATTGGGCTCAAAGGGCCATAGAATCCACCCTCTGCTTTAGTGCCCCTGTCTGGATCTAGCTCGGCACTGGACTAAAGCAGGAACCTGACTGCAATCTATGAAAAAGATTGTACAGTACCAATTCTTCTGACCAGCTGAATTCATAAGCTGGCAGCTTTTAATAACTTCAGGAATGAAACTCGAACCACCTTTCTCCTACAAAACCTGAGTGCAGTTCCTCAACATAGAGTAAAACTCCTCTCCCAATGTTTCCCACCTTTCAATGCAAGCCGCCCTTAGTTGAGCTGCTTGCCATGGTGAAATTAGGTCGCTGTGGAACTCTGCTCCTTTTGTTGGGGCAATGTACGTTTTAGACTGTCGCAACAGTCTTGCCAAAGAAGGGTTTAATTGCACACCAGTCTAATTAGCAGTCTTGCATGCCAACTGCACTGGAACCCAATCACCAAGGAATATTGCATGCCACTTAGCCCACTTTTATTACCTAATTAGCTGCCAGATTAATTCAATAAGGTATAAACAGACTGGTATGAAGACCTATGGGATCTGGCTTGTGCTTGTATAGTATGCATCCCTTGAATCTCTGTCCTGATACCAATGTCTGCCTGTTAGCCAGCCACCCGAGTGTGCTATGTTGTACTGTAATCATTAAATTTGTTCATGACTTTCTATGATTCAATTTTGGCACTTTCAAATTCTGGAGGACATTAACCAATCCTCAATCAGAAAAATACTATAACAGTGAAAGTCAGTGGGGAAAAATGTATTGTAATCTATTTACTGGAATGAGTTCCATTGTTTTAAGGAATAATGCACGGAGTTATAATCATAGAATGATTACAGCACCAAAGGAGGTCATTTGGCCTATTGCCAGAAAATCTATACAGAGGCTCAATCAGCAACAGTTCTTGTAGAAATGCAGGGTAATCAGTTATCAATCCATGATCCTTAATTAGAATGTTGGTGCTACTGTAAAATATTCCCCCTTTTCCCCCTCCTGTCTCCCCTTCCCTTACAACCCTCTTCTCTTTCCTTCTCTTCTCCCCCCCCCCCCCCCCCCCCCCACAAGCGCGCGCGCACACAAAATAGTGAGTGAGCTCTGGGTTAAGTAACTTCTAAACTGACCAATCAGTTATCATGATGTTTGAACTTGCTTCCAGATGGAGCATTAACGAGATGTTTTGAGCAAATGCTCATATCAAACATCAATTTGTAATTTGAATTCCCCAAATGTGGTTGACTCCATTACATTGCCTGTTGGATTATAACAAATGTCTTTCACACTTTGAATATTTTTTTAACTAGGATCTGTTTTGAATTTATATCCACTAGTCCTATAGCCTGCCTAACCTTGGAAATAAGCTTGAGCTGTCTAGTTCTCTCTCCCTCATAACTTTACACTTGATCATTCCTGTTCTGCTCTCCTGTCCAATGCACACTACCCCAATTTCAGTCTGGTGACCAACACCTGTGGTGTAGTTTAGAGATTAGTCTGAGATAAACACTCTTGCCACTCCCAGGTTCCTGTCAAAGTCTCCTTGTGCTAACTCCATTGTGTATCTGTGTTGCTACTTATCACCCAATATGTTGTACTTTGCATTTTGTCTATTAAATTAAATTTCTCATTTCCCCAGTTGCATACTCAATCCAAATTCTGCAAAACATTGTGACCTTCATCTCCCCTGCCCTCTAAGGGGTATCAAAAATTAATGTGGGTCCATGTTCTTAAATATTGAAAGGTATGTATGAGTGTACACAGCGTTTGGAGCATCAATAACTGCAGGAATGCAATCAAATAGCTAACGGAGACCTGGCTAATGTTGACTGG
This sequence comes from Pristiophorus japonicus, assembly GCF_044704955.1. Lineage (NCBI taxonomy): Eukaryota > Metazoa > Chordata > Chondrichthyes > Pristiophoridae > Pristiophorus > Pristiophorus japonicus. The sequence continues at coordinate 114,045,016 of NC_091991.1, read as the reverse complement.
ACTGGGAAGTTAATGTCACTCGGTGATGGGCTCAGGAGGTCAACGAGTGTATCTCATGGCAACGTTGATGTAATGAATGTAACATTCCTACCACACAAATTAATCTGAAATGAGGTTATTAATCAAAGGAAGTTAACTGATTGGCAGCCTTGGTTTAAAAACACCAGGTCTGCCTGTGATCACTGACCCCTTGAACCTCACCAGCTAGGCTCAAACATGAATAGCCACTTGGGAAGAGTACCAAAGGGCTGCTGCAGTCTGAAGAATTGAACACCCGAGTGAGGGTCAGCACCTCTAGGGGAGAAGTGACAAGATAAACCCCCTCATTTGTGCATGTGTTCCAACAGAGCTGCCAGGCCTGGGAACTTTATATTTTCCCCCACGGGCTAGTGTATCGCCCATCAAATGTTATGGAACATTAACTTGTACATACATTAAAATTCCTGTTTGTGTACCAAGCAGGTAGTGCCGATTGTAGGAAGATAAAGGTTGTTTGCAATGCAGCAGGACATTGGGCCCTATATGACTCAGTAAATCTCTTCAGTAGGGTACTGAGCCACCCAAACCTGGGTTTGATCCGGTCTGATCACAGCCAGAGTGGAGATAAGGTTGCATGAAAATGATCTCTGCCATCCTGGTGCCAGGGATAGAACCAGATATTCCCACTGGCCCATTGCTTCTGCGAAGTCATTCCTAAATATCCATTAAATTAGATCACTTCCTGTAATTCGGTCTCTGGCATGCCTTTATAAATCTCCAGTTCCTCGGAATCGAGGAAGACTTGCTTCCACTCTTAAAATGAATTCTTGTGCCTGAACAGTATTTTATATATAAAGCACCTCAACCCTTCCATTAGATTCCAGTTTATCTATTTAATCCCAACGCCTCCCAATTCTTGTATTTGTGTTTAAATCCCTCCAATGGCCTATCTCTCTAATCTCCAGCCCTACAACTTCCTCTGCACTCTCCATCCCTCTTACTCTGGTCTGTTGTGTATCCACCCCACCTTTGGTGGCCATGTCTTCAGCCATCTAGACCACGTGTTCTGGGATTTGCTCCCTAAACCCCTCCACCTCTCCTTTAACACCCACCTTTTGATCAAGCTTTTGTCACTTATCCTAATATTTTCCCCCTTTGGCTTGGGGTCCAAGTCTACAGTGTTTATTACTACCTCAAATCACTTACGTGAACCGTTCCCTGTTGCACCAGCCCCTTCCTGATCTTTCTCTCAACCTGCCTAGAGCGTAGCAGACGGTAAGCTGCAGGTTACCTCCCTTCAGATCTTGTTTTCTAATCTCATGTCTAACTCTCCAGACCTCAAAGCTACTTCTGTCTGTGTCATTGCTTCCAACGTGACTTTTGGCTGCTTTCCCTCCCTTTTTCAGAAGTTCATCGCCCACTCATTCCACGATGTCCTGGTTTCAGGGAGGACACGTACCATTAGGTGCCCCCTGATCATGTTTGCAATCAAAAAGCCGTTTACCCTGATTATAGACTCTTTTGCAACTCCCACTCTCCGAATCTTGCAGTCTACCTGTCTCACACCACCTTAGCTTCAGAGTGCTGAAACATTGCCGAGGGCCACCATCAGTCACTCGCTGTGCACTTCATTCACCCAGGTCCTAAAGCAGCGATTTCCCCCGATGCATGAGATTCCACCCCACTCTCCTGCTGACCTTTTATTTTAAAGAGTTCACAAGCAGGGCTCAACAGGCCAACTGGTGCCTAGCAAAACAGGGGTGCATCACAGACCCAAGCGATCTGTGACGAGTGTTCCTCTGCTGTGGCCTGGAAGCAACCTGACAAAGGGATTGAGTTGTGTCACGTTTTCCACACTGCTGCTGAGTGTCAGATCTGGTTACTTGAGATGTCACCATTCATCTGCCTGTCTTAGTGAGGCACGATACCGTACTGTACCGTACCGTAGTGGTTGTGTTACTGGACTAATAATGCAGAGAACAGGAGTTCAAATCATCGATGGCAGTTTGAGAATTGCACTGGAATCTGGAAATTAAAACGCTGGAATCAGTAAAAGTGATCGTGAAGCTGTTGTTAAAAACCCATCTGGTTACCTGCTGTCCTTACCTGTCTGGGCCAATGTGGTTGACTCTTAACTGCCCTCTGATAGCACAAAATCTAGGCTTGACACTGTCAGAAGTACTGCATTGTTGGAGGTGCTGTCTTTGAACCTGAAGGTGGGGCTGGCCAGCTGCTGATTGATAGGGTGCTGGGGCAGTCAGGTGTTCTGTGTGACCGAGTGGCTCCTGCTTGCAGCAACAAAGTAGAAAGAACGCTCCTTGAACAAACTCAGGATGTCCCGAAGTGTTTTACAGCCCATTAAGTTTGAAGTGTAGTCACTGTTGTAATGGAGGACATGCAGCAGCTAATTTGTACACAGCAATGTGGTGATGACCAAATAATGTGATTTTGGTTGAGGGATTATTGTCCAGGATACTGGGGACAACTCCCCTGCTCTTTGCAATGGTGCCATGGGATCTTTTACATCCACCCGAGGGGGCAGAGAGGGCCTCGGTTTAACGTCTCTTCCGAAAGACAGCACTTTGGACAGCGCAGCACTCCACTAGGAGTGTTGGCCTGGATTTTGCGCTCAAGTCTCAGCAGGTTGTGGGTTCAAGTCCCACTGCAGAGAGGTGAGCGTGCTACCCACTGAGCCACGGCTGACACTATTGCACGTGCCTGGCCCCAGGCCTCTGAAAGAGAGATGGGCCCAGCTTCTGCAGCCGCCCACTGATCAGGAATGACTGCGGGGAAACTCCGACAATGAAGAGGTGGCTCAATCTGTTTAGAACCGCCATTGTTCTCCTCTTGCCCAAGGCGTTAGTAACCCAGGTATCTCCTCGCTGTGCGCACGTTCACCTCAACCATGTATTAGAGGTGGGGGAGGAGGGCTGTCACCCAGCCAAGCAGACTCTGCCATCTCTCAAATGCCACCGTCTCACTTGGTCTTTCTCAGTAAGAAAGATCACAAAATGTTTCCGTCAAAATGATTATTCCTTCCCAGTCACCAATTATCAGTTAAATCTAAAAACAGCTGGCAAATAGTCATTGATGTGAATACTTACCAAGTGGATAATTTCAACTCTTTTTGTTTTTACTGAGGTAAGTGTGGGCCACAGAGAGGACGGAGGGACCCGGATTCAAAGCCCTCTCCAAGTTGTGTATGACAGCAAGAACCTCCAGGGCAGTACTGATATAGGGGATCGATGCCGCCACTGTGTAATTGATCTGCGCATGTTGGAATGGAGAGGAGTCTGATTTATAACACACATAAACTGGACCGGATCAGAGTACACAGGCCCAAGAAATGAACAGGCTTGACACAGCATTAGAAAGGTCAGGAGTGATACAAATCAGTCTCCCAACAAGGGCAGCCAAGCTGGCAAATACCATCAAAAAACACAGCATGAGTGTGTGGTAGGAGCAGGATTACATTTAGAATCAGTGAGGACAGAGGTTGTTAATAATGACAGTGTGTAACAGAGGTCATTGAGGAGAACGAGTGACAGTGGTCCATGCACCAGCCTTTCCCTCCAGGGAGCTGGATTCAAATCCAGGTCAGCCTGCTGATCCCATGATAAACTCTCCTCCGGCTGTCCTGTGTTTGGGATTCTATTGTAATGCAAATTCAGAACTAATTCAAACTCAGGAAAGCGGTGTAGGACATGGGAAAATGTCACACTGGCACAATAAGAGCTGCTCTTGTTATTGGGACTGAAGGACAGGGTAGAGGAAGCGGCACTCTGCATCCCCACAGCTGCTGTAATCCAGAGAACGTGGGTTCAAATACCACCACAGCAGTTTGAGAATTTTAATTCAGTGAAGGGGATGCCGAAAAGTGTGCGGGTCCGGGGAGAGATACCTTAGACAAAAGTCCACCAAACTGTAAAGGGTAAAAGTTCACAGGATGGGACCATCAGGTGCAGGGAGCACTGGAGGTGACATCGGGTGGGGACAGGGTCGGGCTCTGACATGCCCTCCATGGTCAAATATTCCACCGTCCGGGCATGACGCTGGAGGGCAGCCGGTGCCCACGGAACTGCAACCCAGCAAGGAGCAGCCAACGGCTTTAAAGAGAAGAGGGAGGGGGGCAAACTGTAAATAGAAAAGCCAGAACAGGAGGAACAGGCTGACCGGCACTCCAATGTGTCACCCAACTGCTGTGGCCATTTGTCAGCTTGGCTCCTGTCCTACCCTCTTTCTCGGGGTTGGGAAACTCATTAATGCAGTGTTTCGATTGCCATGACAAAATCTCCCGCACCCGAGTCTCATTAATATTTCAATGTTTCACAGCCAGTGGGAACTTATTAATTGACAACTGTTACACCAACAGGGCTTGTTAAAATCCTGCTCCATAAACCAGCAATGCAAACACAGTCACTGCCCCCAATACATTATCAACATATAAATGGGTATTATCTGTCCATAATCTTCACAGTCTGCAGCACGAGCCTCTCACAGACTCAGAAGGTCCCAGTTTTGACCCCCAGCCTGTGCAGTGTCAGATGATCGCGCCCAGATTGGAAGCTCCAGCCTCACCCTCCCTGGGTGCAGGGGAGGGCCTGGTATCTGTGAAATCGAACCCCAATGAGGAGAACATTCCAGACGATTTCTTCTAAAAGACTGTGCTGCCACCAGTATTCTCAGCAAATAATATAATTCACAATCTTTGTACGAGTGCCAAAAAATTCTGAAAAACACCAAGATCCCACTTTAAAATTCAGTGATTTCTCTTTAAACCTCAGAGTGAAACAGCAGCCTTGCATTCTGTACCAGGCACAGCTCCATAAATAGGCAAACTACTTTCAACACCCAGCGACAAATCAACACCTTCCCCACCTACACAGCAGCTTCCGGGTCCCAACACCAAGAGCAGCCAACATGTTTTATTTTTAAACAATGCTTCCCCTCCCGTACGTCTCACCTCCCACCCCACCCCACTTCTATCTCGGAGGTTCTTGTCTGCACACAGGCAACCAGACAGTAAACCAGAGGCGCGTGACTCCTATGCTGATCCTATATCCTGGCATTGTTTGGTAATCGATTATTTTTCTGCCAGGACTTCAGAGACATACAGAAAATAGTACAATACAAGAGACAATCTCTCCCCTGCACTAAAACTCCCATCTAACAGGGCCCAGAGACACAGGTCGTCGACAGAGAACATCAGAAACTCCCTCAGACTGAACAACGGTACCACTTGAAAACATTTTACTTGCAAACATTTTTATCTCAATTTATAACATTTGGAAATTGAGAGGCAAGTCCTGGCACAGAGCCACAATGTCAAACGCAGGTCCAGCGGGGGACTGAATGTTGGATCCTTCGCGACTGTCTCCGGGACTCCACATGCGCTGGCCCGGGACGCGAGGCCCTCTTCCCCGGGCACTAGTGGTCTTCCAGCGCTTTGGTCAAAAGCTCGTTCAATCGGCCGACCATAGGTCGGGGGTCATCGTTCAGACCCGCGGCGATCATGGCGTTATCGTAAATCTGAAAAGGAACAGCACACGGTTTCCGTTAGATCAAACCCCAAGCAATCGCACCTGTTTAATCTTCTCCCCACCGCGATTATACGGCACTGGGTAAAGCCGCCGATGACTGTTCTCCCCATGGAGGGGCTCATCTCGAAACTACCCACACGGCCCAGCCGAGCTAGGCTGAGGTTGGCAAAAGCAAACACAGGAGGGACCCGGGGGGGGGGGGGCTCTCCTGGGTAAGGACATGTGTGCCGGGGGGCAGGGGGCGATAGAGAATGATACAATAAAATGAAAAGCAATGCAGGAATATCCGAACAGTGACAGGCAGCTAAAGCCCCTCTCGTCCATCCAGCCTGTCCCACACCTTGTGCATCACAATATATACACGCCCCACCCCACCCAACACCATTTGATCTCCTGGGAGGTGTGAAAAAATAGATTAAAAAACTCCGAAGCTGAACGCATCAATAATTTTACCAGGGAGTTGGACAGGTGCTGGGGAATGAGGAACTTACAGGGTTACGGACAAAAAGTGGGGAGTTGGGCCTAAGCACGCTGTTCTTTCAAAAAGACTGCACAGGCACGATGGGCCGAATGGCCCTTCTTCTGCGCTGTAAGTCCAGGAGATCTGGCCCTGAATTCCCTGCAGTATCTAGCTTTTGTAAGAGGTAATATACTTCATTGAAACAATGATGTACTGTGCCACTGAGTGTGAGGGGAAAAAGAAAAACTTGCATTTATATAGTGCCTTTCATGACCACCGGACGTCCCAAAGTGCTTTACAGCCAACGAAGTACTTTTGAAGTGTCATCATAGGCAGTCCCTCGAAGCGAGGATGACTTGCTTCCAAGCCGAAAACGGATGAGTTCACAGGTGTTTCAATGATATTCCAGGGCCCGAACTACATCCTGAAGGGTGGAAGATGCCTGTGCATGGATTTTTGTAACGTGGGGTGACCGTTGCACACCAGCCACCACATGGGCTTGACAGAGCTAGGTCTTGGTCCAGTGGTAAGGGTTAACCAAGGCGACTGAAGACCTGCTTTGCTGCACGGACCGAGTGTGCTCACATATCACAGTGTGGGCTGGCCCGTGCTGCCCCTGGGCCCTCACCTCTTCTGGGCCCCGAACTCTTGCCTCTCCTGGGCCCTGATCACATCCCTCTACAAACTCTTGCCGCTCCTTCGCCCCAATCTCGCCGCTCCTGCTGTACCTGCCCGCACTGAATCAGCTGTCACCCTCCTGCAGCAGCACGCGCTGCTCCCTGCAGTGGTATGCCGCCACACGCTGCTCCCTCCAATGGCCCCGGCCTGCTGATGGTCTTGCAGGCCGGGACCGCGACGATTTCCGGGCCGGACTGCCGCACACTGCTACCTTTCGAAGTGTAGTCACTGTTGTAATGTGGGAAGCAGGGTCACAGCGAAACCCTTCACTCATGGAGCTTCTGACCCAATGCTGAGTGCTGCTGCACAGGGAGGATAAATCAAACTGAGTTCCCCCCAAATGCCCCATCCCCCCCCCCCCCCCCCCCCCCCCAAATGCCCTTGCCCCTCTCCCCTCACTGTCCTACCGAATGGCTTTGACTCTCCTCCTCGCAGCTGTGCTTTGCTACAGAAAGGGCAAGTCTGGTATCTCAAGGTAAACAGCATCTGCCAATCCAATTATCTGGTCATTTTCTACCTGGTGCTTTTAGTCACTGCAGTCCCGACCCTGGCCAGCAGAGGCACTGCATTGCTACTCTACTCAGCTCACTGTCACCACCATGTGGCGGAGGGCCGGCACTGCAGCAGCCACAACACTAAAACGCTGTACCACAATGAGACATTTTGTCACCATTCAGACTGACGACATTATCGGGAGTTGCACTAATCTGCTGCTTTCAAACACAGTCGTAATGTGACATGCCCCGACCTCCCTCCTAAAGCGAGGGGCATTTTCTGGAGGCAAGAAAACAGGCAAAAGACGAACAACAGACAAATTTCTTCTACAAATTCCAATCTGTATACAAAGATAGGGGCTCTATCGATATGAATTTAAGAATCATGTAATGTCAGAGAGGTTCCACACACTGTACTGATGGATCTTCCAGGGACTAGAGGGAGTCATGATGCTGCCCGTTCTGGGAAGGAACAGATTAGCTTGATTCCTCAATTTCTCTTTCTGGCATCAGCCTTATTAGTATCATCACCTCGGAGTCAGAAGGTTGTGGGTTCAAGGCCCACTCCAGAGAGGGGCAGTACTGAGGGAACGCTGTATAGTCGGAGGGGCAGTGCTGAGGGAGCGCCACACTGTTGGAGGGGCAGTGCTGAGGGAGTGCGCCGCACTGTCGGAGGGGCAGTGCTGAGGGAGTGCAGCACTGTCGGAGGGGCAGTACTGAGGGAGCGCTGCACTGTCGGAGATGCCATTTTTCAGATGAGATGTCCCGTCAGCCCTCTCAGGTGGATGTAAAATATCCCATAGCACTATTTTGAAGAAGAGCAGGGGACCTCTCCCCAGTGTCCTGACCAATATCTAAAACAGATTATCTGGTCATTATGACATTGCTGTTTGTGGGAGCTTGCTGTGCGCTAATTGGCTGCCGCTTTTCCTACATTACAACAGTGATTACACTACACTCAAAAGTACTTAATTGGCTGTAAAGCACTTTGGGACGTCCTGAAGTTGTGAAAAGTGCTATAGAAATGTAAGTCTTTCTTTCACAGAATCCCCAAACCCACTCATCAGGATGTGCAGCTCTAGGATAGTTCATACCCTGCTGTTTGATGCCCGTCAGCACTGCCAGCTGATCATCAGCACCATGACTGGGCACAGGGGGGTTGGGAATTGGTACTGAAGACACTCACTCACCTGGTCGAGCAGCAATTGAGCCAGCTCCGGATTCCTGTCTCGTAATTCATTCAGCTTCTTAATCAGGGTGTGACTGAAACAGTACAGGATACAGGTCAATAAATGAATGAGGTCTCTGCAATTCCTAAATAACCATGAGCAAGTTCGGAGCAAGTAGGTTCCCTTAAAGAAAAAGGGTGGGACTAACAAATCTAGAGCCCCCTGGATGTCAAGGGGCGTACAGGGTAGGATAAAGAAAAAAAAGGGAGGCTTATGACCGATACTGAGGGCTTAATACCACAGAAACCCTCATGCAGTAGAGCTGGTCTCCGGTCATCTTGGGTAACCCTTGCCACTGGACCAAGGCCGAGCTCTGTCAAGCCCGTGTGGTGGCTGGTGTGCAACGGCCACCACACGTTAAAAAAATCCACGCACAGGCATCTTCCACCCTTCAACATGTAATTCTGGACCTGGAATATCAGGTCCTTCATTGAAACACCTGTGAACTCATCACTTTTCGGCGTGGAAGCAAGTCATTCTCGCTTCGAGGGACTGCCTATGATGATGATGATAGAAAGTGCAGGGGTGAAATTAAAAAGGAAATTAGGAAAGCAAAGAGAAGGCATAAAAAAATATTGGCAAGTAAAGTCAAGGAAAACCCAAAGATGTTTTATAAATACATTAAGAGCAAGAGGATAACTAAAGAGACTATAAAGGTAATCTGTGTGTGGAGGCGGAAGAAGTGGGTATGGTTCTTCATGAATACCTTGCGTCTGTTTTCACAAAGGAGGGGCAATGCAGACACTGCAAGCAGGGAAGAGGAGTGGGAAATATTAGATGAGATAAACATAGAGAGAGAGGAAGTATTAAGGGATTTAGTAGCTTTGAAAGTGGATAAATCCCCAGGCCCGAATGAAATGTATCCCAGGCTGTTAAGAGAAGTAAGAGAGGAAATAGCAGAGGCTCTGACCATCATTTTCCAATCTTCTCTGGCTACAGGTGCGGTGCCAGAGGCCTGGAGGACTGCTAATGTTGTACCTTTGTTTAAAAAGGGAGAAAGGGATAGACCGAGTAATTACAGGCCAGTCAGCCGAACCTCAGTGGTGGGAAAATTATTGGAAAAAATTGTGAGGAACAGGATAAATCTTCAGTTGTGAAGACACGGCTTAATCAAGGTCAGCATGGATTTGTTAAGGGAAGGTTGTGTCTGACTAACTTGATTGAATTTTTTGAGGAGGTAACCAGGAGGGTTGATGAGGGCAGTGCGTATATGGACTTTAGCAAAGCTTTTGATAAGGTTCCACATGGCAGTCTGGTCATGAAAGTAAAAGCCCATGGGATCCAGGGCAAAGTGGCAAGTTGGATCCAAAATTGGCTTAGAGGCAGGAAGCAAAGGGTAATGGTCAATGGGTGTTTTTGTGACTGGAAGGTTGTATCCAGTGGGGTTCCACAGGGCTCAGTGCTGGGTATCAATGACTTGGACTTGAATGTTAGAGTATGATTAAGAAGTTTGCAGATGATACAAAAATTGGCCGTGTGGTTGATAATGAAGAAGAAAGCTGCAGACTGCAGGAAGATATCAATCAACTGGACAGGTGGGCAGAACAGTGGCAAATGGAATTTAATCTGGAAAAGTGTGAGGTAATGCATTTGGAGAGGGCTAACAAGGCAAGGGAATACTCAATAAATGGTAGGACACTGAGAAGTGTAGAGGAACAGAGGAAACTTGGAGTGCAGGTCCACAGAGCCCTGAATGTAGCAGAACAGCTAGTTAAGATAGTTAAGAAGGCATATGGAATACTTGCCTTTATTAGCTGAGGCATAGAATACAAGAGCAGGGAGGTTATGCTTGAACTGTATAAAACACTGGTTAGACCACAGCTAGAGTACTGCGTGCAGTTCTGGTCACCGCATTACAAGAAAGATGTGATGGCACTAGAGAAGGTACAGAGGAGATTTACGAGGATGTTGCCTGGACTGGGGAATTTTAGCTATGAGGAAAGATTGGATAGGCTGGGGTTGTTTTCTTTGGAACAGAGGAGGCTGAGGAGAGACCTAATTGAGGTGTATAAAATTATGAGGGGCCTAGATAGAGTGGATAAAATGGACCTATTTCCTTTAGCAGAGGGGTCAATAACCAGGGGGCAAAGGTTTAAAGTAATTGGTAGAAGGTTTAGAGAGGATTTGAGGAGAAATATTTTCACCCGGAGGGTGGTGGGGGTTTTAAATCACTGCCTGAAAGGGTGGCAGAGGCAGAAACCTCCATAGCATTGAAAAAAGTACTTGGATGTGAACTTGAAGTGCCGTAACTACAAGGCTACGAACCAAGAGCTGGAAAGTGGGATTAGGCTGGATAGCACTTTGTCAGCTGGCACAGATGTGCTGGGCACAATGGCCTCCATCTGTTCTGTAAATTTCTATGATTCTACGATCTGTAAACTATGCAGCTTGATGCATTCTTCACTGTGCCAGGGACAGAGCAAGGTAGAGTGCGGGAGAGAAAGAGGGAGAGAGAGCGGGAGGAGAGGGAGGGGGAGCGGGAGGAGAGGGAGGGGGAGGGGGAGGGCGGGAGGGAGAGCGGGAGAGAGAGCGGGAGAGAGAGCGGGAGAGGGGGGAAAGAGCGAGGGTGCGGGGGGGGGGGGGGGGGGAAGAGCGAGGGGGTGGGGGGGAAGAGCGAGATGGGGGGGGGGGAAGAGCGAGATGGGGGGGGGGGAAGAGAGCGAGATGGGGGGGGGGGAAGAGAGCGAGATGGGGGGGGGGGAAGAGAGCGAGATGGGGGGGGGGAAGAGAGCGAGATGGGGGGGTTGAAAGAGAGCGAGATGGGGGGGGGGGAAAGAGAGCGAGATGGGGGGGGGGGAAGAGAGCGCGAGGGGGGGGGGGAAGAGAGCGAGATGGGGGGGGGGGGAAGAGAGCGAGATGGGGGGGGGGGGAAGAGAGCGAGATGGGGGGGGGAAGAGAGCGAGATGGGGGGGGGGCAAGAGAGCGAGATGGGGGGGTTGAAAGAGAGCGAGATGGGGGGGGGGGGGGAAAGAGAGCGAGATGGGGGGGGGGGGAAGAGAGCGCGAGGGGGGGGGGGAAGAGAGCGAGATGGGGGGGGGGAAGAGAGCGAGATGGGGGGGGGGGGAAGAGAGCGAGATGGGGGGGGGGGAAAGAGAGCGGGATGGGGGGGGGGAAGAGAGCGAGATGGGGGGGGGGGGAAGAGAGCGAGATGGGGGGGGGGGGGGGAAGAGAGCGAGATGGGGGGGGGGGGGGAAGAGAGCGAGATGGGGGGGAAGAGAGCGAGATGGGGGGGGGGGAAGAGCGAGATGGGGGGGGAAGAGAGCGAGATGGGGGGGGAGAAGAGAGCGAGATGGGGGGGGGAAGAGCGAGATGGGGGGGGAAGAGAGCGAGATGGGGGGGAAGAGAGCGAGATGGGGGGGGGAAGAGAGCGAGATGGGGGGGGGGGAAGAGAGCGAGATGGGGGGGGGGAAAGAGAGCGGGATGGGGGGGGGGAAGAGAGCGAGATGGGGGGGGGGGGAAGAGAGCGAGATGGGGGGGGGGGAAAGAGAGCGGGATGGGGGGGGGGGAAGAGAGCGAGATGGGGGGGGGGGAAGAGAGCGAGATGGGGGGGGGGGAAGAGAGCGAGATGGGGGGGGGGGAAGAGAGCGAGATGGGGGGGGGGGAAGAGAGCGAGATGGGGGGGGGGGAAGAGAGCGAGATGGGGGGGGGGGAAGAGAGCGAGATGGGGGGGGGGGGAAGAGAGCGAGATGGGGGGGAAGAGAGCGAGATGGGGGGGGGGGGAAGAGCGAGATGGGGGGGGAAGAGAGCGAGATGGGGGGGGAGAAGAGAGCGAGATGGGGGGGGGGAAGAGCGAGATGGGGGGGAAGAGAGCGAGATGGGGGGGGGAAGAGAGCGAGATGGGGGGGGGGGGAAGAGAGCGAGATGGGGGGGGGGGAAGAGAGCGAGATGGGGGGGAGAACGAGGGGGGGGGAAGCGAGAGAGGGGGGGGGAAGCGAGAGAGGGGGGGGGGAAGCGAGAGAGGGGGGGGGAAGCGAGAGAGGGGGGGGAAGCGAGAGAGGGGGGGGAAGCGAGAGAGGGGGGGGGAAGCGAGAGAGGGGGGGGGAAGCGAGAGAGGGGGGGAAGCGAGAGAGAGGGGGGGAAGCGAGAGAGGGGGGGGAAGCGAGAGAGGGGGGGGAAGCGAGAGAGGGGGGGAAGCGAGAGAGGGGGGGAAGCGAGAGAGGGGGGGGAAGCGAGAGAGGGGGGGGAAGCGAGAGAGGGGGGGGGAAGCGAGAGAGGGGGGGGAAGCGAGCGAGGGGGGGGGGGAAGAGCGAGGGGGGGGAAGAGCGAGGGGGGGGAAAGAGCGAGGGGGGGGAAGAGCGAGGGGGGGGAAGAGCGAGGGGGGGGAAGAGCGAGGGGGGGGAAGAGCGAGGGGGGGAAGAGCAGAGAGGGGGGGACACGGAGAGCGAGAGAGGGGGGACACGGAGAGCGAGAGAGGGGGGACACGGAGAGCGAGAGAGGGGGGACACGGAGAGCGAGAGGGGGGACACGGAGAGCGAGAGAGGGGGGACCACGGAGAGCGAGAGAGGGGGGGACACGGAGAGCGAGAGAGGGGGGGACACGGAGAGCGAGAGAGGGGGGGACACGGAGAGCGAGGGAGGGGGGGACACGGAGAGCGAGGGAGGGGGGACACGGAGAGCGAGGGACACGGAGAGCGAGGGAGGGGGGGACACGGAGAGCGAGAGAGGGGGGGACACGGAGAGCGAGAGAGGGGGGACACGGAGAGCGAGAGAGGGGGGGACACGGAGAGCGAGAGAGGGGGGGACACGGAGAGCGAGAGAGGGGGGGACACGGAGAGCGAGAGAGGGGGGGACACGGAGAGCGAGAGAGGGGGGGACACGGAGAGCGAGAGAGGGGGGGACACGGAGAGCGAGAGAGGGGGGGACACGGAGAGCGAGAGAGGGGGGACACGGAGAGCGAGAGAGGGGGGGACACGGAGAGCGAGAGAGGGGGGGACACGGAGAGCGAGAGAGGGGGGGACACGGAGAGCGAGAGAGGGGGGGACACGGAGAGCGAGAGAGGGGGGGACACGGAGAGCGAGAGAGGGGGGGACACGGGAGAGCGAGAGAGGGGGGGACACGGAGAGCGAGAGAGGGGGGGACACGGAGAGCGAGAGAGGGGGGGACACGGAGAGCGAGAGAGGGGGGGACACGGAGAGCGAGAGAGGGGGGGACACGGAGAGCGAGAGAGGGGGGGACACGGAGAGCGAGAGAGGGGGGGACACGGAGAGCGAGAGAGGGGGGGACACGGAGAGCGAGAGAGGGGGGGACACGGAGAGCGAGAGAGGGGGGACACGGAGAGCGAGAGAGGGGGGGACACGGAGAGCGAGAGAGGGGGGGACACGGAGAGCGAGAGAGGGGGGGACACGGAGAGCGAGAGAGGGGGGGGACACGGAGAGCGAGAGAGGGGGGACACGGAGAGCGAGAGAGGGGGGGACACGGAGAGCGAGAGAGGGGGGACACGGAGAGCGAGAGAGGGGGGGACACGGAGAGCGAGAGAGGGGGGGACACGGAGAGCGAGAGAGGGGGGGACACGGAGAGCGAGAGAGGGGGGGACACGGAGAGCGAGAGAGGGGGGGACACGGAGAGCGAGAGAGGGGGGGACACGGAGAGCGAGAGAGGGGGGGACACGGAGAGCGAGAGAGGGGGGGACACGGAGAGCGAGAGAGGGGGGGACACGGAGAGCGAGAGAGGGGGGGACACGGAGAGCGAGAGAGGGGGGGACACGGAGAGCGAGAGAGGGGGGGACACGGAGAGCGAGAGAGGGGGGACACGGAGAGCGAGAGAGGGGGGGACACGGAGAGCGAGAGAGGGGGGGACACGGAGAGCGAGAGAGGGGGGGACACGGAGAGCGAGAGAGGGGGGGACACGGAGAGCGAGAGAGGGGGGGACACGGAGAGCGAGAGAGGGGGGGACACGGAGAGCGAGAGAGGGGGGGACACGGAGAGCGAGAGAGGGGGGGACACGGAGAGCGAGAGAGGGGGGGACACGGAGAGCGAGAGAGGGGGGGACACGGAGAGCGAGAGAGGGGGGGACACGGAGAGCGAGAGAGGGGGGGACACGGAGAGCGAGAGAGGGGGGGACACGGAGAGCGAGAGAGGGGGGGACACGGAGAGCGAGAGAGGGGGGGACACGGAGAGCGAGAGAGGGGGGGACACGGAGAGCGAGAGAGGGGGGGACACGGAGAGCGAGAGAGGGGGGGACACGGAGAGCGAGAGAGGGGGGGACACGGAGAGCGAGAGAGGGGGGGACACGGAGAGCGAGAGAGGGGGGGACACGGAGAGCGAGAGAGGGGGGGACACGGAGAGCGAGAGAGGGGGGGACACGGAGAGCGAGAGAGGGGGGGACACGGAGAGCGAGAGAGGGGGGGACACGGAGAGCGAGAGAGGGGGGGACACGGAGAGCGAGAGAGGGGGGGACACGGAGAGCGAGAGAGGGGGGGACACGGAGAGCGAGAGAGGGGGGGACACGGAGAGCGAGAGAGGGGGGGACACGGAGAGCGAGAGAGGGGGGGACACGGAGAGCGAGAGAGGGGGGGACACGGAGAGCGAGAGAGGGGGGGACACGGAGAGCGAGAGAGGGGGGGACACGGAGAGCGAGAGAGGGGGGGACACGGAGAGCGAGAGAGGGGGGGACACGGAGAGCGAGAGAGGGGGGGACACGGAGAGCGAGAGAGGGGGGGACACGGAGAGCGAGAGAGGGGGGGACACGGAGAGCGAGAGAGGGGGGGACACGGAGAGCGAGAGAGGGGGGGACACGGAGAGCGAGAGAGGGGGGGACACGGAGAGCGAGAGAGGGGGGGACACGGAGAGCGAGAGAGGGGGGGACACGGAGAGCGAGAGAGGGGGGGACACGGAGAGCGAGAGAGGGGGGGACACGGAGAGCGAGAGAGGGGGGGACACGGAGAGCGAGAGAGGGGGGGACACGGAGAGCGAGAGAGGGGGGGACACGGAGAGCGAGAGAGGGGGGGACACGGAGAGCGAGAGAGGGGGGGACACGGAGAGCGAGAGAGGGGGGGACACGGAGAGCGAGAGAGGGGGGGACACGGAGAGCGAGAGAGGGGGGGACACGGAGAGCGAGAGAGGGGGGGACACGGAGAGCGGAGAGGGGGGGACACGGAGAGCGAGAGAGGGGGGGACACGGAGAGCGAGAGAGGGGGGGACACGGAGAGCGAGAGAGGGGGGGACACGGAGAGCGAGAGAGGGGGGGACACGGAGAGCGAGAGAGGGGGGGACACGGAGAGCGAGAGAGGGGGGGACACGGAGAGCGAGAGAGGGGGGGACACGGAGAGCGAGAGAGGGGGGGACACGGAGAGCGAGAGAGGGGGGGACACGGAGAGCGAGAGAGGGGGGGACACGGAGAGCGAGAGAGGGGGGGACACGGAGAGCGAGAGAGGGGGGGACACGGAGAGCGAGAGAGGGGGGGACACGGAGAGCGAGAGAGGGGGGGACACGGAGAGCGAGAGAGGGGGGGACACGGAGAGCGAGAGAGGGGGGGACACGGAGAGCGAGAGAGGGGGGGACACGGAGAGCGAGAGAGGGGGGGACACGGAGAGCGAGAGAGGGGGGGACACGGAGAGCGAGAGAGGGGGGGACACGGAGAGCGAGAGAGGGGGGGACACGGAGAGCGAGAGAGGGGGGGACACGGAGAGCGAGAGAGGGGGGGACACGGAGAGCGAGAGAGGGGGGGACACGGAGAGCGAGAGAGGGGGGGACACGGAGAGCGAGAGAGGGGGGGACACGGAGAGCGAGAGAGGGGGGGACACGGAGAGCGAGAGAGGGGGGGACACGGAGAGCGAGAGAGGGGGGGACACGGAGAGCGAGAGAGGGGGGGACACGGAGAGCGAGAGAGGGGGGGACACGGAGAG
Source organism: Pristiophorus japonicus (assembly GCF_044704955.1). NCBI lineage: Eukaryota > Metazoa > Chordata > Chondrichthyes > Pristiophoridae > Pristiophorus > Pristiophorus japonicus. Next base: position 114,028,794 of record NC_091991.1, on the reverse strand, counting down.
CGAGAGAGGGGGGGACACGGAGAGCGAGAGAGGGGGGGACACGGAGAGCGAGAGAGGGGGGGACACGGAGAGCGAGAGAGGGGGGGACACGGAGAGCGAGAGAGGGGGGGACACGGAGAGCGAGAGAGGGGGGGACACGGAGAGCGAGAGAGGGGGGGACACGGAGAGCGAGAGAGGGGGGGACACGGAGAGCGAGAGAGGGGGGGACACGGAGAGCGAGAGAGGGGGGGACACGGAGAGCGAGAGAGGGGGGGACACGGAGAGCGAGAGAGGGGGGGACACGGAGAGCGAGAGAGGGGGGGACACGGAGAGCGAGAGAGGGGGGGACACGGAGAGCGAGAGAGGGGGGGACACGGAGAGCGAGAGAGGGGGGGACACGGAGAGCGAGAGAGGGGGGGACACGGAGAGCGAGAGAGGGGGGGACACGGAGAGCGAGAGAGGGGGGGACACGGAGAGCGAGAGAGGGGGGGACACGGAGAGCGAGAGAGGGGGGGACACGGAGAGCGAGAGAGGGGGGGACACGGAGAGCGAGAGAGGGGGGGACACGGAGAGCGAGAGAGGGGGGGACACGGAGAGCGAGAGAGGGGGGGACACGGAGAGCGAGAGAGGGGGGGACACGGAGAGCGAGAGAGGGGGGGACACGGAGAGCGAGAGAGGGGGGGACACGGAGAGCGAGAGAGGGGGGGACACGGAGAGCGAGAGAGGGGGGGACACGGAGAGCGAGAGAGGGGGGGACACGGAGAGCGAGAGAGGGGGGGACACGGAGAGCGAGAGAGGGGGGGACACGGAGAGCGAGAGAGGGGGGGACACGGAGAGCGAGAGAGGGGGGGACACGGAGAGCGAGAGAGGGGGGGACACGGAGAGCGAGAGAGGGGGGGACACGGAGAGCGAGAGAGGGGGGGACACGGAGAGCGAGAGAGGGGGGGACACGGAGAGCGAGAGAGGGGGGGACACGGAGAGCGAGAGAGGGGGGGACACGGAGAGCGAGAGAGGGGGGGACACGGAGAGCGAGAGAGGGGGGGACACGGAGAGCGAGAGAGGGGGGGACACGGAGAGCGAGAGAGGGGGGGACACGGAGAGCGAGAGAGGGGGGGACACGGAGAGCGAGAGAGGGGGGGACACGGAGAGCGAGAGAGGGGGGGACACGGAGAGCGAGAGAGGGGGGGACACGGAGAGCGAGAGAGGGGGGGACACGGAGAGCGAGAGAGGGGGGGACACGGAGAGCGAGAGAGGGGGGGACACGGAGAGCGAGAGAGGGGGGGACACGGAGAGCGAGAGAGGGGGGGACACGGAGAGCGAGAGAGGGGGGGACACGGAGAGCGAGAGAGGGGGGGACACGGAGAGCGAGAGAGGGGGGGACACGGAGAGCGAGAGAGGGGGGGACACGGAGAGCGAGAGAGGGGGGGACACGGAGAGCGAGAGAGGGGGGGACACGGAGAGCGAGAGAGGGGGGGACACGGAGAGCGAGAGAGGGGGGGACACGGAGAGCGAGAGAGGGGGGGACACGGAGAGCGAGAGAGGGGGGGACACGGAGAGCGAGAGAGGGGGGGACACGGAGAGCGAGAGAGGGGGGGACACGGAGAGCGAGAGAGGGGGGGACACGGAGAGCGAGAGAGGGGGGGACACGGAGAGCGAGAGAGGGGGGGACACGGAGAGCGAGAGAGGGGGGGACACGGAGAGCGAGAGAGGGGGGGACACGGAGAGCGAGAGAGGGGGGGACACGGAGAGCGAGAGAGGGGGGGACACGGAGAGCGAGAGAGGGGGGGACACGGAGAGCGAGAGAGGGGGGGACACGGAGAGCGAGAGAGGGGGGGACACGGAGAGCGAGAGAGGGGGGGACACGGAGAGCGAGAGAGGGGGGGACACGGAGAGCGAGAGAGGGGGGGACACGGAGAGCGAGAGAGGGGGGGACACGGAGAGCGAGAGAGGGGGGGACACGGAGAGCGAGAGAGGGGGGGACACGGAGAGCGAGAGAGGGGGGGACACGGAGAGCGAGAGAGGGGGGGACACGGAGAGCGAGAGAGGGGGGGACACGGAGAGCGAGAGAGGGGGGGACACGGAGAGCGAGAGAGGGGGGGACACGGAGAGCGAGAGAGGGGGGGACACGGAGAGCGAGAGAGGGGGGGACACGGAGAGCGAGAGAGGGGGGGACACGGAGAGCGAGAGAGGGGGGGACACGGAGAGCGAGAGAGGGGGGGACACGGAGAGCGAGAGAGGGGGGGACACGGAGAGCGAGAGAGGGGGGGACACGGAGAGCGAGAGAGGGGGGGACACGGAGAGCGAGAGAGGGGGGGACACGGAGAGCGAGAGAGGGGGGGACACGGAGAGCGAGAGAGGGGGGGACACGGAGAGCGAGAGAGGGGGGGACACGGAGAGCGAGAGAGGGGGGGACACGGAGAGCGAGAGAGGGGGGGACACGGAGAGCGAGAGAGGGGGGGACACGGAGAGCGAGAGAGGGGGGGACACGGAGAGCGAGAGAGGGGGGGACACGGAGAGCGAGAGAGGGGGGGACACGGAGAGCGAGAGAGGGGGGGACACGGAGAGCGAGAGAGGGGGGGACACGGAGAGCGAGAGAGGGGGGGACACGGAGAGCGAGAGAGGGGGGGACACGGAGAGCGAGAGAGGGGGGGACACGGAGAGCGAGAGAGGGGGGGACACGGAGAGCGAGAGAGGGGGGGACACGGAGAGCGAGAGAGGGGGGGACACGGAGAGCGAGAGAGGGGGGGACACGGAGAGCGAGAGAGGGGGGGACACGGAGAGCGAGAGAGGGGGGGACACGGAGAGCGAGAGAGGGGGGGACACGGAGAGCGAGAGAGGGGGGGACACGGAGAGCGAGAGAGGGGGGGACACGGAGAGCGAGAGAGGGGGGGACACGGAGAGCGAGAGAGGGGGGGACACGGAGAGCGAGAGAGGGGGGGACACGGAGAGCGAGAGAGGGGGGGACACGGAGAGCGAGAGAGGGGGGGACACGGAGAGCGAGAGAGGGGGGGACACGGAGAGCGAGAGAGGGGGGGACACGGAGAGCGAGAGAGGGGGGGACACGGAGAGCGAGAGAGGGGGGGACACGGAGAGCGAGAGAGGGGGGGACACGGAGAGCGAGAGAGGGGGGGACACGGAGAGCGAGAGAGGGGGGGACACGGAGAGCGAGAGAGGGGGGGACACGGAGAGCGAGAGAGGGGGGGACACGGAGAGCGAGAGAGGGGGGGACACGGAGAGCGAGAGAGGGGGGGACACGGAGAGCGAGAGAGGGGGGGACACGGAGAGCGAGAGAGGGGGGGACACGGAGAGCGAGAGAGGGGGGACACGGAGAGCGAGAGAGGGGGGGACACGGAGAGCGAGAGAGGGGGGGACACGGAGAGCGAGAGAGGGGGGGACACGGAGAGCGAGAGAGGGGGGGACACGGAGAGCGAGAGAGGGGGGGACACGGAGAGCGAGAGAGGGGGGGACACGGAGAGCGAGAGAGTGGGGGACACGGAGAGCGAGAGAGGGGGGGACACGGAGAGCGAGAGAGGGGGGGACACGGAGAGCGAGAGAGAGGGGGGGACACGGAGAGCGAGAGAGGGGGGGACACTCAGGACTCCCTTGTGAAGGCACCAATTCCCCTCCCACGTGACGCAGCCCGGACCATCATGGGCCGCAACTTACCTGCCGTTGATTTCCAGCGTCGGCTGCAGGATCTGCGCTCGCTCCTCACTGGACTTGGCAAGCTGCTGTGTCCGCAGGAAGTGCCGCGCTGCGCCCATCTCCAGCAAGGTGATCATGGCGGGGTGAGTGTCCAAGCGCGGCGTGAGCTGGTTCAACACGGGGGGCGGGGGGAGAAAGCAAATCTGAATTTGTTTGGGGACACAATCTAACGTGAGACAAGAAACCGAACCCCCACACTGAATGTTCCGCTCGCACCGCACTAATTGAAGAGCAGGGGGTTCTCCTTGGAGTCCCGACCAACATTCCCCCTCAAACAGCATCACCAAAAACAGAAGATGTGGTCACGTAACCCATTTGAAATACATGACATAATCTGTAACAGATAAGCTTTAAATATAGGATGTCAGCCAATTGTTTTGTATTATTCCCAGTGCTATTTTCCTGTGGGTCCGCGCTGGCCGATGTTCACCAGACCTGCAGGAACGGTAGAAGGGGAGGTGGTGATGTGGTGCTTTTCTAGTGTAGGAAGTTTGTGGGTTCAAGTCCCAGTCCAGAAACATGAGCACAAAATCCAGGCTGACACTCCAGTACAGTACTGAGGGAGTGCTGCCGTCTATCGGATGAGACGTTAAACAGAGGCCCCCAGGTGGATGTAAAAGATCCCATGGGACTATTTCAAAGAAGAACAGGGAGTTCTCCCCAAGGTCCTGGCCATTATTTATCCCTAAACCAACATTAAAACAGAGTAAAAACAGACAATGCTGGAAATCTCAGCGGGTCAGGCAGCAATCTGTGGAGAGAAACAGAGTTAACATTTCGGGTCTCTGATCCTTCGTCAGAACTGGCGAATGTTCAAAATGTAACAGATTCTTCAGGAAGTGCAGGGGCGGTGAAAGGGGGACGGGAGGAAAGAGCAAAGGGAAGGTCTGTGATAGGGTGGAAGGCAGGAGAGATTGAGACACAAAAGGGATGATGGGCCGAATTGAGATGGTAATGGGACAAGTTAGGAAACAAAAGATGAGTCTAGAGAGGGAGTGAATGGCGGAATCATCACCTGCCCTGGGAAAGAGCAAGAAAAAGGGGAGTGTTGTTTAAAAAAAAAGGGACGAAAGGGAAAATAATATGGGTGAAGATTATGGTCTGAAATTGTTGAACGCGATGTTGAGTCCAGAAGCTGTAAAGTGCCTAAACAAAAGATGAGGCGCTGTTCCTTGAGCTTCATTGAAACAGTGTAGGAGGCTGAGGATGGAGCGGAGAATTAAAGTGACAGGCGACCGAAAGCTCAGGGTCACGCTTACGGACTGAACGGCAGTGTTCTGCAAAGCGGTCACCCAATCTGCATTTGATCTCCCCAATGTAGAGCAGACCACATCGTGAGCAGTGAATACCGTATACTAAAACAGAGTATAATAAAACAGAGTATCATTATCACGTCGGAAGCTTGTTTATGGAAGCTTGCTGTGCATTAGCTGCCACATTTCCTACACAGTCACTGCTGCGTTTGGAAGATTCATCATCATCATCATCATCATAGGCAGTCCCTCGAAACAAGGATGACTTGCTTCCACACCAAAAAAAGGATGAGTTCACAGGTGTTTCAATGAAGGACCTGAACTACATCCTGAAGGGTGGAAGATGCCTGTGTGTGCATTTTTTTAACATGTGGTGACCGTTGCACACCAGCCACCACACGGGCTTGACAGAGCTAGGTCTTGGTCCAGAGGCAAGGATTACCCAAGACAACTGGAGACCAGCTCTGCTGCACGGACCTAGTGCGCACACATATCGCAGTGTGGACTGGCCCGTGCTGCCCCTGGGCCCCAGCCTCGCGCCTCCCCTGGGCCCCGATCATATCCCTCCAAAGATTAAGCAGGATGTGGAAGGCCAAAAATATTTCAGTAAAAGCGAGAGAGTTTATGAAGCGACATATTATTACACGGATCAGAGTATTGGACCATGAGAAAAGTTGATGAGCAAAAGAAAGCATCAGCAGAGATGAGTTGGTTGAGAGGAATACTGAGAGCTGCCAGAATACGGACACAGTCAGGAATGATACAAGAACACGGCTTGGACAAGAAACTACGCTTTTACAGAACAACAGATTTTGGAACAATTGCAATGGTTTGAACAGAGGAAAAGCAGGAGGCCATTCAGCCTCATGGGCCTGTTTCGACATTCAATGATCAGGATGTTGAAACAGTTTGGGTGGAGATAAGGAATAATAAGGGGAAAAAGTCACTGGTGGGTGTAGTCTATAGGCCCCCTAACAGTAGCAACTCTGTTGGTCGGAGTATAAACCAAGAAAAGTGGGGGCTTGTAAAAAGGGAACAGCAATAATCATGGGTGATTTTAACCTCCATATTTAGAAGAATGAGAGGCGATCTTTTCAAAACGTATAAGATTATGAGGGGGCTTGACAAGGTGGATGCAGAGAGGATGTTTCCACTGATGGGGGAGACTAGAACTAGAGGGCATAACCTTAGAATAAGGGGCCGTCCATTTAAAACTGAGATGAGGAGGAACTTCTCTCAGAGGGTTGTAAATCTGTGGAATTCACTGCCTCAGAGAGCTGTGGAAGCTGGGACATTGAATGGATTTAAGACAGAGATAGACAGTTTCTTAATTAAGGGATTAAGGGATTATGGGGAGCAGGCAGGGAAGTGGACCTCAGTCCATGATCGCATTAAATGACGGAGCAGGCTCGAGGGGCCGCATGGCCTACTCCTGCTCCTATTTCTTATGTTCTTATGATATCATGGCTGATCTGTATCCTAACTTCATCCACCCGTCTTGGCTCCATATCTCTTGTCATGTATCCTACATGTTTACTGCTGGTACCATTACACAAGTACCACCAGAGGGCACTGCAGTGGGAGACTTGTAAGTTACCTGTACAGGTGTGCCAAGCCGAGGATAAACTCACTCTGGAGTTACAAATAAAGGACTACGGTCATTACAGTTCAAGTACAACACATTGCCTCGTGGAGTCATTATCAGAGCATCTAAAGACATAGCAATTGGAGACGAGATTATGGACCTTCACTCGAAAATGGCTAACTTTGGTACGTTGCAGCAGTTCACCGATGGTGATGATTGGGACGCCTATGTGGAGAGGCTCGACTATTTTTGTACAGCAAATGACCTGGCAGGCGACAATCCGGCCACACTGGTTGATGAGCGCAGAGCTATCCTGCTAACCAGTTGTGGGCCCACTGTCAATGGCCTCGTCAGGGACTTGCTGGCGCCAGCGACGACAACGACCACGACGTATGAGGAGCTTGCAACGCTGATCCAAGAAGTCAAGCCCCAAAGAGAGCATCTTTCACAGCCAGACACCGGTTTTACACCGACGGCCGAAGACCAGGAAATCGTGAAATACACTGCAGACCTCAGGAGGCTGGCGGCACCGTGTGACTTCGGCAACCACCTCACCGAAGTGCTGCAGGATATCTTTATTATTGGAATCAGCCATGAGGGCCTTCTTCATAAGCTAATATCTGTGGATACCACAGTCACACTGCAGAAGGCCATCTCTGTGAGCCAAGCATTCATGACCTCGACTTGCGGCTCTAGGCAGATGACTCATCCTCAGGACTCAAACCCGGCAAGTACTGTACACAGAATGGCGCCTTTTAGAGGTTGGGCTGTAGAATGTGAATCTTTACAGGGGAGAGAGAACAGGCCCCCGAGTCCCTTAACTCAGAGTCCGCCGAGGGGGTCTAACCGAGTAGCTGCATGCTGGTGTCGCGGAGGGAATCACAGGGCTCACCAGTGCCGCTTTAAAGACTATGTGTGTAAAGGCTGCAGCACAAAGGGCCACCTTCAGCGAATGTGTAAAAGAAATATGACTCACTGGCACCAGTTTGTCCTCACACACCGGTTCTAACTCCAGCACCCACTCCAAAAGTATATCAAGTATGTACCTCACCAGTTAAAGGTACTTGCCTCACAACGGTACCACAAATGTGATGAGGTAAATGCAAATCTTTCTTTTTGGACTTGAATGTACATGAATGTAATGAGCCCCCGGCACAATCAGTAGGTGGTGGGGGGGGGGGGGAAAAGAGAGAGAATGGAGTGGTCATGGATGCATAAACAGAAACCGCCAGCACCCCTACTGCCAACAAAACATCACCCACTCACCCAAGATGGAAACGACCCTCCATGGGTCAACCAGATAGAGTTAAGCCCAGAGCACAGTCAATGCAGGAAGGCAATTTGCACTAAGAACTTGGGGGAGAGTGATGTCATGTATCCTACATATTTACTACTGGTACCATTACATATGATGTACCACTAGAGGGCACTGCAGTGGGAGATTTGTAAGCTACCTGTTCAGGTGTGCCAGGCCTAGTATAAAAGGCAAACCACCATGTGTGATCCTCAATCTGGAGTTAACAAATAAAGGTTTAAGGTCACTACAGTTCAAGTACAACACATTGCCTCTTGGAGTCATTATCAGAGCATCTAAAGACATTACATCTTAATACCCTTGTCTAGCAAAAATCTTACCAATCTCAGATTTAAAATTACTAATTGAACTAGCATCTACTGCGTCTTGTGGGAGAGATTTCACACTTCCGCCATCCTTTGTGTGAAGAAGAGTTTCCAAACTTCTCTCCTGAACGGACTGGCTCTAATTTAAGGTTACATCCTCTTGTCTGGTGACTTCAGAAGCAACAGTGGAGTGAATGCACTCAATCCCTCGGCACTGCTGAGCTGACACACAGGGATTGAGTCATAGTTTTATTACCTTAATATTGGCCACTCGTTCTCCAAGTGCATTCTTCATCCATGCCACAAGCCCCTCAGCATCCGACTCGGACAGACGGTCAGTCGCTGTGAAGAGAGAAGCAATCCCAGCATCAGTGGAATCAGTCGCAGTGACAGTTACTGAGATACAATAATGAAAGAAATGTTCTAGGTTTCTGTACTTTTCTCCTTTTTAAAAAAAAGTCACTCCCGTTCTCTTCAAGCACCATTCGCAGCTGAGGCAGAGACTGCCTGCTCCTGGGGGTGGGGTGAGAACACAGGCGCATGCAGGAGTGAGACACACACAGACACAGGGCTGGAAATTCACTTGCACCCAGTTTTTCGGCAATAGTTCACCGTTTTTGGCATGCAAGACTTGAAAAAGTGCTTTTGCCTAAAATATGGCTCGCAACGCACCTGTAGGACAAAAAAAAACACCCGGGAAAAAGCTGCGTTGCGGCCCTTGGAACAGCGCTGGGTATGAAGACCTGCAAAAATGGTAAGTTTAAGAGCTCAATTTTCCCCAGTGATTTTTTGGTAAGTTAAAAAATTTAAGATTCTTTGGTAATGTGTGCCAGCATAACTCAGTTAGTTACGATTTTTTTAATGATAGTTTTTTTGCGTAACCTGATGTCTGTGCCAGTTTTTGTCAATTATGTAAGTTTGCCAAAAAAAAAGTGTGTCTCCTAGGTTGGCGTGTGTGACCACTCCCAAAAAGCCTTCTGGTGAGTTAAGAAAAAGCGCACCTTGAAAAACCGGCGCAAAAAGACGCCATTGTTTTTCAGCAACGTTTTGGAAGGAGTCAAGAACACTTAAATATGCATAATAAAGATTAAATTTTTTCATCTTATAACACAGTAAATGGGAGTTTGATGGAATTCTGTAAGTTTTCATTTTTTTCCAACTGACACACCACCACCGAACGTCAGCAAACAGGGCTTGAGGGTCGGAGTGTCGGGCGGCAGAATCGGTCCCGCGTCCGGACACAGGGGCTCGGCTGGCAAAAGAAGCCCGGGGGGGGGGGGGGCTGCTGTGGAATGCATACGGAAGGCATCAGAAGCCGGCCACTACCTATCAAATCCAGCCCGGGTGGTTGGGGGACTGTGGAAGACATCAGAAGCCTGCACTATGCAGCAAATATAGCCCGGGCAGTTGGGTCCCCGATCACTGCCTGCTCAGACCTGGGTGTGGTCCATACAGACCTTGTGGGGAGAGAGAACAAAGAACCTTGTCCTGCTTGCCTGCCGTTTTGAGCTTCTTGCAAAGGTAAAATTTAAGCTTTGGGCAATACTGACAATGCCATACCTTGTGCAAGCCTTTTGCATGATGGTGCTGTAGAGGAAATAATTGATTTGACGTCATCACATGAGGAACCTCAGAGCCCGTAGGGTGATGGGCAGGAGGCCTTATCTATGTCGGGTATATCGAGACAGGCATTCGTACCTGCACCTGAGTGATGCAGATGGTGTCAGAAGGTTACGTTTCCGCAAAGTTGTTGTAACTGAAATCAGTGAGTTAGTAAAAGCAGAGCTACAACCTAGAAGCGTCAGGAGGACTGCTTTGTCTGTTGAAGTGAAGTTACAGCTGCACTTTCATTCTACGCATCCGGATCGTTCCAAGCTACAACTGAGGATGTGTGCGCCATTTCTCAACATACAGCAAGTCTGCATTCGGCAGGTGATTGCTGCACTATATGGCCGGAGGAATGACTACATAAAGTTCCCCATGACTGCCTAGGCAATGTGTGACAGGGCTGTGGGCTTCTCCAGGATTGCTGGCTTCCCAAAGGTTCGGGGCTGCATTGATTGTACCCACATCGCCTTGCGAGCACCTGTGGAGGATTCTGAGATGTACAGGAACAGAAAAAGTTTCCACTCCGTGAATGTGCAGCTCGTGTGTGACGACATGCATCGCACCATGTCAGTTGATGCAAGACACCTGGGAGCACCCATGATGCGTTCATCCTACGCTAGAGCGCTGTATCTGCCATGTTTCAGCAACAGCCAGAAGGGCAGAGCTGGCTACTGGGAGATAAAGGGTATGGCCTCGCCACCTGGCTCATGACTCCCCTACGCATAACCCAGACGGAAGCTGACCAGGAATACAACGTGTCGCACATTGTGACGCGCAGCATAATAGAGAGGACCATTGGCATCTTGAAACAGCATTTCCGATGCCTGGACCATTCCGGAGGCTACTTGCAATACTCCCCTGAGATTGTCGGTCAGTTCACTGTTGTGTGCTGCATGCTGTATAACTTAGCCATCATGAGGCAGCAGCAGCTGGTAGTAGAAGACCCACCTGAGGTGAGAGTGGTTGATGATGAGGAGGAAGATGCAGATGATGATGAGGACGACGAGGAAGCCATGCAACTACCTGAACCCGGAGCACGATGGTGAAGGAGGGTGGGCCGTCGTGCCCCTTTAACAATTGTTCAAGCCTTGCGCCAGCAGCTCATCAGTGAACGCTTTGCTGCCTGAAGGCTCAGCGGCAACTATTCCAAATGGACCATGTTTACTGTTTGGAGCTGTTCCGTAATGTTGTGTTGTGTTAATGGAACCAATGATGGAAATGATTCTAGTTTACTTCAAAAAGTTGTGTTAATAATCGAACAAATAATGGAAATGATTCAGTTATAATTTAAAATATATTTTATTCAAAAGTTTAACATTTGTTTGTACTTAACTTAAATAAAAATATTCTTGTATCAAACTTTAAAGTTTTCATTTAAGATCACTTACAAACTTTTGAACTTGTGAATTTACATAACTTACAAAAATCTTTTAATTTGAGAACAGCAACAACAACAAAGAAAGGCTGCACCCATCTCTCCTCCACCTTATTCCAAGACCGTCCGCTGCGCTTGGTCTTGGTGATTCTACCACCCTGCCTACAGACGGTGGTGCAGCGTTTCTCAGGTTGGTACCAAGCTTATTCTTTCGAACATCTTGGGTAATGCGCACTTCTTGATGGGCATGGTGGGGGAGAGCAGCCGGTAATGTGGAAAGCCTGGCTTGGGCCTCTTCAGAGGTTGGTCTGGGGGTTGGAGTGGGAGCAGCAGCTGATTCTGTCAATGGGCGTGGGGTGTGGCATATTCCCTTATTGCAGCAGCTAACTCCAACATTCCCTCCCTCATGCTCGCTGACAGTGCCTCACCTACCTGTGACATGCCCTCCCTCATGTTGATCGACAGTGTATGAGCTACCTGCGACATTCCCTCCCTCATGTGTCCTGGCAGCATTCCCATTTCTCGTGAGAGTGTTGTTACTTCTCTCGACAGTCCCGATACCTCATCACTCACCCCACTGATGGGTGTCCAGGAGTGATCGGGTAAGGTCAATACTCTCCGCACTCATTGCCATCTTGTGAACCACATCTGTTAGATCCTGCACTTCAGGAGAACGCAGTCGAGCTCTCCTTCCCCTCCTCACCTTGGGTGTGGCTCGCAGCATCCCACTGGGGCCAGTAGCCTGGGACGGTGGGGCCCTGGGTGTACCTTGCTGCATCCCAGTGGGACCTGCAGCCTGGGACGATGGGGCCCTGGGTGTATCTTGCCGCATCCCAGTGGGACCTGCAGCCTGGGACGGTGGGGCCCTGGGTGTGCCTCGCTGCATCCAACTGGAATCCCCAGCCTCGGACAGTGAGAATGTCCCACCAACACTCAAACCACTCGGGGAAGGGGCTGACACCTCAGTGGGTGGCACCTGCACCTCCTCCAAAGTGAGTACATAGAAACATAGAAAATAGGTGCAGGAGTAGGCCATTCGTCCCTTCGAGCCTGCACATCATTCGATAAGATCATGTACCCCTTTCCTGTTTTCTCTCCATACCCCTTGATCCCTTTAGCCGTAAGGGCCATATCTAACTCCCTCTTGAATATATCCAATGACCTCCCCACAACCTATCCATCGCCTGCCCCTCCTCCCCATGCTCTTGGTCTGGAAGGTGGGATTGAAAGATATTCTCCTCTTCAAGCTCGTCCTCATCTTCTTCTGCATCGTCAGGGTTAGCCTCAAATTCTACAAAATATAATAGAACAGACAAATGGTTAGCAGCAGAGGAGGGGGCAGGGTGGGTGACATGAGTAGGCTCACACAGTGCAGGCAGCAGGCTGATTTGAAGGACCACGATGAATGATAGCACATTGCATCAACCGAAGCGTAGCTGACGGAGACATCCCCAGGAACCGAAGCATGGCTAGCCCGCGCAGTACTTGACATTTAGCAAAGCTAGACTGGAATTTATAGGACTTACCCTCTCCCTCGAGCGTGGGCCCAGCTTGTGCAGTGGTGGTTGCTTTTCTCCAGGCAGGACCCATCAAAGCAGCGACCCTCTCTTCCAAGGGTGTCAGTGGGTGCAGATTTGCCTGGCCCCCTCCTGTTCAGAGTTCTTTCTCGTTTAGTGTGTGCCACTTTCCTCTGCAAAGGTGAAAATATAACTTTTTAGAGAGGGTGTCTTTCTGCTGGGTGGGACATATACAGATGGTCACATTTACAAAAGCAATTCCACTGAAAAATGAAAATATTACTTACACTAACTACTTGACCAAGGTCCTGCCACTTCTTGTTACACTGGCCAGATCTCATGGTGGTCACCACTGCGCAGTAATCTTCTGCAACTTGGTTCCAGCGTTTCTTCATTTCTTTGGGCAAAACTTTTATGTGACCTGTGCTGGTGTCCAGCTCATACCATCTGTTCTCAACCACAGTAACTAGTGCCTCCACTTCATCCTGTAAGAAATTCTTGATCCTTGCGCCGTGCTGCATCTTGTATTATAGCTCAAATTTTTCCAATGATATTTAAAAGTTCTCACACAACTGGCTCTTTAAAAATGGCCGATTGCAGACCAGGAGCTGTACTACTCATGCGCGCCCATAGGAATCGCGTCAAAAACGGCCTTTTCTTCCCCCGAGCATGCGCAGAAGGGGCAACATCATTTTTTTGGTGCATACATTAGGCCCCACCCCCCAAGGCTGCAGGACAGGCTGCACGGTGCCAATTAAAAAAAATAAAGCAAGGAAATTTGGCACATTTATTTTTTAGAGCAGTTGTGGCCTAGAAAAATGGGCATAACTCTGGCAATACGCCAAAAAATGCTTGGGCAAAATTGAGGCCAAAGTATTTATTTTTTAATTCTTTTGCAGCAATTCGATAGTTAAGTGTCTTGTGAATGTTTTGTGACTTTTTAAAAAAAGGTATTTACCCCCCACGGCCCAACTCGCAGCGGTATTGGCCTCGGAGAAAAGTTGCAGAAAATTTGCGGTTTGCGCCACGAATCCTCGTGCAATGCCGATTTTTACCGCTGGGCGCATTTTTGCCTGAATGTTAGGCGGAAAAATACCGCTATGACCAAAAATGGAATTTCTAGCCCAGAGTGTGACAGATATACACATAGGCAGAGTGAATATGACACACACACACACACACACAGACTGTGTTAGAGACACACACAGACACAGAGTGAGAGAGAGACAGACACAGAGTGAGAGAGAGTGAGAGACACAGACAGAGTGAGAGACACAGACAGAGTGAGAGACACAGACAGAGAGTGAGAGAGAGACAGACACAGACCAACAAACTGAAAACTCCCCCAGGACAGTAATCACTAGTTGGCCTTCAGACAAGTGCCAAGTGCGGGTGTCAGCCAGTCTGAAGCCGCCAGGTCCGACTCCTCCTGCAGGGCACCGTACCCGGCCTGTTGTCCTCGTACTTCTCCTCCTTATAATGATCCACCACAATGTCCGTCTCCACAGAAATCAGCTTCTTCTTGTCAAACTCCCGCATGTGCAGCAGGGTCAGCTCATCAAACTGGTCGTAGCAAAAGAGAACCTACAAGCAGAGAGACACCGCAGGGTTAGTTTAAAACCTGCCCTCGCGGAGCACAGGATGCGCTGGAAGCACAGGGTCGCAACGCCAAATGCAGCTGGCTTGACTGCGGGGAGGCTGCGAGTCATATAGACCGGGGAGGCTGCGAGTCATATAGACCGGGGAGGCTGCGAGTCATATAGACCGGGGAGGCTGCGAGTCATATAGACCGGGGAAATCCCGTCAATTCCTGGATTGCCACAATAGGCCTAAACCTCTCGGGGCACGGGATTGGTTAGGGGGGCATATGGAAAATCAGGCAGGGTCCACACTTCTGCTTGTTGTGTAGAGGCCCTCACTTGCTGCAGGACTAACAGAGGCCGCTGGGTGAGGACAGAGTACGGGCCTCAGGTACGAGGAGGGGCTGCAACGATGAGTCACTCTGCTGGATGTGAGCACAGGTATTCTGGTTGATTTATGACGTGTGCCATCAGTGCAGCTTAACAGTGCCAATGAAAACTCACCTGATAGCAAGCAAGGAAATGTAACACATATGCACAATGTTTCCGCCTTCAGACAGAGCTGGGGAGTACGGCAAAGTACCGGCTAGCAAACCGCACATTGGAAGTTCCCTCCCTCCGCCTCACCTCCATTTCCTTCTTCTTCATGGCCTCGAAGTACGGCGAGTGTTGTGCAAGGTGGCGGTTCGGCGCACACAGGTAATAAATATTTCGACTCCCCGCTTTCATGCGGCTGCCGTACTCGGCCAGACTGGTCACCTGACCCGCCGGCAGTGCAGACGATTCGAACCTCAGCAGTTTTCCGATATCCTCCTAAACACACAACACAAATGTCGTTTAAACGTGGCAAAACCAGCTGGGCTGCACCACATAGAACAGAGTCCGGGAGGGTGCTCCGTGGTCTAGAGCAGCAGCTTGGGCTGTAGAACCAGCCTCAGTACCCAGAGCTGGGTCGGGTCCTGCTCGTGATGTCTGTGGGGCATCAGAGTGTGAACCTGGAGCACCGACACAACCATGCTCAGCTGTCAACATGCTCTTTATAAGCTCATACGTGATCAAGGTACCAGGACAGCTGGAGCACAGGGTCTGGAGACTCTGGACCCCGACAGTATTCCAGCTGGAAGCCATTCCGCCCATCGTGTTGATTATCTGCAGAGATAGTGGCTGCATTGATTGCAATCTACCAAAATTCCCAGGATTCTGGAGAGGTTCCAGCAGATTGGAAAACTGCAAATGTAACGCCCCTATTTAAAAAAGGAGAAAGACAGAAAGCAGGAAACTATAGACCAGTTAGCCTAACATCTGTCGTTGGGAAAATGCTGGAGTCCATTACTAAGGAAACAGTTTAGACATTTAGAAAATAGTCAAGCAGAGTCAGCGTGGTTTTGTGAAAGGGAAATCATGTTAGACAAATTTGCTGGAGTTCTTTGAGGATGTAACGAGCAGGGTGGATAAAGGGGAACCAGTAGATGTCATGTATTTGGATTTCCAAAAGGCATTCGATAAGGTGCCACATAAAAGGTTACTGCACAAGGCAAGAGCTCACAGGGTTGGGGTAATATATTAGCATTGATAGAGGATTGGATCAGATCAGCCATGATCTTATTGAATGGCGGAGCATGCTCGAGAGGCCAAATGGTCTACTCCTGCTCCTATTTCTTACGTTCTTATGTTATGTTGGAGCATCCAAAAACCAATCTGCCCGCCCCCCCCCGCCCCACACACCTCCCATGGACCTGCATCTTCCTCTGCTTCAACTATTTATTCAATTTTCCCTTAAAAGATACAATGGTCTCTGCTTCAACCACTCCCTGGGGCAAAACATTCTGTGCTCCAACAACCATGTGTAAAGAAATTCCCCAACCCCTCTCCTCATTCTCTCTGATGTTTCAATTGTTCACTAACCAGACGAACCAGCCTTTCCCTATTCACTCTATCAAAACTCTTCATGGTTTAAAAATCCCAATTGAATCTTCCGAACTTTCTCTGCTCCAGTAGCGACAGTCGCAGTATCTCAAGTCTCTCCTCAGAACTAGTTTCACATCCCTGGTATCATCCTGGTGAAGCTACTACTCTGTCTGTGGAATTAATGCCCTTTCTAGAATTGGGCCCAAAACTGGCATCACCAATGTTTTGTACAAATTTATCATTTCATAGAATCTTACAGCACAGGAGGCCGTCATTCGGCACATCATGTCTGTGCCGACTCTTTGAAAGAGCAATCCAATTAGTCCCACTCCCCGCTCTTTCCCCACAGCCCTGTAACTTTCTCAGTTTCAAGTATTTATCAAATACCTTTTGAACGTTATTAATGAATCTGCTCCCACCTCCTTTTCAGGCAGCGCGTTCCAGATCACAACAACTCTCCCTTTACTTTCACACTTTGTACACCCCATTATAAAACTCAAAACCCTTTCAGCTCTCTTTCACCTTTATCCACCTCACATTTTCAGGAAATTATGTATTTGAACCCCCAGGTCCCTCTGCTCATCCACAGCCTTCAGCACGTTCTCATTGAGTGTCTGCTTCCATCCTTCGTTTTTTCTCACACTTAACTATCTGTCTGCCCATCCCACGAACCTGTGCATTTTCCTGAAGACTTTTACAGCCCTTCTCACTGTTTGACAAACCCCATAATTCTACATCACCAGCAAACTTTGAGATTTCAGCCCCTGCAGCCAAGTCCAAATCAGCTGTACACACGGATGCGAGGTGTTCGGAGACAGAAGGCTGAAAATCGCAGCAAAGCCCCATTTAGAACTCCCACACCAGCACACCTTCACATCCTGCTCAGTCGTCGTCACAATCCCCTCACGCATGAACAATCCATAATCCTCATAGAACTTGATGAACTTCTCAGGCTCTTTCTTTCCCTGGTCCAGGAAGAATTTGATCAGTCTTTGCTGCAGAACATCTCTCAGCTTCCTGCAGACAGGAGCACACGGCGTGAGTTATACAGACCCAGAGCACACGGCGTGAGCTATACAGACACAGGCACACGGCGTGAGCTATACAGACCCAGACGCACGCCGTGAGTTATACAGACCCAGACAGGAACACACGCCCGTGATTATACAGACACAGACAGGAACACATGCCGAGAGTTATACAGACACAGACAGGAACACATGCCGTGAGTTATACAGAGTGAGGCAGGCTGGAGGCCCAGGACGTTCAGTGAGCTGTTGTCCCTCCCCGGGCAAATGCAGACCAGTGGGGTACTGTGTTGGGCAGTGAAGGAAAGTCCTCAGTCTGACCTCCAGCCCGTAATGAGGCAGTTGATCCCAGCAGGGGGCAGCAGTGAGGTTCTACAATTATACTGATTGTAACCACTACTCAGTCCTTTCTGCTGGAAAGTGCATGGGGGATATCAGGTGAGAACAGGGTGATGTTTGGCTGCGATGTCTTTCTCTAACCGATCTCTCAACTCACAAGAATGATGACTTAGACAGGGGGTTGAAGGAGTGCCAGTATCTGTAGCATTGTTATAACCTTATATTTAGAACAACAAATACCCGGGAATGAATTACAGGCTGGGATCTAATGGAGGGGTTCGGGGAGTTTATATATTTTTTTATTCGTTCCGTGGATGTGGGTGTCACTAGCATGCCAGCATTTATTGCCCATCTCTAATTGCTCGAGAAGGTGGTGGTGAGTCACCTTCTTGAACCGCTGCAGTCCATGTGCTGAAGGTGCTCCCACAATGCTGTTAGGGAGTTCCAGGATTTTGACCCAGCGACAATGAAGGAACGGCGATATATTTCCAAGTCAAGATGGTGCATGACTTGGAGGGGAACGTGGAGGTGATGGTGTTCCCATTCGCCTGCTACCCTTGTCCTTCTAGGTGGTAGAGGTCACGGGTTTAGGAGGTGCTGCCGAAGAAGCCTTGGCGAGTTGCTGCAGTGCATCTTGTAGATGGTACACACTGCAGCAACAGTGCACCGGTGGTGGAGGGAGTGAATGTTGAAGGTGGTGGATGGGGGGGCCAATCAAGCGGCTGCTTTGTCCTGGATGGTGTCGAGCTTCTTGAGTGTTGTTGGAGCTGCACTCATCCAGGCAAGTGGAGAGTATTCCATCACACTCCTGACTGGTGCCTTGTAGATGGTGGAAAGGCTTTGGGGAGTCAGGAGATGAGACACTCGCCACAGAATACCCAGCCTCTGACCTACTTTTGTAGCCACAGTATTTGGGTTGCTGGTCCAGTTAAGTTTCTCATCAATGGGCATTTTGATGGTGGGGGATTCGGGGATGGTAAAGCCGTTGAATGTCATGGGGCAGTGGTTAGATTATCTCTTTTTGGAGGTAGTCATTGCCTGGCATTTGTGTGGCGTGAATGTTACTTGCTACTTATCAGCTCAATCCTCAATGACATCTTGCTGCATGCGGGCATGGACTGTTTCATTTTCTGAGGTGTTGCGAATGGAACTGAACACTGTGCAATCATCAGCGAACATCCCCACTCTGGCCTTATGATGGAGGGAAGGTCATTGATGAAGCAGCTGAAGATAGTTGGGCCTAGGACACTGCCCCGAGGAACTCCTGCAGCGATGTCCTGGGGCTGGGATGATTGACCAACAACCACCTTCCTTTGTGCTCGGTATGACTCCAGCCCGTGGAAAGTTTCCCCCGATTCCCATTGACTTCAATTTTACTCGGGCTCCTTGATGCCACACTCTGTCAAATGCTGCCTTGATGTCAAGGGCAGTCACTCTCACCTCACCTCTGGGACTCAGCTCTTTTGTCCATGTTTGGACCAAGACTGTAATGAGGCCTGAAGCCGAGTGGTCTTGGTGGAACCCAAACTGCGCATCAATGAGCTGGTTATTGCTAAGTAAGTGCCACTTGATAGCACTGTCGACTACACCTTCCATCACTGAGCTGATGATTGAGAGTGGACTGATGGGGCGGTAATTGGCAGGATTGGATTTGTTCTGCTTTTTATGGACAGGACATACTTGGGCAGTTTTCCACATTATCGGTTAGATGCCAGTGTTGTAGCTGTACTGGAACAGCTTGGTTAGAAGCGCAGCTAGTTCTGGAGCACAAGTCTTCAACACGATAGCCAGGGTATTGTCGGGGCTCGTAGCCTTTGCTGTATCCAGTGAGCTCAGCCATTTTTTGATATCACGTGAAGTGAATCAAATTGGCTAAAAACTGGCATCTTTGATGGTGGAGACCTCAGGATGAGGCCGAGATGGATCATCCACTCGGCACGTCTGGCTGAAGATGGTTGCAAATGTTTCAGCCTTGTCTTTTGCACTCACGAGCTGGACTGCGCCATCATGGGGTCTCCTGTCAGTTTAATGGTTTACCACCATTCACAACTGGATGTGGCAGGACTGCAGAGCTTTGATCTGATACGTGGTGGAATATAATTCTGCTGCTGCTGATGTCCCACAGCGTCTCATGAATGCCCAGTTTTGAGCTGCTAGATCTGTTCTGAATCTATCCCATTTAGCCCGGTGGTAGTGCCACACAACACGATGGATGGTGTCCTCAGTGTGAAGATGGGACTTTGTCTCCACAATCACTGCTACCAATGCGGTCATGGACATATGCATCTGCGATAGGTAGATTGGTGAGGACGAGGTAAAGTATGTTTTTCCTTTGTGTTGGTTCTCTCACCAGCTGCTGCAGGTCCAGTCTTGCAGCTATGTCCTTCAGAACTCGGCCAGCATTACTGAGCCAGTCTTGGAGGTGGATATTGAAGTCCCCAATCCAGAGTACATTCTGTGCCCTTGCTACCCTCAGTGCTTCTTCCAAGTGGTGTACAACATGGAGGCGTGCTGATTGATCAGCTGAGGGAGGGCGGTTGGTGGTAATCAGCAGGAGTTTTCCTTGCCCATAGTTGACCTGAAGCCACGAGACCTCATGGGGTTCAGAATCAATGAGGACTCCCAGGGCCACTCCCTCCCAACTGTATACCACTGTGCCAGATGGGTCTGTCCTGTCACTGGGAAAGAGCATACCTAGGGATGGTAATAGAGGAGTCTAGGACATGGGCTGAAAGCTATGATTCTGTATGACTATGTCAGGCTGTTGCTTGACTAGTCTGTGGGACAGCTCTCCTGATTTTGGTACAAGTCCCTAGCAGTTAGTGAGAAGATCTTTGGGTTTTTACGACAATACGGTAGTGATACTAGCTTTTTATTCCAGATTTATTTAATCAACTGAATTTAAATTTTGAATTATTAGTCCAGGCCTCTGGGTTGCTATTCTAGTAACAATCACTATGCTGTCATAGAATCATAGGAATTTACAGCACGGAAGGAGGCCATTTCGGCCCATTGTGTCCGCGCCGACCGACCAAGAGCTATCCAGCTCGTTCCCTATCATTATCTTATTCTCTTGATCATGAGAAGATTTGAATACAGAATGTTCATCCTTAGAGAGTAGCACTATCAGTTAGAGGGGGGGGGGGCTCTCTATTTAAAGAGCTCCCCCCCATCGTTGCTTGAAAACAAATATAGCTGTAAATATGTGTTTTCTGTTCGGAGGTACATAGATCCTTAAAAATAGGAAGATAGGTTGATGGATTGTTTCTATTTTTAAAAAGCATATTGGATCGTATGTTTTATAAATAGCGAGACGGGGAGTAGCAAACCAAAGAGGTTATGCTCAGGCTGTACATATCATTGATTAGGCCACAGTTAGAATATTGTGTCCAGTTTGAGGAATCCTACTTTGGGCAGGATATCCAGACAGTGGAGACAGTGCAGTTGATGCCACGGATGAAATGTTTTATGAAAGTAGAAAAACAACGGTTCTTTTCAATTGGAACAAAAGGATCAATCAAAGTGTTAAAAATTATGAAGGGCTTTGATAAGGTCAATTGGAAAAACTATTTTCACTGCTTGATGTGTCAGCAAAAAGAGAGGGGCCAGGAAAATTAATCTTTTTTGAGTGTTGTAGGACACTGAATACCTGACTGGAAACAGTGATAGCTTCAGTGGTGCGGTTTGAACTCACGTCTCTGGATCATTAGTCCAGTAACATAACTACTATGCTACCGTACCCTGTCCTGGTCCCTATATATAGAATACCAGACACCCGGGAGTCAGTTACAGGCTGGAATCTAATCGGGGGGTTCGGGGAGTTTATATATAGAATACCAGATACCCGGGAGTTACAGGCTGGAATCTAATCGGGGGGTTCGGGGAGTTTATATATAGAATACCAGATACCCGGGAGTGAGTTACAGGCTGGAATCGAATCGAAGAGTTCGGGATTTCTGTCTCTCAGCGCTGTGTTCTCGCTCTAGGTTCGGTCTAACTCTCTAATGCGATGTACCTGATGAGGGCACTCTCCTGAAGCAGCTCCCTGCTGAGGTTCAGCGGAATATCCTCACTGTCAACAACACCTGCACCGAGCACAAAACAAATGGAGGAAGTTGTATGAAAGACACATTTAATATCACTGATCATCGGACAGCACAGAGTGGAATGAAAGTTTAATCCCTGCAGTCGGTACCATGCAGGCAGTGGGGATTTAGGGCACTGCAAAACACTCGATACTTTCCATCCGCTGGTTTGATACCACAGGCTGGGGACAGGATTGTTAAACAAAATAAACTAGGAGAGAAGCTAAATCCGCCCAGTGGAATCATCAGAAGGAAGGAAAGTAATCGCGAGCGGCCCTGTGACTCTTCCCAAAACACAACTAAAATCTTATCGAGAGGTTCCAGGACGGGAAAGGCCCCAGAGGGGGGCCGGGGACAGGGGGAAAAGGCCCCAGTGATTTGGAGGAAGGGACTGAGTGTAACGTAGCCAAGTTTGCTGATGATACAAAGATGGGAGGAAAAGCAATGTGTGAGGTGGACATAAAAAAATCTGCAAAAGGACATAGACAGGCTAAGTGAGTGGGCAGAAATTTGGCAGATGGAGTATAATGTTGGAAAGTGTGAGGTCATGCACTTTGGCAGATTAAAAAATCAAAGAGCAAGTTATTATTTAAATGAAGATTGCAAAGTGCTGCAGTACAGCGAGACCTGGAGGTACTTGTGCATGAAACACAAAAGTTTAATATGCAGATACAGCAAGTGATCAGAAAGGCCAATGGTACCTTGGTCTTTATTGCAAAGGGGATAGAGTATAAAAGTAGGGAAGTCTTACTACAGCTATAGAGGGTATTGGTGAGGCCACACCTGGAATATTGCGTGCAGTTTTGGTTTCCATATTTAAGAAAGGATATGCTTGCTTTGGAGGCAGTTCAGAGAAGGTTCACTAGGTTGATTCTGGGGATGAGGGGGTTGACTTATGAGGAAAGGTTGAGTAGGTTGGGCCTCTACTCATTAGAATTCAGAAGAATGAGAGGTGATCTTATCGAAACGTATAAGATTATGAGGGGGCTTGACAAGGTAGATGCAGAGAGGATGTTTCCACTGATGGGGGAGACTAGAACTAGGGGACATAATCTTAGACTAAGGAGCCACCCATTTAAAACTGAGATGAGGAGAAATTTCTTCTCTCAGAGGGTTGTGAATCTGTGGAATTCACTGCTTCAGAGAGCTGTGGCAGCTGGGTCACTGAATAAATTTAAGACAGAAATAGACAGTTTCTTAACTGATAAGGGAATAGGGGGTTATGGGGAGCAGATGGGGAAGTGGACCCAAGTCCGTGATCGAATCAGCCATGATCTTATTAAATGGCAGAGCAGGCTCGAGGGGCCGTATGGCCTAATCCTGCTCCTATTTCTTATGTTATGAGGGGCCCCGGGGACGGGGAAAGGCCCCAGTGTGGGGCCCCGGGGACGGGGAAAGACCCCAGTGAGAGGTCCCGGCTCAGGGGGAAAGGCCCCAGTGAGGGGCTCCGGGGACGGGGAAAGGCCCCAGTGAGGGGCCCCAGGGACGGGGAAAGGCCCCAGTGTGGGGCCCCAGGGACGGGGAAAGGCCCCAGTGTGGGGCCCCGGCTCAGGGGGTAAGGCCCCAGCTCAAGGGGAAAGACCCCAGTGAGGGGCCCCGGGGACGGGGAAAGACCCCAGTGTGGGGTCCCGGCTCAGGGGGAAAGGCCCCAGTGAGGGGCCCCGGGGACGGGGAAAGGCCCCTGGAACCCAAAGTTGATCCAATGAAATGTCTACCTGTCTGGACGCTCTGCTGTGATTCCTCCCATCGTACAATAGCCTGCTCTCCAAAGGCCAACACAAGATCTGACATTTGAGGCCCAGCCTCATGGGGACACAGGGAGAAAACGCAATGATGGGGAAAGGGAGGATGGGGACAAGCATTACTGAGCTGTTGGCCCGACAGGTGTATTCGAGGAACAGTACTAGAAGCTCGGAATGCAACAACCCTGGCAATGGGTTGACGAGGAATCTGAAGCCAGACACTCACCACGTAGAAATCGGAGCCACTTGGGCAAGATGTCACTGGCTTTAGTTTGGATCAACACTTTCCGGCTGTACAACACCACATTAGACCCCATCTCTCTGCTCACGTCAAACATACTCGGCTTCTGCACAGCCAAAGGGAAAAAAAACTCAGCAAAGAGTAGAAGGTTCACACTGCGCCCCCCCCCAACCCTCACCCCCTGCCCCCCCCACCCCTCAACCTGCACACCCCCCACCCACCCCTACCCCCACACCCTCGAACCCTCACCCACCGCCCCCCCCCGACCCTCACCCACCGCCCCCCCCACCCCCCAACCTGCACACCCCCCACCCACCCCTACCCCTCCCCCCACACCCTCCAACCCTCACCCACCGCCCCCCCGACCCTCACCCACCACCCCCCCGACCCTCACCCACCACCCCCCCCCGACCCTCACCCACCGCCCCCCCCCCACCGACCCTCACCCACCGCCCCCCCCCCCGACCCTCACCCACCGCCCCCCCCCCCCGACCCTCACCCACATGACACTATTTTGAGGAAGAACAGGAGCATTAGCCCCAGCATCCTGCCCAATATTTATCCCTCAATCAACATCACTAAAACAGATAATCTGGTCATTGTCTCATTGCTGTTTGTGGGAGCTTGCTGTGCGTACATTGGATGCAGTGTTTCCATAATTACAATAGTGACTACACTCCAAAAGTACTTCATTGGGGTAAATAAAGCGCATTGGGACGTCATGAAAGGCGCTATGTAAATGCAAGGCCTTTCTTTCCCTATATGTTTCCAAGAGACTGGGAGGTGCAGAGTTGTTTCTTGGCTAACCAGCTCTGTACTGTCGTTAAATGAAAAGAAAACTAACAGAAGTGAAGGGTTGCAGACTGCGAGAGGCATTTTCCATCCAGGGGAGGGAACTACTGGCCCGTTTAGAAGTGGAATTGATCTGATCTGGCCCTGACCAGCCACACTCACCATGTCTGGCACGTAGAAGATGCTGCGAATGTTGAGCGGGGCGTCGGTCCGGTAATGGAGCGTGTAACGCGGTTTGTCATAAGCCTTTGCAACATAGCGGTAGAATTCCTCGTGCTGCCACTCGCTGATCTCTTTCGGATCCATCATCCACAGAGCCTGAAACAGAAAGAAACTCCGCGTTAAATTACTTCACTGCTCCGTCTCAATGGCTAAATCTGTCAGGCAAGTTGACCCAGCCGGCAATAAATTCCACATCACAATCCCGTTCCATCAAGCTTCCCACCCTAGCCCTGACACTGATGCCTGGGGCATCCACTCAGCATCCACCCCCTTCCTCCAAAATTAACCCCGCCATCAATTACTCAATGATGCCAACCCATCAGCTACTTTATCACCCATTCCCATTGCAGATAATGGTTTCAGCTGAAACTAATCATGGTTACTGCCACCATGTAACTCACTCCCCAGCACATCAGCCCAAGTCTGCTTTACAAAATCCTCATCGTGTTTGAAGCAACTTAGTCTGGTTTCTATTCCAATTACCACTTGGCTGAAGAGGCTACTTCATCCACCCACCTGCAGTGTGTTCAGTCGGCGCCCATTCAGGTAGATCGGGAAACTGACAAAGTTGCTGTACTTGTTCACTACCTCTGCAATATAAATAGAGTGCAGTGTTAAACTTGCTCACCAGCTCCGACACCGAGACAGTGCAGAGTTAAACCCCTTCACCAGCTCCGACACCGAGCGGAGTTAAACCCCTTCACCAGCTCCGACACCGAGCGGAGTTAAACCTCTTCACCAGCTCCGACAACGAGACAGTGCAGAGTTAAACCCCTTCACCAGCTCCGACACCGAGCGGAGTTAAACCTCTTCACCAGCTCCGACAACGAGACAGTGCAGAGTTAAACCCCTTCACCAGCTCCGACACCGAGACAGTGCGGAGTTAAACCCCTTCACCAGCTCCGACACCGAGCGGAGTTAAACCTCTTCACCAGCTCCGACAACGAGACAGTGCAGAGTTAAACCCCTTCACCAGCTCCGACACCGAGCGGAGTTAAACCTCTTCACCAGCTCCGACAACGAGACAGTGCGGAGTTAAACCCCTTCACCAGCTCCGACACCGAGACAGTGCGGAGTTAAACCCCTTCACCAGCTCCGACACCGAGCGGAGTTAAACCCCTTCACCAGCTCCGACACCGAGACAGTGCGGAGTTAAACCCCTTCACCAGCTCCGACACCGAGCGGAGTTAAACCCCTTCACCAGCTCCGACACCGAGACAGTGCGGAGTTAAACCCTTTCACCAGCTCCGACACCGAGACAGTGCGGAGTTAAACCCCTTCACCAGCTCCGACACCGAGACAGTGCGGAGTTAAACCCTTTCACCAGCTCCGACACCGAGACAGTGCGGAGTTAAACCTGTTCACAGCTCCAACACAGATTGCATGCTATCATTACAATATAGGCAGGATACTCATGATCGGTACCAAATCCGCAACCACACTCCCAAACATTTCCCCACTCTTCTTTGGATACTCCACCTGGCCAGACATTGGGCAGTGACAGGATCACACTCAGCTGCGATGCCCCTATGACAGAATATCATTGAAACTTACAGCTCAGAAAGAGGCCATTTGGCCCGGGGTGCCGAACAGTCGTGCTTAGTCACACATCCCCGAGTTTTGTCCGTAACCCTGTAAGTTTCTCACCCTCGAGTACCGTCCAACTCCATTTTATAATTATTGATAGAATCAGCTCCCACCACCTTTTCAGGGAGAGTGTTCCGCATCCAGACAATCCAGGGAAAAAAATTCTCATCTCGCCTGTAGATCTTTTGCCAATGATCTTGAATCTATGACCTCTGGTTATTGCCCAATCATCAGAGGGAATAGATTTTCTCTTATCAAAACCTCTCATCATCTTGAAAACTCGATGTGATCACCTCTTAACCTTCTCACAGCCTGACATGCTCTGTCTACATTTACTCACAAAGTATGGCCACGTGCGCATATTAGCCAAGTGCTGCCCGCCAAACCAACAGGAAGAGACAAGGCAAAACCATGGGCCAGGAATGGCATCGTCTGACTCTGAAAGCAGCAGCTTTGGGTTTCACCGAGTTCTGGTATTGTCGTCACCTCTCACCTTTAACCCGATCTTCATTTGCAAACTCCTTGCAATCTTCCTTCAGGTGAATCACGATCTTAGTCCCTGGTATCACCCCAGTGGCTTCAGCAATTTCAAACATCCCAGAGCTGGAGGTACAGAGGCCAGAATCAGGAGCACAGCAACACTGCATAACCACTGCTTTCAGAACATCTGGGCCTCCCCTCGCTGTCCTCTCCGACCCGTCCCCTCGGACCCGTCTCCTCGCTGCCCCCTCCGACCCGTCCCCTCGCTGCCCCCTCCGACCGTCCCCTCGCTGCCCCCTCCGACCCGTCCCCTCGCTGCCCCCTCCGACCCGTCCAACCGTCCCCTCCGACCCGTCCAACCGTCCCCTCGCTGCCTCCTCCGACCCGCCCCCTCGGACCAGTCCCCTCGCTGCCCCCTCCGACCCGTCCCCTCCGACCCGTCCCCGCGCTGCCCCCCCTCCGACCGTCCCCTCACTGCCCCCCCTCCGACCGTCCCCTCACTGCCCCCCCTCCGACCGCCCTCTCGCCGCCGCCCCCCCCCTCCGAATCGCCCCCTTGAACTCCCTCCCTAACAGCACTGTGGGAGCACCTTCGCCACAAATACTGCAGCGGTTCAAGGCGGCGGCTCACCCACCACCTTCTCAAGGGCAATTAGGGATGGGCAATAAATGGGCCCTTGCCAACAATGCCCACATCCCCCCACCCCAGCTGGAGACGGTGCCCACTGTATAAAGCGCGGTGACAGGAGGGCAGTCTCACCCGTCAGAAGCCCATCTGTATGCACCGCTGCCCGTTTCCATGGCCTGTGTGTACACCTCCACTTTATCAGCCACCATGAACACAGAGTAGAATCCAACCCCAAACTGCCCGATGATCCCAGTGCCGGCCTCCGCCTGGTTCTGCAAGGCCTCCAGGAAAGCCTAGGCTCAACGAGAAAGGAAAGAGAACTTTTAATTTTAAAAAATGGCTTACTTGCCAAGGAGGAAATTGACCAGATATATTCGAAATTTCACATCCAGAATCAAGCCGTCAAGCACATTGCTCACATTTTCAATGGTTTCTAGAATGACGCAGTACAGGAGACCACTCAGCCCATCGTGCCTGTGCTGGATCTATTCAATGAGTCCCACTCCCCTGTTCTTTGCCCATAGCCCTGCAAATTTCTCCTTTTCAAGTATTTATCCAATTCTCTTTTGAAAGTCTTTGAATCTGCTTCCACCACCCTTTCAGGCACTGCATTCCAGCTCACAAAATATGCCTCATCTCTCCCTCTTGTTCTTTTGGATATTGAATATAAAATGAAGCATAATTAATTCAATTCCAATGTAAAGCAGGACCAGAAGCAGATAAACTCCCTCCCAACCTATTAGATGGTTGATTGTAGCTTCTGTACAATCTGATGTTCAAAAACTTAAGTCATGACCAGAAAGGCCTCAGGTTCAATCGCTGGGCTCTGTTCATACAGTTCTCAGCAGGGAGAGGTGCTGCACTGCCTTTAATGTCCTGGGCCAGGATGGTTGGGAGAAGGCACCCTGCATTCCTGCTCCCAGTCACTATCCTGTGCACACGCACCTAGGTGCCATCAGTGAAAGCAGGACCAGGCCAGACAGTGATGACCCCCGAGAGTGATTGAATAGCTGGCTCGCAAGTGGCCACTTGGGAGAGGTTACAGAGGCTGGCCAGCGCCTGTGGAACAATACCCAGTCAACAACTACTTTCAAGAGAAATGGGGAGAGGAGGAGGTAGATGGGTCATGGTTTGTGGGAGAGAGAGAAAAATTAACCGACTCCAGGATTTTCCTACCTTAGATCCAGAATGTGCAATGGTTCCCAGATTCTGAATGAGTTCTTCCTTGGTCATCCCTATGCCAGTGTCCTGTAAGGAGAGGAGGTACATTAACGGTACTGTTAACACCAGGAGCTCGGTGTCAGAATTGCATTTCTCTGTATTAGTAATTGTGTTAGACAGAACCCATTGGGAAAGATCCGAATACAGCAGTCCCATTCGCTACCAGAGGAAATAGTTTTTCCATATCTACCATATCAAATCCTTTTAGTATTTGAAACACCTCGATTAGATCAAACCTCAACTCAAGGGAATACAAACCAAGTTTATACAACCTTTCCTCATTAATTTAACTTTTTAAGCCCCGGTATCATTTTGGTGAATCTGAGCTGCACTCACTCGAAGACCAATATATTTCTCCAGAGGTGTGGCACCCAGAACTGAACACAGTACTCCAGATGGAGTCTGGTCAAGTCTCTGTGCAACTGAAGGATCACTTAAGTATGAGAAAGCAGTGACTGCCCCCACCTGGATGGTTAGGGTTCCCTTCTCCGTATCACTCTGCAGGTGAAGTTCCAGTGGCCCCTGGTCCTGGGCATCGCACACCCGTTTGTGACGGAGCTTCTCAAGGGCATCACTTCCATTGGATATCAGCTCGCGAATAAATACCTAGGAAACATTAGAGAACAAGTAACGGGATAAAACACCATTCACACTGAGGCAGTGCACTGAGACACACAGCAGGCCCAAGAACAGAGACAATCTGAATGTACAGCGATAAAACCAGTCAGGCACTGCTCGTCACTGAATCTTTTTAAAATCTTATGGGAGATTCTTCATTTCTTACCTCCTTCTCAGAGTACAAGGATCGTGCAACAATATCCAGAAGCTTTTTCGTCTCTGCCTGAAACTCATACTTGGAAAAGATTCCTGCAAAAAGAGGCCAGTAATTAAAGAAATCAAGGAGCAAACAGATTTGAAGCCACTACACGTGGAGAAGCTGGGATTGTTCTCCTTGGAGCAGAGGAGGTTAAGGGGAAATGATGAAGGGCTTTGATGAGTGTAAATAAGGAGGAACTGTTCCTACTGTAGGGTGAGTCAGTAACCAGAGGACACAGATTTATGCTAATTGAAAAAGAGCCTGGCTGGGGGCAGGTAATGAGAATTACATTTTATGCAGCGAGTTATGTTGATTTAGAATGCCTGCAAGGGTGGTCGCAGGAGATTCAATAGTAACTTTCAAAAGGGAATTGAGTATTTATTTGAAATGTGGGGAAAGAGCAGGACTAATTGCATAGCTCTTTTAAAGTGCCAGCACAGGCACGATGGGCCAAATGGCCTCTTTCTGTACAGTATCATTCTATTAAATAACTTTATAAACCACAGAAAGAAAGCATGCGTGCTTTGTAACTCCGAGGAGATGTCGCCTGCTCCACCTACCTTCCACATTTTCGGAGTCAGTGATGATGTTATGTAAGGACTCCTCCTCCTGATTCTCTACTGTCTGCGTGCTGTAAGGGCGCCAGGTGAGAGAACTAGTGGTCGGGACACGGCCCTGGTGGTGATTCAAAAAGATCGAACATTGGAGCTTGAAAGTCGTTCTTCCTGCAAAAATGACCAGCAATGAGATGTCAGCAAAATAAGGAATTTCTATTGACTGAGAAATCTCAATTAAGTTCCTCTGTTATAGAGGGAACAAATTCTAACTTTGATTTTCCCTCCCCTCCCCCAGTCTGATCGCTTAGCTGCCCAATCTTGGCTGCTGTATGCAACAATGACCTATATTAAGGAATAATGCTGCATTGCTGCTAATCCGAATCACCTCTCATCCAATCGGTTCCAACTACATCTAAACTCAGTTCTAATAATTAAAGTTGTCAATGTTCATTGCTCTCCATTCTTCCCCCTCCCTATCCTTGTGCTCTCCAAACATCTCCTTGCCATCTCTCCCTGCCTTGCCATCCCTCTCACCATCCCACCAGTGCTCTCTCACCCCTCCCTTACCATCAACCCCCGTGCCCTTGTACCCTCGCATCCTTCCGTGCCCCCTCACCCCTCCCGTACCCTCTCAGCCACTCACCCTCCCATGCCCCCTCGCCCTCGTACTCTCACCCTCCCGTACCCTCTCACCCTCCCGTGCACCCTCATACCCTCAGCCTCCCGTGCCCCCTCATACCCTCAGCCTCCCATGCCACCTCATACTCTCACCCTCCCGTGCCCCCTCTCACCCTCATACTCTCCTGTGCCCAATAACACCCAACCCGGTATTCTCTCACCCCTCCATGACGCCCCTCCGCTCCTGTACCCTCACTTTCCCTTGACCCCTCTCACCCGGTCCTGCACTGCTCCACAGCCCTCGGCTGGCAGCCTGCGGGTCCCGCGCGGTGGGGGAGCGGGTGGCCCAAAGCGCGGTGGGGGAGCGGGCGGCCCGGTGCAGCGCGGTGGAGGAGCGGGCGGCCCGGTGCAGCGCGGTGGAGGAGCGGGCGGCCCGGTGCAGCGCGGTGAGGAGTGCGCTCCCGCGGGTCACTCCGCTCTGCGCCATGACAGTCGCGCCTGTGACGTCAGGGGCGGGTGGGGGCCTCCCAGGGTGGTGTCGCCGTTCGGGCTGCCCGCTCAACGCCTGATTGCAACTGGAACCCAGAGAGAGGGAAAAAATCATCTTCCCTCATTCTCACTGAGAGAAAAAGTTAATTTAATCGGCGTAGAGCGCGGCAAGAGCCCTAAATGATTTTAAAGACAAATATATAGAGAGGACTAATTGAAGGCCCTTAGCCCTCATTTTATAACTAATTACCTTTCATTTTAATATATATATTTTTTTTTAATTCCTTAAGGTTTAATTTACCTAAAGAAAAACAGCTGTGTATCTGCAGATTGGCCTGGCTGCGCACCCATGGTACACAGTGAAGGTCACTGAGGGGTAAACTCACAGCAAAACTACATCATCAAAAAAATAGAATACAAATCATCCCATTTAATTTGCTTTAATAGGGGGAGCAGTCAAACTATCTTTAAAAGACAGTTTCAATGAGATTTGACCAAACTGCTCAACTCTACAAAACATAAACTTGAACTGAGGTGGTTAAAGGTTAGAAAACCAGTAACTAGCTACAGCATTAAGACAGCTAAAAAAACAACAAGGCTATGGGAGCGGATGGAATCCCTGCTGAAGCACTGAAGTATGGCGGAAAGGCACTCCTGGCGTGAATACATGACCTCATCTCTCTCATCTGGAGGGAAGAGAGCATGCCGGGAGATCTTAGAGATGCAGTGATCGTGACTATCTTTTAAAAAGGGGACAAGTCCGACTGCGGCAACTACAGAGGAATCTCCCTGCTATCAGCCACTGGGAAAGTCGTCGCTAGAGTCCTCCTCAACCATCTTCTCCCCGTGGCCGAGGAGCTCCTCCCGGAGTCGCAGTGCGGATTTCGACCCTCCGGGGCACAATGGACATGATTTTTGCAGCGCGACAGCTGCAGGAAAAATGCAGGGAACAGCGCCAGCCCTTATAGATGGCCTTCTTCGACCTTACAAAGGCCTTTGACACTGTCAACCGCGAGGGTCTATGGAACGTCCTCCTCCATTTCGGATGCCCCCAAAAGTACGTCACCATCCTCACCTGCTCACCATCCTCGCCTGCTCCACGATGACATGCAGGCTGTGATCCTTACCAACGGATCCATCGCAGACCAAATTCATGTCCGGACCGGGGTCAAGCAGGGCTGTGTTATTGCCCCAACCCTCTTCTCAATCTTCCTCGCTGTCATGCTCCACCTCACAGTTGATAAGCTCCCCGCGGAAAAGAGGATTGGTTAACGGACAGAAAACAGAGAGTAGGGATAAACAGCTAATTTTCCGGTTGTCAGGCTGTGACTAGTGGGGTGCCGCAAGGATCAGTGCTGGGGCCTCA
The DNA here is from genome assembly GCF_044704955.1 of Pristiophorus japonicus. NCBI lineage: Eukaryota > Metazoa > Chordata > Chondrichthyes > Pristiophoridae > Pristiophorus > Pristiophorus japonicus. The sequence goes on along the minus strand of NC_091991.1, from coordinate 113,996,453 downwards.
GCTATTCACAGTCTATATTAGTGACTTGGATGAAGGGACCAAGTGTAATGTAGCCACGTTTGCTGATGATACAAAGCTCTGTGAGAAAGGAAGCTTTGAGGAAGGATATAGACAGGTTAAGTAAGTGGGCAATAAAGTGGCAGATGGAGTATAATGTGGGGAAATATGAGGTTATTAACTTTGTTAGGAAGAATAGAAAAACAGAATATTTTTTTAAATTGTGAGAAACTATTAAATGTTGGTGTTCAGAGATTTGGGTGTCCTCGTACAGGAAACACAAAGTTAGCATGCAGGTACATCAAGCAATTAGAAAGGCAAATGGCAAGTTGGCCTTTATAGAATTATAGAAAGGTTACAGCACAGAAGGAGGCCATTCAGCCCATTGAGCCCGTGCCGACTCTCTGCAAGAGCACTTCAGCCAGTCCCACTCCCCCTCCCTTTCCCCGTAGCCCTGCAAATTTTTTTCCTTCAGGTACTTGTCTAATTCCCTTTTGAAAGCCACGATTGAATCTGCCTCCACCACTCTTTCAGGCCGTGCATTCCAGATCCTAACCACTCGCTGCGTAAAAAAGTTTTTCCTCATGTCGCCTTTGGTTCTTTTGCTAATCACCTTAAATCTGTCCTCTGGTTCTCGACTCTTCCACCAATAGGAACAGTTTCTCTCTATCTACTCTGTCTAGACCCCTCATGATTTTAAGTACCTGTACTTTTATCAAATCTCCTCTCAACCTTCTCTGCTCTAAGGAGAATAACCCCAGCTTCTGCAATCTACCCACGTAACTGAAGTCTCTCATTCCTGGAATCATTCTCGTAAATCTCTTCTGCACCCTCTAAGGCCTTCACATCCTTCCTAAAGTGTGGTGCCCAAAATTGGACACAGTACTCCAGTTGAGGCCATACTAGTGTTTCATAATCATCATCATAGGCAGTCCCTCGAAATCGAGGAAGACTTGCTTCCACTCTAAAAGTGAGTTCTCTGGCGACTGTACAGTCCAATACAGGAATTACAGTCTCTGTCACAGGTGGGACAGACAGTGGTTGAAGGAAAGGGTGGGTGGGGAGTCTGGTTTGCTGCACGCTCCTTCCGCTGTCTGCGCTTGGTTTCTCCATGCTCTCTGCGATGAGACTCGAGATGCTCAGTGCCCTCCCGGATGCTCTTCCTCCACTTAGGGCAGTCTTTGGCCAGGGACTCCCAGGTGTCGATGGGGATGTTGCACTTTATCAGGGAGGCTTTGAGGGTGTCCTTGAAATCTTTCCTCTGCCCACCTTTGGCTCGCCTGCCGTGTAGGAGTTCCGAGCAGAGGTTCATAATAACGTCCATGCTTTTATACTCTATGACTCTATTTATGAAGCCCAGTATCCCATATGATTTTTTTAACCGCTTTCTCAACCTGCCCTGCCACCTTCAATGACTAGTGCACATATATCCCAGATCTCTCTGTTCATGCACCCCTTTAGGATTGTACCCTTTAGTTTATATTGCCTCTCCTCGTTCTTCCCACCAAGATATATCACTTCGCACTTTTCAGCATTAAATTTCATCTGCCACGTGTCCGCCCATTTCACCTGCCAGTCTATGTCTTCCTGAAGTCTATCACTACCCTCCTCAATATACACTATACTTCCAAGTTTTATGTTGGCTGCAAATTTTAAAATTGTACCCTGTACACCCAAGTCTAAGTCATTAATATATATCAAGAAAAGCAGTGGTCCGTATACGAAAATCAACCGTTCACCACTACTCTCTGTTTCCTGTCACTTCGCCAATTCGGTATACGTGCTGCCACTGTCCCTTTTATTCCATGGGCTTCAACTTTGCTGGCAAGGCTATTATGTGGCACTTTATCAAACGCCTTTTGGAAATCTATGTACACCACATCAACCACATTGAACTCATCAACCCTCTCCGTTACCTCATCAAAAACCTTGATCAAGTTGGTTAAACACGATTTGCCTTTAATAAATCCGTGCTGGCTTTGCTTAATTCTTCGTCTTCTTAGGCAGTCCCTCTTATCAAGGATGACTTGCTTCCACACCAAAAAGGGATGAGTTCACAGGTGTTTCGATGAGGACCTGATATTCCAAATCCTGAACTACATATTGAAAGGTGGAAGATGCCTGTGTATGGATTTTTTTAACGTGTTGGCCGTTGCACACCAGCCACCACACGGGCTTGACAGAGCTAGGTCTTGGTCCAGTGGCAAGGATTTACCAAGACGACTGGAGACCAGTTCTGCTGCATGGACCTAGTGTGCACACATATCACAGTGTGGACTGGCCGGTGCTGCCCCTGGGCCCTCGCCTCTTCTGGGCCCCGAACTCTCGCCTCAATGGGCCCCAATCACGTCGCTCATGTGCCCCGATCTCTCTCCGTTCCTCCGCCCCGGTCATTTGTCACATCTCTGCTGTACCTCGGCCCCACCGATTGAACTGACACCCACTGACTGTATAGTGAGCCTCAGTGACCTCCTTATACAGCAGTGTACTGCAAACTGCAAGATGTGGCTTATATCTTCAGCAGCAGCCTGGAATGAGCCAGACGGATAAAAGAGCCACAGTCACAGCCATAGGCAATGTGCTTTGAGGTTGCAGGTGTGGCTGTAGCAGTTGACAGTCACAACTTCCTTAGTGAAGCGAAGACATCTCAAGCATTAATCCTCGCTGAAGCTGAGGTAAAAGAATTGCTTCCTAATAACCCTTGGCGGCTATGGCCTCCGCTGAGAACCCTTCTCCACCTCTTCCTTCTCGTTCTTCTAGCAGTTTATCTTGCGTGGTCTCTCTTCATTCTCCCAATCATGCTCTATTCCAAGAGGAAGGACTACCAGGCCACCCATATCTGGAAGCAACTTGTTTCAGTACAAGCTTATAAATGAACAAAAAAGTACTTCAGCACCAGCCAGACCACTCCCTGTAGACTATTCAAATTTTAGTTAAGTATAGGAAAGCTCAAAGAACACATACAATTGCACCAGCAATCAGAAGAAATAATCCAGCAGCTAACCTGCAAGTAGTTCATGATCCCTTTAAGTAACACTGTCTAAACTGCCTGTTTCTCTAAATTTTTCCCCCTTCACCGTACTATTAGTGGTTGTATCACAGGCCGCCTAGGCCCCACGTTCTGGAATTACCTCCCCAGAAACTCCAATTCCTATTTCTTTTTAAAACTCTCTCTAAACCCCACCTTTTCAGCCAAGATTTTGGTCACCCTTCCTAATATCTTCTTTAGAGTTCAATTTTTTCTTAAACCTCAAGTGCTTGAGGCTTTTTTCTATGTTAAAAAAGTCTTGAATTTCTATTGTGCCTTTCATAACCTCAGGTAGTCCCAAAGTGGTTTATAGCCAATTAAGTTTCATTTTTAAAGTGTAGTCACTGTCGTTATGTAGGAATTGTGGCAGCCAATTTGCGCACAACAAGCAGCAATGTGATAATGACCAGATAATCTGTGTTTTAATGTTGGTTGAGGGATAAATATTGGCCAAGACTTGGTGCCATAGGATCTTTTACATACACCTGAGCAGGTAGATCATGTCATGTATTCAACTGTCATTGTAACCCATGTATAAGCTGACCCAAGTTGTACATCTTGAGAACACTGACCACTAGGTGGTGAACTTGTGGGAGACATTCCTAACCTGGACTTTCAGGTATAAAAGGGGAAGCTCCACCCACCTTCATCACTTCAGTGCTGGCAAATAAAGGTTACTGGTCACAGAGTGACCTTCTCTCTAGTATGGGCCTCGTGTGCATTTGTACTGTATAGTAAGGACATATTAGATCATGCCTCAGTTTAACATCTCATCTGAAAGATGGAACCTCCAACAATGCAGCACTCCCTCAGTACTGCACTGAAGTGTCAGCCCAGATTATGTGCTCAAGTCTCTGGAGTGGGACTTGAGATGCTATGTAAATCCTATACCCTTAATAATTTTAATGACCTGAATCTGATTCTCTCTGAGTCTATGGGGAAGAAATTAAGTGCTGTAGCACCCGATTTTAGGTACTGCACGGCCGCCCAATGCTCCAAAATGGCATCCGAGATGCACGGGAACACTTCCGACGCGCAGTGTGCCGGATGCTATTTGGGAAAAAAGGTCTCCACACGCATACCTAACGACCGTCAGCTGCATGCAGAACAAGCAGATTATGATGTAATTTAATGTGCAATGCTGGTTTGATGCCAGCGCTGCCATTTTCAACCACCACGCTCCAAGCTATCCCTGTCCTAACCTCGCACAGCTGATCACGACGTTAAACAGCATGCAGGATCCCCTACCAGTGTTTGCTTAATTAATTCACTTTTGTCCAAGTGATTGTTAACTTTGTCCCTGATTATCATTTTTAAAAGCTTCCCTACTACCGAGTTTAAACTGACTGGCCTGTAGTTGCTGAGTTTATCCTGCACCCTTTTTTGAACAATGTAACATTCGCAATTCTCCAATCCTCTGTCACCACCTCCATATCCAAGGAGAATTGAAAGATCATTTGTACCTCCGCGATGTCCGCCTTAACCTCCGTCAGCATCCTAGGGTGCATTCCATCCGGTCCTGGAGACTTATCAGCTTTAAATACAGCCTTTCTAGTACCTCTTTATCAATTTTTATCTCATTCAGTATCTCCACTACCTCCTTTTTCCCCTATGTCGTTAGCAACATCTTCTTCCTTGGTGAAGACAGATGCAAAGTACTAATTTAGGACCTCAGCCATGCCCTCGGCCTCCATGCGTAGATCTTTCTGGTCCCTAATCAGCCCCACCCCATTTCTTAGTACCCGTTTATTAAGTATGTGCCCATAGAAGACTTCTGAATTCCCTTTTATGTTAGCTGCCATTCTATTCTCATACTCTCTCTTTGTCTTTTTTATTTTCTTTTTCCCCTCTGAACTTTCTATATTCAGCCTGATTCTCATTTGTATTCTCAACCTGACATCTGTCATATCTGCTCTTTTTCTGTTTCATCTTACTCCCTATCTCCTTCATCATCCAGGGAGCTCTGACCTTTCCCGCTCGTGGGAATGTATTTCGACTGTACCCGAACTATCTCCTCTTTAAACGCATCCCATTGTTCAATTACAGTTTTGCCTGCTAATCTTTGATTTCAATTAACCTGGGCCAGATCCGTTCTCAACCCACTGAAATTTGCCTTTCTTCAATGAAGTATTTTTACTCTAGAATGCTTCCTGTCCTTTTCCATAGCTAATCTCCCTAAATGTTCCTCATACTTGACCCACCTCGTCCCCAGAACCAGATCCAGCAATTGTTGGGCCGGAAACGTACTGATCAAGAAAATTCTCCTTAACACACTTCAGAAATTATTCCCCCTCTCTGTCCTTTACACTTTTACTATCCCAGTCTATATTAGGATAATTAAAGTTCCCCATTGTCACTACTCTATAGTTCTTTCACCTCTCTGTAATTTTTGTTGCAAGTGGGTTGGAGTACAAGAGTAAGCCTCTAAGAGAAGGACGAACCATCCGTGGCTAACTAAGGAAGTTAAGGATGGTATCAAATTGAAAATAAAGGCATATAATGTTACAAAGATTAGTGGTAGGCCAGAGGATTGGGAATTTTTTAGACACCAGCAAAGGACGACTAAAAATTAATAATGAGAGAGAGAAGATAGATTATGAGAGTAAATTAGCAAGAAATAGTAAGACAGTAAGAGCTTCTACAGATATATAAAAAGGAAGATAGTAGCTAAAGTAAACGTTAGAGGATGATACTGGGGAATAAATAATAGGGAACAGGGAAATGGCAGAGATTTGGAACAAATATTTTGTATCGGTCTTCATGGTAGAAAACACTAAAAGCACCCATTAATAATAGATAATCAAGGGGCTATAGGGAGGGGGGAACTTAAACTAATCACTATCACAAGAGAAAAAGTACTAGGCAAACTAATGGGACTAAAGGTGGATAAATCCCCTGGACCTGATGGTCTGCATCCTAGGGTCTTAAACGAAGGCCAATGGTATCTTGGCCTTTATTGCAAAGGGGATGGAGTATAAAAGCAGGGAAGTCTTACTACAGCTCTATAAGGTATTGGTGAGGCCACACCTGGAATACTGCGTGCAGTTTTGGTTTCCATATTTACAAAAGGATATACTTGCTTTGGAGGCAGTTCAGAAAAGGTTCACTAGGTTGATTCCGGGGATGAGTGGGTTGACTTATGAGGAAAGGTTGCGTAGGTTGGGCCTCTACTCATTGGAATTCAGGTGAATGAGAGGTGATCTTTGTTATGTATGCAACACTATGTAACCAGCCTTCTACCACCACCATAGGGCACACCTGTTGTAGTCCCAAGGGATCCCAGCATGCCTTGGGAGCACTGTATATAAGCAGGTCTCCCATGCTGTACCAACACTTTGGAGTTAGAATAAAGAGACTAAGGTCTACAGTACTCAGTTACATTGCTTTATTTGAGACATAACAACTGGCGACGAAATAACGAACCATCATGTGAAAATGCAGTGAACTGTGAGCATCCTCGAGAAATTCTTAGAAGGGGACGATTGGGAGATCTTCGTGGAACAACTCAATCAATACTTCGTAGCCAACGAGCTGGAAGGGAGTGTGAACACTGCCAAATGAAGGGCAATCCTCCTCATCGTCTGCGGGGCAACAACCTATGGCCTCATGAAGAATCTTCTTGCTCCAGTGAAATCAACAACCAAATTGTATTCTGGTCCGGGAGCACCTAAATCAGAAGGAGAGCGTCTGATGGCAAGGTATCAATTTTATACATGTCAACAGTCTGAAGGCCAGGAAGTTGCGAGCTACATCGCCGAACTAAGGCGCCTTGCAGGACATTGCGAATTCGATGGATTCCTGGAGCAAATGCTAAGGGACTTTTTTGTGCTTGGCATTGGCCATGAGGTTATCCTTCGCAAACTATTGACTGTTGAAACACCGAACCTGAGCAAAGCCATAACGATAGCCCAGGCATTTATGTCCACCAGAGATAACACCAAACAAATTTCACAGCATAAAGATGTTTCGGCAAGTACTGTACACAAAGTAATGCATATGGTAGAATGTACACGCCTGCAGTTGCACGACCTCAGATGACTCAGAGTCCGCCATCGAGCGTTAATGCGAGGCAATTAACACCTTGTTGGCGCTGCGGAGGTGATCATCGAGCCCATCAATGCCGCTTCAAACATGATGCGTGCAAAGACTGTGGAACAATGGGACACCTCCAGAGAATGAGCTGCAAACCCTGCAAACCACCACGTTGCAGAGGAAGACCGATCCATGGTGGATCAAACTGAACTAGAGACTCAAACCAAGGAGGCAGAAGTTACGGGGTACACACCTTCACCACGAAATGTCCATCGATCATGTTAAAAGTTGAACTGAATGGAATTCCAGTATCCATGGAATTGGACACGGGTGCGAGTCAGTCCATCATGAGCAAAAAGGCCTTCGACAGGTTGTGGTGCAACAAGGCACACAGGCCCAAGCTTAGCCCCATTCACACCAAACTGAGAACTTACACTAAAGAGCTGATCCCTGTAATTGGCAGTGCAGCAGTAAAAGTCTCCTATGATGGAGCAGTGCACGAACTACCACTATGGATTGTACCAGGAGATGACCCCACACTGTTCAGCAGAAGCTGGCTGGGAAAAATCAGCTGGAACTGGGATGACATCCGAGTGCTTTCGGTCCGTCGACGACGCCTCATGTGCCCAGGTTCTGAGCAAGTTTCTGTTGTTGTTTGAGCCAGGCATTGGAAGTTTCTCGGGGGGGGCGGGGGGGGGGGCGAAGGTGCAGATCCACTTGATTCCTGGTACACAACCCATCCACCACAAGGCACGTGCGGTGCCATACATGATGCGAGAGAATGTGGAGATCGAGTTGGACAGGCTGCAACGAGAGGGCATCATCACGCCGGTGGAGTTCAATGAGTGAACCAGTCCGATTGTTCTGGTTCTCAAGGGCAATGGCACGGTCAGAATTTGTGGGGATTATAAAGTAACGATTAACTGTTTTTTGCTGCAGGACCAGTACACGTTACCCAAGGCAGACGAACTATTTGCGATGCTGGCAGGAGGAAAGTTGTTAACTAAGTTGGACCTGACCTCGGCCTATGTGACGCAGGAGCTGGCGGAATTTTTGAAAGGCCTCACGTGCATCAACACGCACAAAGGTCTCATCTACAATAGATGCCCGTTTGGGATTCGACTGGTCGCGGCTATTTTTCAAAGGAACATGGAGAGTCTGCTAAAGTCGGTTTCGCGCACCGTGGTTTTCCAGGATGACATATTGATCACAGTTGGGGCAATTGAGAACACCAAGTATGTGCTACCATTTGCTTTTATCTTGTGCTGAAAGCCATTGAGGGCCTTTGAATCCTGAGTGAAGGTCGGGACACCATCGAACACTTGAAGAACCTGGAAGAAGTTCTAAGTCGGCTAGATTGTGTAGGGCTCAGGTTGAAACGCTCAAAATGTGTTTTCCTGGCGCCAGAGGTCGAGTTCTTAGGGAGAAGAGTCGCGGTACACGGCATCAGACCCACCAACGCCAAGACGGAGGCCATCAAGAATGCACCGAGACCACAGAATGTGACGGAGCTGCGGTCGTTACTGGGATTCCTCAATTATTTTGCTAATCTCCTACCCAGGTTAAGCACCTTGCTAGAACCTCTACACATGTTGCTACGCAAGGGAGATGACTGGGTATGGGGGAAATCACAAGAAACAGCTTTTGAGAAAGCCCAAAATCTGTTATGTTCCAACAAACTGCTTGTTCTGTATGATCCATATAAACGTTTAGTGCTAGCTTGTGATGCATTTTCGTACGGGGTCAGGTGTGTGTTACAACAAGCAAACAAATTGGGAACATTGCAACCGGTTGCTTATGCATCCAGGAGCTTATCCAAGGCCAAAAGGGCCTACAGCATGATTGAAAAAGAAGCTCTGGCATGCATATACGGGGTAAAAAAAATGCATCAGTATCTGTTTGGGCTTAAGTTCGAGTTAGAAACTGGCCATAAGCCGCTCATATCGCTATTCTCAGAGAGCAAAGGTATCAATACCAATGCCTCTGCTCGCATCCAAAGATGGGCGCTCATGCTGTCTGCATATAACTATGTAATTCGCCACAGGCCAGGCACAGAGAGCTGCGCTGATGCTCTCAGTTGGCTACCATTGCCCACCACCGGGGTGGAAATGGCACAGCCTGCAGACTTGCCCTTGGTGATGGATGCATTTGAAAACCAAAAGTCACCCGTTATGGCCCGCCAGATCAGGACCTGGGCCCGCCAGATCAGGACCTGGACCAGCCAGGATCCTTTACTGTCCCTTGTAAAAAAACTGTGTCCTCCATGGGAGCTGGTCCAGCGTCCCAGCGGAGATGCATGAAGAGATCAAGCCGTTCCAGCAGCGTAAAGACGAAATGTCCATACAGGCGGACTGTCTTTTGTGGGGTAATCGCGTGGTTTTGCCCAAGAAAGGCAGGGAAACTTTCATACGCGACCTACACAGCACCCACCCAGGCATAGTAATGATGACAGCTATAGCCAGATCCCATGTGTGGTGGCCCGGCATCGACTCAGATTTGGAATCTTGTGTGCGCCAATGCAACACTTGCTCTCAACTGAGCAATACACCCAGAGAGACACCGCTAAGTTTGTGGTCATTGCCCTCCAAACCGTGGTCTAGGATCCACGTTGATTTCGCTGGCCCATTCCTAGGCAAAATGTTCTTGGTTGTTGTGGATGCTTATTCAAAATGGATTAAGTGTGTGATAATGTCTATAAGCAGGTCCAATGCCACCATCGAAAACCTACAAGCCATATTTGCCACACACAGCCTGCCCGATATGCTTGTCAGCGACAATGGGCCGTGTTTCACCAGCGCTGAATTCAAGGAATTCATGACCCACAATGGGATCAAGCACGTCACATCTGCCCCGTTCAAGCTCGCATCCAACAGCCAGGCAGAAAGAGCAGTCCAAACCATCAAGCAAAGCTTGAAATGCGTGTCGGAAGGCTCCCTGCAGATCCACCTATCCCGAGTCCTGCTCAGCTACCGCACCAGATCCCATTCGCTCACCGGGGTTCCCCCAACCGAGCTGCTCATGAAAAGGGCGCTCAAAACAAGGCTCTCTCTAGTCCACCTTGATCTCCATGATCATGTCGAGGGCAGGCGGTATCAACAAAGCATGTACCATGATCACGTACATTTTTCACGCAATATTGAAGTCAATGACCCTGTATTTGTACTCAACTATGGACATGGTCGCAAATGGCTTGTTGGCACTGTCATAGCCAAAGAGGGAGTAGGGTGTTTCAGGTCAAACTCGCAAATGGACTAACTTGCAGAAAGCATGTGGCCCAAATCAAACTGCGATTCACAGATTGCCAAGAGCAACCCGAAGAGGACACCACCACCTTCGACCCTCCGACACACATACTAGTGGCAACCGACATCATGGTTGACCACGAAGCTGAACTCATCATCCCTAGCAGCCCAGCAAGGCTAGCTGCGCAGCAGCCCAGCGAAGGCCCAACCAACTCACCCACACCTGCATTTGTACCGAGACAATCGGCTAGGGAGCGGAACGCCCCAGATGGTCTCACCCTGTAAATAAGTATACTACTGATTTTGGGAGGGAGTGATGTTATGTATGCAACACTATGTAACCAACCTTCTACCGCCACCAGTGGGTGCATCTGTTGGAGTCCCAAGGGATCCCAGCACCCTTGGGAGTACTGTATATAAGCAGGCCTCCCATGCTGTACCAACACTCTGGAGTTATAATAAAGAGACTAAGGTCACACTTACTCATGTCTACAGTACTCAGTAACATTGCTTTATTTGAGACATAACAATCTTATCGAGACGTATAAGATTATGAGGGGGCTTGACAGGGTGGTTGCAGAGAGGATGTTTCCACTGATGGGGGAGACTCGAACTAGAGGGCATGATCTTAGAATAAGGGGCCGTCCATTTAAAACAGAGATGAGGAGACATTTCTTCTCTCAGAGGGTTGTGAATCTGTGGAATTTGCTGCCTCAGAGAGCTGTGGAAGCTGGGACATTGAATAAATTTATGACAGAAATAGACGGTTTTTAATCGATAAGGGGTTATGGGGAGCAGGCAGGGAAGTGGAGCTGAGTCCATGATCAGATCAGCCATGATCTTATTGAATGGCGGAGCAAGCTTGAGGGGCCTTATGGCCTACTCCTGTTCCTATTTCTTATGTTCTTATGTTCATATAAGTAGCGGCAGGGATAGTGGATGCATTGGTTGTAATCTACCAAAATTCCCTGGATCCTGGGGAGGTCCCAGCGGATTGCAAAACCGCAAATGTAACGCCCCTATTTAAGAATGGAGGGAGACAGAAAGCAGGAAACTATAGACCAGTTAGCTTAACATGTGTCATTGGGAAAATGTTGGAGTCCACTATTAAGGAAGTAGCAGGACATTTAGAAAATCATTATACAATCAAGCAGAGTCAGCATGGTTTTATGAAAGGGAAATCATGTTTGACAAATTTGCTTGAGTTCTTTGAGGATGTAACAAGCAGGGTGTATAAAGGGGGACCAGTAGATGTTGTGTATTTGGATTTCCAGAAGGCATTTGATAAGATGCCACATAAAAGGTTACTGCACAAGATAAGAGCTCACGGGGTTGGGGCAATATATTGGCATGGATAGAGGATTGGCTAACAGAAAACGGGGATAAATGGGTAATTTTCAGGTTGGCAAACTGTAACTAGTGAGGTGCCAGAGGGATCAGTGCCAGGGCCTCAACTATTTTCAATCTATATTAATGACTTGGATGAAGGGACCGAGTGTAATGTAGCCAAAATTGCTGATGATGCAAAGATAGATGGGAAAGCAAGTTGTGAAGAGGTCACAAATAATCTGCAAAGTGATATAGATAGGTGAAGTGAGTGAGCAAAAATTTTCCAGATGGAGTATAATGTGGAAAAATGTGAGGTTATCCACTTTGATAGGTTAAATAAAAAAGCTAATTATTATTTAAATGGAGAGAGATTACAAAATGCTGCATTACAGAGGAACCAGTGTGTCCTTGTGCATGAAACACAAAAAGTTAGCATGCAGGTACAGCAAGTAATCAGGAAGGCAAATGGAATGTTGGCCTTTATTGCAAGGGGGATGGAGTATAAAAGTAGGGAAGTCTTGCTACAACTGTTGGTGAGGCCACACCTGGAGCACTGCATTGTTTTGGTCTCCTTATTTAAGGAGAGATATACTTGCATTGGAGGCAGTTCCGAGAAAGTTCACGAGGTTGATTCCTGAGATGAAGGGGTTGACTTATGAAGAAAGGTTGAGCAGGTTGGGCCTATACTCATTGGAGTTTAGAAGAATGGGAGGTGATCTTTTTGAAATGTATAAGATTCTGAGGGGACTGGACAGGGTTTAGGCAGAGAGGATATTTCCCCTCGTGGGGAATCTAGAACTGGGGGGCATAGTTTCTGTTGTGTATCTGTAAAGCATGCACTCCCATGTTCCGCCACCAGGGAGCGCATCCCCTGAAGTCCCAAGGGATCCCAGCATCCCTTGGGAGCACTGTATATAAGCCGGCCCCGAAGGCCTGTTCCTCACTCTGGAGTGTCTTAATAAAGACTGTGGTCACTGTTACTTTAACCTCCCTGTGTGCAGTCTCATCTGTGCTAGGAACACAATAACTGGCGACGAGTATATGAATCCAACGCAAAGAGGCAGCAAACTGTGGGCATCCTAGAGAAGTTCACGGAGGGTGAGGACTGGGAAGCCTATGTCGAACGGCTAGACCAGTATTTTGTATCCAACTAGCTGGACGGAGAAGGAAGCGCTGCAAAAAGGAGAGCGGTCCTCCTCACGGTCTACGGGGCACCGACCTACAGACTCATGAAGAATCTTCTGGCTCCGGTGAAATCCACAGATAAGTCGTATGAGGAGCTGTGTACACTGGTTCGGGAACATCTTAACCAAGGGAGAGCGTGCTGATGGCGAGGTATCGGTTCTACATGTGCCAGCAATCTGAAGGTCAGGAAGTGGCGAGCTACGTCGCCGAGCTAAGGCGACTTGCAGGACAATGTGAGTTTGATGGCTACCTGGAGCAAATGCTCAGAGACTTTTTTGTACTGGGCATTGGCCACGAGACCATTCCTACGAAAACTTTTGACTGTAGAGACACCGATCCTCAGTAAGGCCATTGTGATAGCACTGGCGTTTATGTCCACCAGTGATAACACCAAACAAATCTCTCAGCACACAAGTGCTAGCAATGTTCATAAATTAACTGGAACTGTGTTTGCGAGCAGAAATGTACAGGGCAGAAACCACGAGTCTGCAACTGCCAGTAGGCCTCAGGTGACCCAGATGACTGAGTCTGCAACAAAGGATGAATGCAAGGTAATTCACACCTTGTTGGTGTTGTGAAGGCTTCTATTCAGCCTATTAATGCCGCTTCAAAGGGTATGTTTGCAAGAGCTGTAGAACAATGGGGCACCTCCAACGAGCTTGCAAATGAGCTGCAAGCTCTGCAAAACCTGCTAACCACCACGTGGCAGAGGAAGATCGGTCCATGGTGGATCAAAGCAATTTCGAGCTTCAGAGAGAGGAGGCAGATGCTGAAGTACACGGGGTGCACAAATTTTCGACGAAATGTCCACTTATAATGCTAAATGTAAAATTGAATGGCTTACCCCTAGCCATGGAACTGGTCACTGGCGCTAGCCAATCCATCATGAGTAAAAAGATGTTTTAAAGACTTTGGTGCAACAAGGCCCTCAGACCAGTCCTGAGCCCCATCCACATGAAACTGAGAACGTACACCAACGAGCTTATCACTGTCCTGGGCAACGCCATGGTCAAGGTCACCTACGAGGACACGGTGCACAAACTGCCACTTTGGATTGTCCCGGACAATGGCCCCACATTGCTTGGAAGGAACTGGCTGGGCAAAATCCGCTGGAACTGAGATGACATCCGAGCGCTATCACATGTTGATGAGGTCTCATGTACCAAGGTCCTTAACAAATTTCCTTCCCTTTTTGAGCCAGGCATTGGAAACTTTTCCGGGGCGAAGGTGCAGATCCACTTGGTCCCAGAGGCACGACCCATTCACCACAAGGCGCAAGCGGTACCTCACATGATGAGGGAGAGAGTGGAAATCGAGCTGGACAAGCTGCAACGCGAGGGCATCATCTCCCCAGTGGAATTCAGCGAGTGGGCCAGCCCGATTGTTCCAGTACTCAAAAGTGATGGAACGGTCAGGATTTGCGGCGATTATAAAGTAACTATTAATCGTTTCTCGCTACAGGACCAATACCCGCTACCTAAGGCAGACGACCTATTTGCGACACTGGCAGGAGGCAAGATGTTCACCAAGCTCAACCTGACTTCGGCCTACATGACACAGGAGCTGGAGGAGTCTTCGAAGAGCCTCACCTGCATCAACACGCATAAGGGAATGTTCATTTACAACAGATGCCCGTTTGGAATTCGGTCGGCTGCAGCAATCTTCCAAAGAAACATGGAGAGCCTACTCAAGTCGGTACCACGCACGGTGGTTTTTCAGGACGACATATTGGTCACGGGTCGGGACACCGTCGAGCACCTACAAAACCTGGAGGAGGTCCTCCAGTGACTGAATTGCATAGAGCTGCGGCTGAAGAGGTCGAAATGCATCTTCATGGCAACAGAAGTGGAGTTTTTGGGGAGAAAGATCGCGGCGGACGGCATTCGGCCTACAGACGCCAAGACCGAGGCTATCAGGAATGCGCCCAGGCCACAGAACGTCATGGAGCTGCGGTCATTCCTGGGACTCCTCAACTATTTTGGTAACGTCCTATCGGGGTTAAGCACCCTCTTAGAGCCCCTACATGTGTTATTGCGTAAAGGTGAGAACTGGGTATGGGGAAAAAACCAAGTAATTGCTTTTGAGAAAGCCAGAAACGTTTTATGCTCCAACAAGCTGCTTGTATTGGATAACCCGTGTAAAAGACTTGTGCTAGCATGTGATGCATCGTCGTACAGAGTTGGGTGTGTATTACAACACGCTAACATTGCGGGGAAGTTGCAACCTGTCGCCTATGCCTCCGGGAGCTTGTCTAAGGCTGAGAGGGCCGACAGCATGATTGAGAAAGAGGCATTAGCGTGTGTGTTCGGGGTAAAGAAAATGCATTAGTACCTGTTTGGCCTCAAATTTGAACTGGAAACCGATTACAAGCCCCTCATATCCCTGTTCACTGAAAACAAGGGGATAAATACTAATGCCTCAGCCCGCATACAAAGGTGGGCACTCGCGCTATCAGCATATAACTATACCATCCGCCACAGGCCAGGCACCGAGAACTGTGCAGGTGCTCTCAGTCGGCTACCATTGCCCACCACGGGGGTGGAAATGGCGCAGCCTGCAAACTTGTTGATGGTGGCGCAGCCCGCAGACTTGTTGATGGTCATGGAAGCGTTTGAAAATGATAAATCACCTGTCACGGCCCGCCAGATTACGACTTAGACCAGCCAAAATCCTCTGCTGTCCCTAGTAAAAAACTGTGTACTGCATGTGAGCTGGGCTAGCATCCCCGTTGAAATGCAAGAGCTAATCAAGCCGTTCCAGCGGCGAAAGGACGAGCTGTCCATTCAGGCAGACTGCCTGTTGTGGGGTAACCGCGTAGTGCTACCCAAAAAGGGCAGGGAGATGTTCATCTCGGATCTCCACAGCACACACCCGGGTATAGTAATGATGAAAGCGATAGCCAGATCCCACATTTGGTGGCCTGGTATCGACTCTGACTTAGAGTCCTGTGTATGGCAATGCAGCGTGTGTGCTCAGTTGAGCAACGCGCCCAGAGAGGCACCACTAAGTTTGTGGTCCTGGCCCTCCAGACCATGGTCAAGGATCCATGTCGACTATGCGGGCCCGTTTCTCGGTAAAATGTTCCTGGTGATGGTGGATGCTTTTTCAAAATGGATTGAATGTGAAATAATGTCGGGAAGCACCGCCACCGCCACCATTGAAAGCCTGAGGGCCATGTTTGCCACCCACAGCCTGCCTGACATACTGGTCCGTGACAACGGGCCATGTTTCACCAGTGCCGAATTTAAAGAATTCATGATCCGCAATGGGACCAAGCATGTCACCTCGGCCCCAAATGAGCCTCCAATGGGCAGGCAGAGCGGGCAGTACAAACAATCAAACAGAGCCTTAAACGAGTCACAGAAGGCTCACTCTAAACCCATCTGTCCCGAGTACTGCTCAGCTACCGCACGAGACCTCACTCGCTCACAAGGGTGCCCCCGGCTGAGCTACTCATGAAAAGGACACTTAAAACCAGACTCTCGCTGGTTCACCCCAACCTGCATGATCAGTTAGAGAGCAGGCGGCAGCAACAAAATGTAAACAATGGTCGCGCCACTGTCACGGGAAATCGATCTGAATCACCCTGTGTATGTGCTAAACTATGGACATGGTCCCAAGTGGATCGCGGGCACGGTGACAGCTAAAGAAGGGAATAGGGTGCTTGTAGTCAAACTAGACAATGGACAAATTTGCAGAAAGCACCTGGACCAAACGAGGCTGCGGTTCACAGACTGCCCTGAACAACCCACAGCAGACACCATCTTTTTCGAGCCCACAACTCACACCCAAAGGATCAACGACACTACCCCAGACCAGGAAATCGAACCCATCACGCCCAACAGCTCAGCAAGGCCAGGCTCACCTAGCAGCCCTGCAGGGCCAACAACACACCAGCCCAGCGAGGGCACAGCCAACACACTAGAACAGACATTTGTACCAAGGCGGTCCACCAGGGAAAGAAGGGCTCCCGACCACCTCACCTTGTAAATAGTTTTCACTTTGACTTTGGGGGGGGGAGTGATGTTGTGTATCTGTAAAGCATGCACTTCCATGTTCCGCCACCAGGGAGTGCATCCCCTGAAGTCCCAAGGGATCCCAGCATTCCTCGGGAGCACTGTATATAAGCCGGCCCCTAAGGCTTGTTACTCACTCTGGAGTGTCTTAATAAAGACTGAGGTCATTGTTACTTTAACCTCCCTGTGTGCAGTCTCATCTGTGTTTGGAACACAATAGTTTCAAAATAAGGAGTCGCCCATTTAAAACGGAGATGAGGAGGAATTTCTTCTCTCTGAGGGTCGGGAATCTTTGGAATTCTCTACCCCAGAGAGCTGTGGAGGCTGGGTCATTGAATATATTTAAGGTAGAGATAGACAGATTTTTGGATGATAGAGAAGTGAAGGGTTATGGGGAGTGGGCGGGGAAGTGGAGTTGAGCCCAAGATCAGATCAGCCATGATCTTATTGAATAGCGGAGCAGGCTCGAGGGGCCAAATGGCCTACTCCTGCTCCTATTTCTTATGTTCTTAGTAAGGATATCTTACTGCAATTGTACAGGGCTTTGGTGAGACCGCACCTGGAGTACTGTGCACAGTTTGGTCTCCTTATCGGAGAAAAGACATGCTTGTCTTAGAGGCGATGTAACAAAAGTTCACTCAATTGATCCCTGGGATGAGAGAGTTGTCCAATGAGGAGAGATTGAGTAGAATGGGCCCATACTCTCTGGAGTTTAGAAGAATGAGAGGTGATCTCTTTGAAACATTTAAGATTGTGAGCGGGATTGACAGGATAGATGCTGAGAGGTTGTTCCCTCCGGCTGGAGAGTCTAGAATTAATTAGGGGGCACAGTCTCAGGATAAGGGTTCGGCCATTTAAGACTGAGGAGGAATTTCTTCACTCAGAGGGTTCTGAATATTTAGAACTCTCTACCCCAAAAACCTGTGAATGCTGAGTCATTGAGTGTATTCAAGGCTAAGACTGATAGATTTTTGGATTCTAGGAGAATTAAGGTATATGGTGATAAGGCCGTAAAGTAGAGTTGAGGTAGAAGATCAGCTATGATCTTATTGAATGGCGGAGCAGGCTCGAGGGGCCATATGGGTGATTCCTGCTCCTAATTCTCATGTTCTTAAATAGTTGTTTTATCACATCTCTTAGGAACATTTGAAATTACTTTTTAGGCAGTGAATTCCTTTTGGAGTGCAGTAATTGTCAGAATAAAGACAAACTTGCATTTATATAGCACCTTTCACAACCTCAGGACGTCCCAACATGCTTTACAGCCGATTAAGTACTTTGGAATGTAGTCATTGTCGTAACGTAGGAAACACAGCAATCAACTTGCAAACAGCAAAGTTCCACAAAGCACCATGAGATAATGACCAAATAAGCAAGGCTTAGTGATGCTGGCTGAAAGATAAATATTGGTCAGGACATTGTTATTTTTAATGCAAACATGGCAACCAATGTGCACACAGCAAGATACCACAACCAACATTGACAGGAATGAACAGGTAATGTTATTTTTGATGGTGTTGCGACACTGAGAGATCTCCTTAGCCCTCTTCAGATTGTATCATGGGATCTTTAACAATCACCGGAGAGGGCAGATGGGGCCTTGGTTTAATCTCTCAACTGAAAGATGGCACCTCTGACAATGGAACAGTCCTGGCCGGCCTTCCATAGTCCACATTGCATAAACTCCAGCTCGTTCAAAACTCAGTTATAACACCCCGGGGCCGAAATTCAGCGCTGACAGCACGCCGCTGGCGGACTTGCTGCCTTTTTCCTGCGATTAGCGCCGCTATGGTTACAGCGGCCAATGGATCCATATTCAGCTTTTTCCTCCCCACAAAAAATCCTCCAGCGCTAATTGCCCTTCAAAACTGATAGTTTGCAGTGGTGTGCATGGGTTGTTTGGGCCGGGGAAATTCACCCTTGGGGTGATTTGTAGCCAGTGAGGCCGCTGCTCCCTGGCCCTGTTTGCAGCTAGGCCCTGAGGAGAGAAGGAGTGGTGGACAAGGATGGCTGGTGCTGCTGCGGGAAGAAGCACAACACGATTTTCTGACGTTGAGCTGGAGACCCTGATGCAGAGTGTGGAGGGAAGGAGGTGAGCCCTGTACCCAGATGTAGGGAGACAGACTCGCCAAGTGTTCAGTAATGCCTGGAGGGAGATCGCCGGAGAGGTGCCGGGGACCTCCATCTACAGTAGGACGGTGGCCCAATATAGAAAAAGGCTGAACGACATAATTTGTTTGATGAAAGTGAGTGCCTGTTCCACCAATGGCTGACCTTCCATCTGCGAGCCGCTCCTTCATCCTTCTCTTATTTCCTACCTTCACTCTTTAGTCACTGACACAGCATTTCATTGCTGAGGCCTCTATATATATAATATATATAATGTGTGTGTGTGTGTGTGTGTGTTCGCAATGGAGGCCCTCTCATCTCACATTTACAGCTGCATGTCAGGGACACACACGTGCTTTCATTTCTGATGCATCATCATGGTGCTACAAACCAACCATTCTTTGTTTTGCCAAACTTGCTCCTAATTGAATTTAGCAAAGGAGGACTGGTGGTGCCAAGGCCGAGATAAAAATCCTCACATCCTTGGAGGCAAGGGTGGAGGCGATAGTGAACAGACATGGTCCTCCCCTGTGGCCCAGGGCACTGGCAATACTGATGAGGGTAAGTGAAGGCCCTTTTTTAAAGCTATCTCTCCCTGAATGCTGCAGCACCTACTGTGTCTTTGCCTCTGAAAGTCTGCTACTTGTAGGCTTCATTTCCCCCTCACGGCAGCCCTTCTCCCATTTATGCTTGCAGATGCGCCCCCCCCTGTGGCCTCCGGTACTGGTGATGCCGATGTGGGCAGCATGGGTAAGTGAAGGCCTTCAATGCTATCTCGCCCTGAAAGCGACAGAGCACACTGTGCGTTTACTTCTGAAAGTCTGCTATTTGCAGGCTCCATGCGTCAATCCCCTACCTCCCCCTTGTCATGTATTCAACCAGCATTGTAACCCATGTATAAACTGACCTAAGTTGTACACCGTGAGAACAATGACCACTAGGTGGGAGACACTCCTAACCTGGACCTTCAGGTATAAAAGGGGAAGCTCCACCCACCTTCATCACTTGAGTGCTAAGGAATAAAGGGCAGGTCACAGACTGACCTTCTCTCAAGCATGGGCCTCGTGTGCATTTATACTGTATAGTAAGGACGTAACACCCCTCACAGCAGCCCTTCACCCATTGATGTTTGCAGGTAAGAGGCCGAGTGGCAGGCGAGGGAGAGGATCCTCCTGAAGGACCGTCGCTAGGCCTGGAGGAGGCCCTTGATGAGAGCCAGTGAGATGAGCATACTGACAGCACTGAGGAGACGGAGTTTTCGAGCTTTGCTAACACCCTGGATCTCACTCCATCGTTTGGGGACCTCTCCAATGAGGAAGAGGAAGAGGAGGACATTGCTGGCAACACCGGGTCACAGCTTTCACCTACATGCGCCAACCCAGATACTGGGAGCACGCGGTCCAATCTAATTCGGATAGTACAGGAGTTTGCACTGCGTGTTGCACTGGAGCCTAGCGGGCTGCAGCATGGTGACGGGGCCAGGCAACCTCAGGTGCCATCTCTCCGGGGGGTGAGTCCGCACCGGAGTTCTGCTGCGGAGGACTCAGATGAGCCCATCGATGTTGCGGCTTATGAGAGAAGGATGGAGGCCGTGTATTCCCAGAAGTTGGGGCACCGACAAGGGTGTGGGAGAGCCTGTCGGAAGTGGTGAGGAGCGTGAAGGAGTCCACTTCCCGCATAGTCGACCAGTTTGAACTGGCCTCGGGGGCAAAGGTAAATTGCAGCAAAAGCGAGGCCATGTTCTTTGGAAACTGGTCCGACCGATCCTTTATTCCCTTCACCGTGAAGTCAGATTACCTGAAGCTGTTGGAAATATGGTTCGGAGCGGACGGGGCGTGCGTCAAAAACTGGGAAGAGCGTATCACTAAAGCCAAACATAAACTGGGATGGTGGAAGCTGCGCTCACTTTCCATTGCAGGAAAGAACCTGGTCATCAGGAGTGAGGTGCTCTCGGTGTTGTTGTACGTGGCGCAGGTCTGGCCCATACTCTGCTCCTGTGCCACGGTAGTCACCCGAGCCGTCTTCCATTTCATCTGGAGATCGAAAATGGACCGTGTCCGCAGATACACGATGTACAAATCTCTGGACAAGGGGGGAAAGAACGTTCCGAACGTGGCCTCATCCTGACGGCCACCTCTGTGTGCGGCTGCACCAAGCTGTGCACCGACTCCCGGTACGCAAGCACCAAGTGTCAGTACGTGCTGAGATTCTATCTCAGGATGTTGCGAAGGATGGGTCTGGCTAGGCTGCCGCGGAACGCTCCGAGCAGTTGGACCATGTCTCAGCACCTGTCCTTCGTGGAAAACTTTTTCAAGAAAAACACCTTTGACCACAAGGCCATAAAGCAGCGGTCGGCACGTAAGGTCCTGGATGCTATGCCCTACAAAAGAAGGAGATGGTGGATCCTGTCGGACGGTTCCCCGAGGAGACTGTCGAACTCATTTGGCAGAATGTCTCATCACCAGAGCTTTCACACAAGCACCAAGATGTAGCTTGGTTGGCGGTGAGAAGGGCCCTACCCGCCAGATACTTCATGCACAGCCGGGGTTTCAGAGACACGGCACTCTGCCCCCAAGTCAGTTGTGGTGCGGACGAGACTGTCATCCATCTCCTTTAGGACTGCCCCTTTGCAAGGCAGGTCTGGAAGGAGATGCAGTGGTTGCTGTCGAGGTTCTTCCCAAGCAGCTCCGTAACACAGGACTATGTGCTCTGCGGACTGTTCCCAGGGACACACACCGAGACAGACATCATCTGCTGCTGGATCTTTCCCCCCTTGTCCAGAAGCACTTTGGTCTTCCCGAAACTTGCTGGTCTTCCAGAGCTAGGAGATGTCCACGGCCGAGTGTTGCAGACTGGCGCAATCCAAGGTCCAGGAGTACGTGCTGAGGGACGCACTAAAGATTGGTGCAGTCGCCGCAAAGGCACGATGGGGAAGAGCCACAGTTTAAGGCCCTTCCACCACGGTAAACCCAGGGGATGGATCAGACCCCCCTTGGGCTGTACTTGTTAATCTGCTTGTATACATGTACTGAAAAACACCTGTGTTGTGCCATGTATAATGAAAGTCTCTGCACTGTTTAATAACTTGTAAAGAAATGTAAATATATCCCCATCCGTTCCGTGTACTGCATTCATCTGCATAGTGCTACATGTAACGTGATTCGTGATCGGTATTGAAATATATCCTGGAATGTAATGTAAACCTGTTCTCATCTGCTCCATGTAATACCCTCATTTGCACAGTACTACGTGTAACGTGATTTATGGATTGTACTAAACTGTACCTTGAAATGAAATGCGCACTAGTGCATTGTATGGAACTGCTGTCAGCATCCAAACGAATTGTATGGAGTTGCTGACTGCAAGGTACTGAGCTATTTTCCAATGTATTGTGAAAATTTTATATGAATAAAGTATATTTTTCGAAAAAAAAGCTCTGCGCACTCCATGGAGCCCATCATTGCCAGTGTACAGGTGATGGTGGACTCCCAGAGAGACCGGGAGGATCCAGATGTGAGGCTGCAACCTTTAGGTAATGTGGCAGTTGCCATTGCAGCACATGCGCGAGGGAACGAGCGAATCGGTGCTGCTTTGGAGAGGCTGGCCGTAGCCCTGGAAGCTCAGAATGCTCACATGCACTCTGTGCAACAGGCCGAGGAGTGTCGAAGTTCTGTCATATCTGTGACTTTGAGAATGTGGCAGCTCTCATGCAGTTCCAGCTCGATGCCACCCAACACCTCAGTGTTGCGTTTGTGGCTGGGTCCACCACAAGCCATGTGGGACCTTCCGGTGTGGTGCCACAGCACCGACCTGAGCTCCCTCAGATTGGTGGCGATGGTGGTATTGTGCTGCCCCCGGTGAGTGATTCAGGCTCCTCGGGCCAGGATAGGGATGATGCGCTCCCTCTGGCTCACAACATTCCTGGCCCCAGATCTGTCACTCCGCCAGTTCCTCCATGCATGGCCTCGCCTGAGCCAAGCCAGACTGAACCCTCCCCAGGAGGATGCTGACCAATCTGCATCCGGCCCTTCCAGGCCCAAAGCTGGTCGAGGGCATCCGACAAGGACATCTGTAGCTCCGGCACAACAACCACAGCAGCCTTCCCAGACCCATGAGGCAGCCAGAGAGGAGACAGTGAGGCGCAGTAGTATGATAGGCCCGCATAAGAGCGGTTATTTGGAAATGCACAAGGGTGGCAAATGATGTATTTATGTTACTTTTCTGCACTGTTTATTGTTCTGTTAGTTGTTTGGAGTGATATTGATGATGTATTAAATCTTTATTTTTTGCACCTATATCTGGCCAGGTGTATAATATGACGGTGGCCAATGATGTATCAAGGCACTTATTGGGCTGGCCATGGAAAGTAGAAGTTGAAGTGTCATGTGGGGATGAAATGATTGGAATCGAGCAGCAATCAGACGTGTCTGGACTTCCCGTGCAGGTTTGGGTGGCTCGCGACGCACATCCTGGTCCTCCTCCTCCTTCTCCTCCGGTGGTCCTGTTGGTTCGGCCTCCAGCTGCTGTCCACTCATGACAGCCAGGATATGCAGCGTGCAGCAGACCACCACAGAGATGGAGACCCATTCAAGCAAGTACTGCAATGCGCCACCAGAACGGTCCAGGCAACGGAAGCTTTGTTTCAGTATGCCGATAGTGCCAGAATGAGCGTCGTTATAGACATGCTCGGCCGCAGTCCTGGGGTTACGAAGTGGAGTGAGCAGCCAAGTGGACCCTTATCCCCAAGCAGCCACCCACAATCCTGGTTTAGGCCGGTGAAGAGGGTGGCACACTGCTCTGGCACAAGATGAAGGACTCATGGCTGCTGCTTGGCTACCTGGCATCCTTCGCTAGTGGTCGCACACCAACTGAACGTTCTGGGAGTGGTACCACTTTCTGTTGATAAACAGTTCGGGATGGTGTTGTGTCACCCTCAGGCCAACGTATGTGCAGTCGATGGCCCCCTGCACTCTGGGGATCCCTGCAATCCGGACAAATCCGATCTGGCACTCCACCTGTTTCTTCCTGGTCATGGGGAAGGAGATATATTGCACTCTTTGCTTGTACAGCGTATTGGTGACCTGCCGGATGGAGCAATGGGCGGAGAATTGGGAGATATTCGTGATGTCTGCACTTGCAGACTGGAACGAGCCAGTTGCGTAAAGGTTCAGAGCTATCGCTACTTTGGTCTCCATCGCTGAGCGCTGTCCTCAGCCTTGTGTGAGGCTCCAAATCTGGCCGCAGGACATTGCAGAGCTCGGTCACGGTGTCCTTCGTGAATCTCAGCCTCTGCACACATTGCTCGTTGCTGGCCTGTTGGAAGGAGAACTGACGTTAGTAGACCCTTGGGCTGTAGGGCCTCCTTGGCAGAGGTATGTGCTGGGCCTCTCCCATGCCAGCTAGCTGAGTGCCTTCTCCCTCTTCCTCATCATGTTGCGGAGCCTCTGCAGGCTGCTGCTGGCATGGCTCCTCGCCCACTATCAGGTCAACGTACCTCCTCCTCACGTTATCTCTCTGCTGTTCAGCCTCTGCACGTTGACGTCTGTGGACATCTGCAGGCCCTTCTACATGTTGGGCAGCCATGGCTGCTGCCTCCCTTGCCCGCTGCCCAAGGACTGATTGGTGACGGCGATGCCTCTTCCTGTGTGCCTCCCTGCCTTTGACAATCTGGAGCAGCCATTTCCCTGCCACACTGAGCCCATTATAGAAACATAGAAAATAGGTGCAGGAGTAGGCCATTCGGCCCTTCTAGCCTGCACCACCATTCAATGAGTTCATGGCTGAACATGCAACTTCAATACCCCATTCCTGCTTTCTCGCCATATCCCTTGATCCCCCTAGTAGTAAGGACTACATCGAACTCCTTTTTGAATATATTTAGTGAATTGGCCTCAACAACTTTCTGTGGTAGAGAATTCCACAGGTTCACCACTCTCTGGGTGAAGAAGTTTCTCCTCATCTCGGTCCTAAATGGCTTACCCCTTATCCTTAGACTGTGTCCCCTGGTTCTGGACTTCCCCAACATTGGGAACATTCTTCCTGCATCTAATCTGTCTAAACCCGTCAGAATTTTAAACGTTTCTATGAGATCACCTCTCATTCTTCTGAACTCCCTTGCGTGGATTGTGGCTGGAGGCACGGCCCTTGTGCAGCAGAGATTTACTCCCACTGGCCACGACTAATGAGAGACGGGGAAAAAGTTTTATTACACAGCAAAAGTTTTCAGAATCTTGCTGCCATTTTTGAAATGTTGCACAAAAAGCTCCGAGAAATTTTGATCCACAAAAAGCCTCTCAATACACCAGCTGGCGCTCTCCCACAGTGCAGCGGCACTGTCAGGCAAAGGTCCGGCTTTTTAAAAGTGAAAATGGGTTTCGGGGGTAGAGTGGTGGCGATGCGCACGTTGATCGCGTTATCTTTTTTTTTTTAAATTCGTAGCCAATCGTTCCAATTCTTTGTCAAATCACAAACGCCAGAGGTCACCTTGCACACATCAAGGATCACTCTGCGCCAATGCTCTTAGCCAAAAGGCCTAGAGCCACTGCACCGTTCCTGGAAGTACTGCAATACCAGGTTCGTGCCATGGAGGTGGATGGGTCAGGTCCCCCACACACCTCCGTGGAGGTGGATGGGTCAAGCCACCCCACCCACCTCCTATTTCCAAAAAAGCAAGCATATACCTTCCTGATCCAGGGAGAACCACCTTGGGGTTATGGTGGTTACTCCCGTCAGGTCAGTTACGCATGATCTTAGCCATTCGGAGGACCCCGCAACCTCACCTCTATCAAATGGGGTGCCGTATCAACTAGTTGGGTTCACAGGACATGAGAAGGCTGGGTTTTCTCAGTCCCGCTCGCAGATCGTTTAGGAGCACTTCAAACACAATGGAAGTGCGTCCTGATGAACTGGGAGCAGGTGGGAAAAGGGATCTTAGGGGCTGATTTCATCATCGCTCGCCAGATCCTAGTAGACTTGAGGAATCACTGTCTATGGGGCACAGTGGGCATGGGAGCAGAGGGAGAAGTCATGGTTATTGATAAGAAACAGGGAAAAGGGACTCTGTGTACAGTGGAGCCAAAAGGGGGTTACGACCTGGAGGTTCTGGTCGGTAACACCCCGGCAGAGTACCGGGCCTATGTGCAAGCAAATCTTGCAGCATTTGCCACCCATAAACACGATTGTGGGAGAGTCACAGGAGTGGAGGTTAGAATAGATGGGGATCCCATGTCCCGCCCACAAAAGCAGTATGGCTTTCCCCGAGAGACAGAAGCAGACTTGGAGACAGCTTTAAGCTCGCTTGTCGAGCAGGGTGTTTTGAGACCCATAGCCACCCATGTCAACTCCCCGCTTTGGCCGGTTAGGAAACCGGACAATTCTTGGAGGGCTACGGTGGATTATAGGGTGCTCAATAAAAACATCCCAGCTTGTGTTCCCACAGTAGCGGCGGTTGCGGATCTGATAGGGGAAATCCCTGCATCCGCAACCACGTTCACAGTGTTGGACATATCCAACGGGTTCTGGTCTATCCCTGTACGGAGGGAAGACCGGTACAAGTTTGCCTTCACCTTCAGAAAACAGCAGTATACATGGAGCCTCCCACAGGGCTTTCATAATAGTCCCAGCATCTTTCACCAATGCATGGCGAACTGCTTAAATGGCTTCAGCCAACCACACCAGCTGGTCCAGTATGTGAACGACCTGTTGTTGTTCACCGACAGCAGTGAGGAACACGGTCCACTGCTGGCCGAACTGCTGGTCTTACTGAAGGAAGGGGATTTTAAAGTTAACTCCAAGAAAGCCCAGATAGGTCTAGGAGAAGTAAAATTCCTGGGCCTGACGATAATGGCAGGAGAAAGGGCCATTGATGAGGCTAGAAGAAAGGCAGTGCAGGAACTCCCTGTCCCTAGGGATGTGTTGGGGGTAAGGTAACTATAGGCCGGTTAGTTTAACATCTGTAGTGGGGAAAATGCTTGAAGCTATCATTAAGGAAGAAATAGCGGGACATCTAGATAGGAATAGTGCAATCAAGCAGACGCAACATGGATTCATGAAGGGGAAATCATGTTTAACTAATTTACTGGAATTCTTTGAGGATATAACGAGCATGGTGGATAGAGGTGTACCGATGGATGTGGTGTATTTAGATTTCCAAAAGGCATTCGATAAGGTGCCACACAAAAGGTTACTGCAGAAGATGAAGGTACGCGGAGTCAGAGGAAATATATTAGCATGGATAGAGAATTGGCTGGCTAACAGAAAGCAGAGAGTCGGGATAAATGAGTCCTTTTCGGGTTGGAAATCGGTGGTTAGTGGTGTGCCACAGGGATCGGTGCTGGGACCACAACTGTTTACAATATACATAGATGACCTGGAAGAGGGGACAGAGTGTAGTGTAACAAAATTTGCAGATGACACAAATATTAGTGGGAAAGCGGGTTGTGTAGAGGACACAGAGAGGCTGCAAAGAGATTTAGATAGGTTAAGCGAATGTGCTAAGGTTTGGCAGATGGAATACAATGTCGGAAAATGTGAGGTTATCCACCTTGGAAAAAAAAACAGTAAAAGGGAATATTATTTGAATGGGGAGAAATTACAACATGTTGCGGTGCAGAGGGACCTGGGGGTCCTTGAGCATGAATCCCAAAAAGTTAGTTTGTAGATGCAGCAGGTAATCAGGAAGGCAAATGGAATGTTGGCCTTCATTGCGAGAGGGATGGAGTACAAAAGCAGGGAGGTCCTGCTGCAACTGTACAGGGTATTGGTGAGGCCGCACCTGGAGTACTGCGTGCAGTTTTGGTCACCTTACTTAAGGAAGGATATACTGGCTTTGGAGGGGGTACAGAGACGATTCACTAGGCTGATTCCGGAGATGAGGGTCTTACCTTATGATGATAGATTGAGTAGACTGGGTCTTTACTCGTTGGAGTTCAGAAGGATGAGGGGTGATCTTATAGAAACATTTAAAATAATGAAAGGGATAGACAAGATAGAGGCAGAGAGGTTGTTTCCACTGGTCGGGGAGACTAGAACTAGGGGGCACAGCCTCAAAATACGGGGGAGCCAATTTAAAACCGAGTTGAGAAGGAATTTCTTCTCCCAGAGGGTTGTGAATCTGTGGAATTCTCTGCCCAAGGAAGCAGTTGAGGCTAGCTCACTGAATGTATTCAAATCACAGATAGATAGATTTTTAACCAATAAGGGAATTAAGGGTTACGGGGAGAGGGCGGGTAAGTGGAGCTGAGTCCATGGCCAGATCAGCCATGATCTTTTTGAATGGTGGAGCAGGCTCGAGGGGCTAGATGGCCTACTCCAGTTCCTAATTCTTATGTAACCCTCAGTCCACAGGCCCCGTAGAACGCCTGAACTGGACCCTAAAGGAAAGGCTGCGCAAGGAGACGGGAGACTCACCGAACAAGTGGGTGGAGGTCTTACCGTTGGTCCTCGTGGGAATCCGGGCCAGTCAGTCAAAGAGCACAGGGTACTCACCCCATGAGCTGATGACTGGCCGGATCATGAGAACCCCAGTGCATGTGTTGGTGCCAGTTCTCACCAAAGGGCAGTTTCGAGAGGTAAACCGGGATCACTTCATCAGGAATCTGTTCGAACAGCTTCAACAGATTCACTGGCAGGCGGCCAACAACATGGGTAAACAGCACCGTGCCAATCGGCTGCTGCTGGAACCCCGCAGTCACCATGATTGGGAGGTGGGCGACCAGGTGATGGTGAGAAGCTTCGCCCGGGTCGGGGTATTTGAACCACTGTATATGGGACCATGCAGCATAGTCGACAAGGCTAGCCCTATGGTCTATGCGGTTCAATTGCCTCGCCGGGTGAAGTGGTATCACATTAATCAGTGTAAACTGTTTGACCCCAAAAGAGGTAAAAAACAGAGGGGACGAGCAAGAGAAGGGAATCAGGCACTGGGGGAAAAGAACAGGCCCCGGTGGATTTGGAGGCTCCGGAGGAGGCAGCGGGCCCCAAAACTCTACAGCTGGGGATGGTTCACTGCTCCAGTAAGGCTATCCCACCACTGGGTAGAGGTTCCCAGCCCACTAACAGAAGTGGGGAGAAAGGCTCTACAACTAGCAAGGTCCAAGGGGAAGCTGAACCTCCCATGGTGGATCAGCTGGGGCTAGCCCAAGAGGTGGAGGAGATAGCATTTCAGCCCATAATGTGGGACTCTGCACCGACAGTAAGGAGGAGTGACGGAGTGCCACAGCCCAGGGCGCGTGATCCCCTGTTTACTTAGCTCCCTGCCCCAGACCGAGAAGGCGAAAGACAACAGGGAGAGTGCTCTGTTGCGCTAGCAAGGGTCTCCCACCGATTATCCGGGGCTCGGGGGGGCCTTGGAGGGCAGCACAAGACTCATTAAGGGGGACTATACGAGCCCCTCAGCGGAGGGCATCCTGGTCCCCAGGGTACGGTCAGCTGAGTGGTTGATGACGCCTGTACAGTGAAAGGATGTAGCCTGGCCACCTGGGGACGGGTGGCGGTGTATATATTTTCCCTTCCTGTTTTGTTACTTTGTATTGTGTACATGTGTTTAGGTAAGGCAGTGACGGTTGGGTACAGCATTTTATGTTTGGAACATGTTACGTGGGCCGAGCCTGGAGAGGTCTCTCAAGACAAGGCCATGTTCTTCTTGCCTTTCAGATGTCAACACCTCCCTACTGGACGTTAGTGATGCTGGTATTGCTAAGGATCTGCACCGGGCACCGAGGGGACACCGAGGACTCCCTGGTTTTCGGATGCTCCGGGGGCAGAACGCCGACAGTGACCACAGGAGAAGGGACACCGGCGGCGGATGGCCGGGTCACCTACTCCCACGAGAGGAGATGGCCTGGGTGGTTGGGATCGAACTCCACCAAGTACTCCAACCATAAGGACTTTACCTACGGAGAGGCCTCCATCCCCTGCCCGGAGATCACTGTGGTCACTTCCAGAGTGAGTGTGACAGAAGGCAGGAAGGTATGCCTAACTTGCCAAGGGGACATACCTCTGGGACGGTGGTAGTGGCTCAGAAAGCTCAAGAGGGACGTGGGAGACCGACACTCGGACTGGGAACGTCTGGATAATGATACCTACCGAACCATCATGGGGTCATCTGGCGGGGTCACGGTGTGCTGGGAGAAATGGTGGGCGTATGACCAAGGAATTTATTTGTGTATGTGGGGATCCACTCGCGTGTGTTCAGAGGGGGTCTCCATTGCTTTCTATAGGTGGTGGCAGGATGTCGGGGATGGGGGTGGTATGGGATTGCAGCGGGGAGGCATGTGTGACCCCCAATCCCCGGGTACCAGTAAACACCACCAAACTTTTAGTTCGGAAAAGAAAACCCCCACCCACGGCCAAGCCCACCGTCCCACACTGGTGCCCGACAACAACCAGGGGGCCGGGGAATGGTTTAGTGTTGGTCCCTACCAAGAAACTACTTTATCAGGGGGTACACTACGCGGTGGCATCAGTGGTGCTAAATCTGACAGAAGTCCGCCTACCTACGTGGTGTCCCCGGGAAACCGAGCAGTTATACCAGGCTCTGCTGCGGGAGATGTTCCGGAAGTTCTATGAACTGGACTTTCGGGATGTCAAAGTGACAGACTTGTATAAACAGTGGGTTAGGGCCGAACCGGGCAGGCAGAGGCTTGGCACTTTAAACGACATTTTCACGGAGTTTAACACCAGGGCGTCTGCCATAAACAGTTTGGATAACATGCAGCTGGCCTTCCAGATAAATGGGTTAAAGAATCAGCTGCGCAGAATCCTGGGGGACGAGAATACCGTAGAGGTGGCAATGACAGTTCACTTACAGGAGATTATCTCTCAATTGGAGGCACAAGCCAGGGCTGTAAACGCCTTGATTCGGGAGGATAGAAACGCCTCCGATCAAGCCGCCCAAAATGAGGTGTGCGAACTCTATGCGGCCTGGTTGCTGGGAGAGGGACGGAGTAACCTCGAGGATCTGAGACAGGGACAGGTCCCCTCCTGGATCAGCAACCAGCACTTAGCAGCACTGCACCCTTATGATAATGTTTTAAGTCCTTGCCAACTTCGTGTAGCGTCGGAAGCTTACCCGGTACCAGTGGACTGTGGAAAGTCAAACCATACCATCATGGGTGTGGTGGTCAGGATGCCCGTGATGGGGGCATCCCCACGACCAGCACCCCTGTGCCGAGTGGAGAATGTGGGAATCATTCGTGGAGGGGTGCATGTTCGATTCCAAGAGGGCCCACCTTATGTCACAATGTGGGAGCACACTGTGACAGGTACAGACCTCTCGGGTTGTCGGAGTAGGGGAGCACAGGTAATCCTGTGCCCCCAGCACTTGAACGCTTTTGCAAGGCCACAATGCGGGTTCAGCACTGCTGGGGCAGAGCCTATCAATTGCACAATGGAGGTAATGGCCCCTAACCACATGCCTCCACAAGTGCCCAACGGTATGAACACGGACCGGGAAGGTGGTGTCCAATACCGTACAGCAACTTTTGCTTTAAACCCAGGGCAGATGTTCAAGTGGCACACACCAGAATCACACCATCTCTGAACCTTCCACGATTCACCTCATGGTACAAAACAACCTCAGTCACCTACAACAATATGTCGCCCATTTTAGCTATCCCATTGCCCCACTACCTGAGAAACTTACAGCCCTCCTCCAGGCAGTGGATTTGTCTCAAAAACATTTTTACACCATGGAGCAGAAAACTGAAGTTCTCGGAGGGGAGATTGCCCAGATTAAACCCCCAGCATAGTGGGATTTGGGGATACAGGCAGACATACCTGCGTGGAGCCGGGTGGGATCACATGTCTTGGTAAATCGGCCAACTCCTGATTGTAGCATATCTGCTAGCTGCAAGCTCAGGAGAAAAAGGAAAAGCAAGCAGTTCCTCAGGCTACTACAGACAGGAGAGCCGTTGCTAAACACTCAAGGCGTGTAAACAAAGCTTGACCGCGACACTTAGGTGGTTTTGTTATTTCCAGGGATGACTGCGTTTTCATACATGGCCCCTGGGGAGTTTGCAGGGCAGGTTTGTTTGGTTTGCGGTTAAGACTGAAATGAGACTCAATGTACAATTACTGCTGTAACCTTAAGTACTTATATGTATATTGCTGTTGTATATTGTAACCTGTTGGATTCTGTGTTTTGCACCGCGTTAAAAGGAATTACGATATATATCGACGGGATCAGTTTAGAGTTAAACTGGGGAACGTTGGGCAATTTGGGAGACCTAGGGTTTTCTCACCACCCTGAACTTTGATACACTCGAGTGGTGTCTGACTGTGTCAGATGGGGGATTATGTAGGGCAGGACGAAAACCCCCTCATTTTACCCAGAAGAAAAAGAGCTGTGGGATCTGCCGGTGCTGCAATAAAACAGAAGGCCAGTGTCCTGGAAGGAACAGAGAACCCAGATCCAGGCGTGGGTTGCGACCGAGACGATATGGCCTTGGCAGAGCAGTGATTGGATGGGGGAGGACACCGGAGGGCCAATGGTGGGACAGAGTTAGCCCAAAGCAAGGGGCTTCACGCCAATGGGAGAGCACTTGCTTGAATACTGTGGGGCTGACTCATCACCGATACCGGGCTATTGTCTTCCCCATGTTTACACCATTATCGGGAAATTATGCAGACCTTCAGAAAACTAGGGAACCCAAAACAAACCAAGGGCCTACACAATGGCTACAGGAGGCCCACACCCTGCCAACCCAATCAACACCTACTCAACCCTCGAGTAGGTTAACATCTGAATGGTCAGTGGAAAAAACCCGCGAAATCTAACACTGCTGCATTTTTCAAAATCACAAAGCCCACCAATGGGAAGGATCGATTTCAGCACGCGAGGCGGACTGGATATCTGGATATAAGAAGGGGGTTCTGACCCAGTGTGTGTGTGTGTGTGTGTGTGTGTTCTGCTCTCGTGATCCAGCAACCAGCAAGCCTCTCGACACAGAAGGAAGACCAGTGTCCGAAAACACCGAAGAAACAAACCACCAGACTGCAGAAGGCACAGTAGTGAGTACGACCTCTGGTCCCCAGAACTCCCAACTCAGTTAGGTCAGGAAAGGTGGGAGGTTGGGCAATGTACTGCTAATACTTGTGTAAAAGTTTTCGTTGTGTCCATTTAGTGGGATTTAGGGGGATTGTTTTGTTGGTGTATTGCTGTTTGTTGTGATACACCTTGTCAAATAAATTGGAAGCTTAAAGTTCCTCTTGGAATTGCCTCGTCTCAGTTCTGTTGTATTACATCTCCTGATCGTGAGTCTTGTGTCAGAACAGATTAAGGGAAGCCAGGAGCGCCTTGAAAATGCTCAACTGTGTGCCACAGGCTAGGGAAGAAAGGGGTTAGGAGTGTTTGACACTTACAGGTGCCTCACAGGCTAGTCATAAGCTGTGGGGACGCACGAGTCTCAAAACCCCCTTCATAAGCTGTGGACACAGTCTCTCCAGGAATGCTCTTGCAGCACTCAGGGTACCTCACAGGCCAGGCATAAGCTGTGAGGGCAGAAGCCCAGAGAGAGACACCCATAGCACAACACTCCCCAGAACCCCTTACAACACTATCCCATCAAACACTCCCAGGGTAGGTACAGCACAGGTTAGATACAGAGTAAAGCTCCCTCTACACTGTCCCATCAAACACTCACAGATGTAGGTACAGCACGGGGTTAGATAGAGTAAAGCTCCCTTTACACTATCCCATCAAACACTCCCAGTGCAGGTACAGCACAGGGTTAGATACAGAGCAAAGCTCCCTCTACACTGTCTCATCAAACACTACCAGGGCAGGTACAGCACAGGGTAGCTAAGGAATAAAGCTCCCTCTATACAGTCTCATCAAACACTCCCAGGCGAGGTACAGCACGAGCTACTGTTGGAATAGTATAAAGTCCCTCAGTGGCTAAGGGTAGCACCCCATGTCTTGGGAAAATCCTCGGTTCAATTCCTCTGAGTTAGCTAATCTTAGCCAAGGAAGAAGTTATGGGTGTTACCATTAACATCAGCTTTCCTGGTTTGAGCCAATGACCCTACCTCCCATTAGAGTATGTGAGTGCAGACAGAAACAGATTCTCTGTGATATCCCTTCACAGTACGAGCACTCAGACCATGAATAGCCACTTTTTTTTGTTTGAGGAATCAGATACAGGATAACATTAAACCTCCATCATTGAGGCAGGTTATATTTGCTGAGGTATTTTGGCAAATGATCCTGAGCAAATCAGGACTTAGAAGGCTTCAGTGTGAAGAAATCAGACTGGAAATTCCCAGACGAGGGCTTTGATTACAATCCATGTACTCAGAAATATTTGAATAACTTGATTGAATTTGTTAAGGTAACAAGGAGGATCGATGAGGATAGCAAGTTTGATGTACTGTATATGGATCTTAGCAAGGCTTTTGTCGCGATCCCACATGGCAGACTGGTCAGAAAAGTAAAAGCCGATCGGATCCAAGGGAAAGTGGCAAGTTGGATCCAAAATTAGCTCAGTGACAGGAAGCAAAGGGTAATGGTTGATGGGTGTTTTTGTAACTGGAAAGTTGTTTCCAGTGGGGTTCTGCAGGGATAAAGATATATATCAATGATTTAGACTTCAATGTAGGGGGCATAATTAAGAAGTTTGCAAATGATACAAAAATTGGCCGTGTGGTTGATAGTGAGGAAGAAAGCTGTAGACTGCAGGAAGATATCGATGGACTGGTCAGTTGGGCAGAAAAGTGGCAAATGGAATTCAATCCGGAGAAATGTGAAGTAATTCATTTGGGGTAGGATACAGAGAAATGGCGAGGAACAGAAGGATCCCTGAAGGGATATTTATTTTTATTCGCTCACGGGATGTGGGTGTAATAAGGCCAGCATTTATTGCCCTGGAGAAGGTGCTGGTGAACCCCTGCAATCCATGTGGTTTCCATGGTACAACAGAGTGGCTTGCTAGGCCATTTCAGAGGGCAGTCAACCACATTGCTGTGGGTCTGGAGTCACATATAGGTCAGACCAGGTAAAATTTCCTTCCCTAAATGACATTAGTGAATCAGATGAGTTTTACAACAATCCTGTAACTTTCTATTCCAGATTTATTCAACTGAATTTAAATTCTCCAACTGCTGTGGTGGGATTTGAATTCCTGTCTCTGGATCATTAGGCCAGACCCAGTAATATAACCACTATCCTACCATACCCACTAGGTGGTTGAGAAGGCATACAGGGCAGGGAGGATATGCTAGAACTGTCTAAAAAGCACGAGTTAGCCCACAGCTAAGAGTTTTGGTCACCACATTACAGGAAAAATGTGATTGCACTAGAGAGGGTACAGAGGATATTTCTCAGGATGTTGCCAGGATGAAGAATTTTAGCTTTGAGGAAAGATTGGATTGGCTGGGGTGGTTTTCTTTGGAACAGAGGAGGCTGAGGGGAGACTTGATTGAGGTGTATAGAATTATGAGGGGCCGAGAGAGTGGATAGCAAGGACCTATTTCCAGAGGGCATAGATTTTAACGTAATTAGTAGAAGGATTAGAAAGAAGTGAAGGAGAAACTTTTTCACCCAGAGGGTGGTGGAGGTCTGAAATTTTCTGCCTGAAAGGATGGTAGAGACAGAAACCCGCATTGCATTTAAATGTGCTTGGATATGCACTTCAAGTGTAACCTGCAGGGCTACGGACCAAGAACTGGAAAATGAAAATAGGCTGGATAGCTCGGTTTTTGTTTGGCCTGAACATGATGGGCTGAATGGCCTCTTTCTTTGCCGTAAACTTCTATGGTTTGTCCAATGATTGAGTAGAGTTCGCCAAAGTCAGATCATGTGGTTGCCAGAATTTCCTTTTTTAAATAAAGCGATTTATAGTCACATGTTCCAAATTTATGACTTTAAGATAACCTGCCAGCTTAAAAGGATTGAAGCATGACGATTTATGAATTAATAGCCTGATCCCAAGTACACAATTTTTTGAAAGGTTAAGTACTGTTGACGGTAAAAAAAAAAGGGTTACTTTAAGGCATCGATGAATGAATCTTACATTTCACTCATATTCTACATATATTGCTTAGGCATTTACAGAACTCATCCATTACATGACTTGTCCAGAACCTTCAACCAATATTCTCCATGGTCTAGTTCAATCCGAAGTTCGAGTGAGCTAATTAGAGACACGACCCCAGGCTTTCCTGACATTTGCTGAGAAATCCAAGTGACAGATTAAACCAATAGTTGAGGCTAACTTCAGCTCTCCTGTCTGGGAGATGTCAAGACTCCAGCATTGAGCGACTGAGGGAGTGGAACATTTAATTGTTGACTGAGAAACTGCTTTAACCACTGTAGGAAATCATAAGAGGAAAAATGTAATCGTGGGAATAACTTATTCATATTAAAGAAATAACTTGCACTTCTATGGTTTGTCCAATGATTGAGTAGAGTTCGCCAAAGTCAGATCATGTGGTTGCCAGAATTTCCTTTTTTAAATAAAGCGATTTATAGTCGCACGTTCCAAATTTATGACTTTGAGAAAGATAACCTGTCGGAGAGGCGGGAGTTCCGGGGGCAGAGAGCCGGGAGGCCTATAAAGGCCAGCTGGTGCAACTGCAGCAGGGAGGCAAAGAAGTAGAAAGAAATCGAAAGGTGACGTCACAGCCAAGGGGGTAAGTGATTGGTAAGTAGTTTTTCTTTTTCTTTTCTTTATCAGTCAGTAACCTTTAGCACTGTTGTTGCCAAATTAAGTTTATCTAAGGGTTAAGTCAATGGCAGGACAGCTCGGACACGTGTTATGCTCCTCCTGTACTATGTGGGAAGTTAGGGACGCTTCTGGTGTCCCTGACAACTACGTGTGCGGGAAGTGTACCCGCCTGCAGATCCTAACAGACCGCATTACGGCACTGGAGCTGAGGGTGGACTCACTCTGGAGCATCCACGATGCTGAGAATGATGTGAATAGCACGTTTAGCGAGTTGGTCTTACTGCAGGAAAAGGGTACACAGCCAGATAGGGAATGGAAGACCAACAGGAAGAGCAGTGTAAGGAAGGTAGGGCAGGGGTCCCCTGCGGTCATCCCCCTGCAAAACAGATACACCACTTTGGGTACTGTTGAAGGGGATGACTCATCAGGGGAGAGCAGCAGCAGCCAAGTTCATGGCATCTGCTGCACAGGAGGGCAGGAAAAAGAGTGGGAGAGTGATAGTGATAGGGGATTCAATTGTAAGGGGAATAGATAGGCGTTTCTGTGGCCACAACCGAGACTCCAGGATGGTATGTTGCCTCCCTGGTGCAAGGGTCAAGGATGTCTCGGAGCGGGTGCAGGACATTTTAAAAAGGGAGGGTGAACAGCCAGTTGTCGTGGTACATATAGGTACCAATGACATAGGACCTCATCCCGTTTTTTACCCGAGACGAATTTAGGGAGCGAGGAGTTAAATTAAAAAGTAGGACCTCAAAAGTAGTAATCTCAGGATTGCTACCAGTGCCACGTGCTAGTTAGAGTAGGAATCACAGGATAGCTCAGATGAATACGTGGCTTGAGCAGTGGTGCAGCAGGGAGGGATTCAAATTCCTGGGGCATTGGAACCGGTTCTGGGGGAGGTGGGACCAGTACAAACCGGACGGTCTGCACCTAGGCAGGACCGGAACCAATGTCCTAGGGGGAGTGTTTGCTAGTGCTGTTTGGGAGGAGTTAAACTAATATGGCAGGGGGATGGGAACTTATGCAGGGAGACAGAGGGAAACAAAATGGAGACAGAAGCAAAAGATAGAAAGGAGCAAAGTAAAAGTGGAGGGCAGAGAAACCCAAGGCAAAAAACAAAAAGGGCCACTTTACAGCAAAATTCTAAAAGGGTGAAAGTGTGTTAAAAAGACAAGCCTGAAGGCTCTGTGCCTCAAAGCGAGGAGTATTCAGAATAAGGTGGACGAATTAACTGCACAGATAGCAGTTAACGGATACGATGTGATTGATATCACAGAGACATGGCTCCAGGGTGATCAAGGCTGGGAACTCAACATCCAAGGGTATTCAGCATTTAGGAAGGATAGACAGAAAGGAAAAGGAGGCAGGGTGGCGTTGTTGGTTAAAGAGGAAATGAATGCAATAGTAAGGAAGGACATTAGCTTGGATGATGTGGAATCGGTATGGGTGGAGCTGCGGAATACCAAAGGGCAGAAAACGCTAGTGGGAGTTGTGTTCAGGCCACCAAATAGTAGTAGTGAGGTTGGGGACAGCATCAAACAAGAAATAAGGGATGTTTGCAATAGAGGTACAGCAGTTATCATGGGCAACTTTAATCTACATATTGATTGGGCTAACCTAACTGGTAGCAATGCGGTGGAGGAGGATTTCATGGAGTGTATTAGGGATGGTTTTCTAGACCAATATGTCGAGGAACCAACCAGAGAGCTGGCCATCCTAGACTGGGTGATGTGTAATGAGAAGGGATTAATTAGCAATCTTGTTGTGCGAGGCCCCTTGGGGAAGAATGACCATAATATGGTAGAATTCTTTATTAAGATGGAAAGTGACAAAGTTAATTCAGAAACTAGGGTCCTGAATTTAAGGAAAGGTAACTTTGACGATATGAGGCGCGAATTGGCTAGATTAGACTGGCAAATGATACTTAAAGGTTGACGGTGAATTGGCAATGGCAAACCTTTAAAGATCATATGGATGAACTTCATCAATTGTACATCCCGGTCTGGAGTAAAAATAAAACGGGGAAGGTGGCTCAACCGTGGCTAACGGGAAATTAAGGATAGTGTTAAATCCAAGGAAGAAGCATTCAAATTAGCCAGAAAAAGCAGCAAGCCTGAGGACTGGGAGAAATTTAGAATTCAGCAGAGGAGGACAAAGGGTTTAATTAAGAAGGGGAAAATAGAGTACAAGAGGAAGCTTGCCAGAAACATGAAAACTGACTGCAAAAGCTTCTATAGATATGTGGAGAGAAAAAGGTTAGTGAAGACAAACATAGGTCCCTTGCAGTCGGATTCGGGTGAATTTATAATGAGGAACAAAGAAATGGCAGACCAATTGAACAAGTTACTTTGTTTCTGTCTTCACAAAGGAAGACACAAATAACCTTCCAGATGTACTAGGGGACCGAGGGTCTAGTGAGAAGGAAGAACTGAAGGATATCTTTATTAGGTGGGAAATTGTGTTAGGGAATATGACGGGATTGAAAGCCAATAAATCCCCAGGGCCTGATAGGCTACATCCCAGAGTACTTAAGGAAGTGGCCCTAGAAATAGTGAATGCATTGGTGATAATTTTCCAGCAGTCTATCGACTCTGGATCAGTTCCTATGGACTGGAGAGTTGCTAATGTAACACCACTTTTTAAAAAGAGGGAGAGAGAAAACGGGTAATTATAGACCAGTTAGCCTGACATCAGTAGTGGAGAAAATGTTGGAATCAATCATTACGGATGAAATAGCAGCGCATTTGGAAAGCAGTGATAGGATTGGTCCAAATCAGCATAGATTTATGAAAGGGGATACATGCTTGACAAATCTTCTGGAATTTTTTGAGGATGTAACTAGTAGAGTGGACAAGGGAGAATCAGTGGATGTGGTGTATTTGGACTTTCAAAAGACTTTTGACAAGGTCCCACACAAGAGATTGGTGTGCAAAATCAAAGCACATGGTACTGGGGGTAATGTACTGACGTGGATAGAGAACTGGTTGGCAGACAGGAAGCAGAGAGTCGGGATAAACGGGTCCTTTTCAGAATGGCAGGCAGTGACTAGTGGGGTGCCGCAGGGCTCGGTGCTGGGACCCCAGCTCTTTACAATATTTATTAATGATTTAAATGGAATTGAGTGTAATATCTCCAAGTTTGCAGATGAAACTAAACTGGATGGCGGTATGAGCTGTGAGGAGGATGCTAAGAGACTGCAGGGTGACTTGGGACAGGTTAGGTGAGTGGACAAATACATGGCAGATGCAGTATAATGTGGATAAATGTGAGGTTATCCACTTTGGGGGCAAAAACACGAAGGCAGATTATCTGAATGGCAGCAGATTAAGAAAAGGGGAGGTGCAGCGAGACCTGGGTGTCATGGTTCATCAATCCTTGAAAGTTGGCATGCAGGTACAGCAGGCGGTGAAGATGGCAAATGGTATGTTGGCCTTCATAGCAAGGGGATTTGAGTATAGGAGCAGGGAAGGCTTACTGCAGTTGTACAGGGCCTTGGTGAGGCCCCACCTGGAATATTTGTGTTCAGTTTTGGTCTCCTAATCTGAGGAAGGACGTTCTTGCTATTGAGGGAGTGCAGCGAAGGTTCACCAGACTGATTCCAGGGATGGCTGGACTGACATATAAGGAGAGACTGGATCATCTGGGCCTTTATACACTGGAGTTTAGAAGGATGAGAGGGGATCTCATAGAAACATAAGATTCTGACGGGACTGAACAGGTTAGATACGGGAAGAATGTTCCCAATGTTGGGGAAGTCCAGAACCAGGGGACACAGTCTTAGGATAAGGGATATGCCATTTAGGACTGAGATGAGGAGAAACTTCTTCACCCAGAGAGTTGTTAACCTATGGAATTCCCTGCTGCAGAGAGTTGTTGATGCCAGTTCATTAGATATATTCAAGAGGGAGTTAGATATGGCCCTTACGGCTAAAGGGATCAAGGAGTATGGAGCGAAAGCGGAAAAGAGGTACTGAGGGAATGATCAGCCATGATCTTATTGAATGGTGGTGCAGGCTCGAAGGGCCGAATGGCTGACTCCTGCTCTTCTTCGAAATAGTGCCGTGGGATCTTTTGCGTCCACCTGAGGGGGCAGACGGGGCCTCGGTACGTCTCATCTGAAAGACATATTGAGCAAATACATTTAACACAGGCATTTTAAGTTAGAGGTTATTTGCACATCTCCATCAGACTCACTTTCCAGTTCTCGTCTCACCAAGGAGTGTCTCGGCTTCCAGTGGTAAGCACTCCAATACTTAGTGACACCTAGGTCTGGAAAGGACCCGATTGTACTGGAGTTCTTGCTGACAAATGACCTCTTCTAAACATTGACATTCCAAGACTGCATGAGGAGCTGACACAGTTAGGATCCACATCTCGGCAGTGTCAGCCTTTCACTAAGTCTTCAGAAGGGCCATTGCAGGGCCACAGTGGTCACAGGCAGCGAGTCCCGAGTGTAGCAGAGCTACTTAAGCTATTGGGAATCTGTCTTCATAATTACAGTTTGCATAGTTGTAAGTATATTTCATTGAATTGTTGCACCATCTCAGATGTGTACACTCCCTCCTTCATTATTTGCCTCAGCAATGTTGGTTTGAGGCACCTTAGGATCCAATGTTTTGCATCCAGCTGCCCTGGTTCCACTTTAATTATATGAATTGGAAATGATGCCGTGTTTCCAGACGTGCTCACACCAGGGCTTCCTCATACAATGCCTGTAACAGAGCTGTCCCCAACTAACATGACTCTTTGCAACAAGGTGATGCACATCCAATTTTTGACTATACTCCTGTGAAGAGCCTTGCGACATTTTATCTGCGTCACATCCAAGTTGTTGGTGATTTGTCCCTTTATGTGAGATTGTGGTACAATACAATAGAATATCATCCCCCCCCTTTAAAAGGGGCTTCGATAGAATTAATGGTGATGGGGGCTGTAGCTTTGTTAACCACACGAAGATTTGCACTTGATTTGCACTCAAGCTGAGTAGACTGTCGAAGCTTGAAGTTCCCTGCCAAGGAAAGGGACGACGCTCAGAACACACTGTCCTAAGCATAAGGACTCGGCCGCAGCAAGTGTTCTCCAGTTAAAAACAAGAAATCTTGTGCCAGTTTTTAAAGTTCTGATTACATGCGGAGATCTGACTCTTAATGCCCTACTCTGAAGTTATGACCGGAGCTGGAGAATTAAAAAAAATTATGGGGATTAAAAAAGTCACAAAACATGGAAATACTGGGTCATAAAACAATCACACCCCTCGCACTAGGGAGCAACTGCACCCTGAAAATCAGGCGAGAGAAACCGCTATTTAACCATACAAGATGGAGTAAAATACACTACAATGTGTATGTGACGCACCCTGAACTACACAGTGAAACATTTACACATTTATATATGTAATACTTGTTCTTGGGATGCTGGCGACACTCTGTTTAGGGCATTAGGTGTCAACTGTGCAGTGTGGGATAGGTTGTCACATGTAGGTCAAATCAGGCAGGGGTGGCAGGTTCCTGAAGGACACTTGCAAACCAGTTGTCTTTTCACAATCCAGCAGCTTTCATGATCATTTTTACTAAATTGAATTTCACACCTTGCCCTGGTGGAATTTGAACTCGGCTTTCTAATCCGGTACATGTGAATGGATTACATCGGTCAGCCTGGTTGCAGAATGTGCAGCTATCTGAATATCCCTCCCCCTTCTCCATCCAACTACTGCAATATTGTTTTGTTTCTATACTATTCCACAATCCAGAGGCGGAGGTTCATCTGCAAGTGGCTGTGTTTATCGCCTCGCCATTTTTATGTTGCCTTGGAGTTTTTACACAGGTGAAATAAAAGTGGCAAAGCTATGCTGTATAAAATCTCGACAAGCTTATAAACCAATCGCATTGGCTGTGGAGAAAACTTGGCCGGGGGCCAGGGCAGAAGGGGGATGTTAGGCGAGGACAGATGAGTGTTCCAAATGATGGACTCCTTCAGTCGATATTCGATGTTCAGAGTCTCTCATGAATAGCCATTCTGGCAAGGCACTTACAGGGAAGGCTGCATACTCACACTTCAACATACCTGCCTTCCTGACCACCCACTGGTTGGAACAGCTTTTATATAGTCTTTACAGCACAACATAGTCATTACAGCACAGAAACAGGCCATTTGGTCCATGCTGGTGTATATGTCCCACACAAGCCTCCTCCCACCTGTCAGCTTTGTCAGAGTACACGCATCAAGGCGAGGGGTCACAGTGATGGGAAGTTGCTTTGTATCCAAGGGTACCACAGCAGCTGCAGTCAGAGCACCCTCTTTACTGTCCCAACAACATGCCTTCAATCTTGGGGCTTCTTCCACTGCAGCAGTATTAGACAGCCCCATTCCACATCAGCCTCCTTGTCACCTTTCTGAATATTCAAAGCCAAATTACGAGTTATGGCCAGTTCTGCACTCTGGATTTGCTGCTGTACTACTTTACATCGCTACATTTACAACAGTGACTACACTTCAAAAGTAACTGGTTGGCTGTAAAGTGCTTTGGGACATCCCAAGGTTGTGAAAGTCTTTCTTTAAGAACGTAAGAAATAGGAGCAGGAATAGGTAATACGGCCCTTTGCGCCTGCTCTGCCATTTAAGACGATCATGGCTGATCCGATCATGGACTCAGGTCCACTTCCCTGCCCGCTCCCCATAACCCCTTATCGGTTAAGGAGCTATCCATCTCTGTC
This sequence comes from Pristiophorus japonicus, assembly GCF_044704955.1. Classification (NCBI taxonomy): domain Eukaryota; kingdom Metazoa; phylum Chordata; class Chondrichthyes; family Pristiophoridae; genus Pristiophorus; species Pristiophorus japonicus. The sequence goes on along the minus strand of NC_091991.1, from coordinate 113,953,139 downwards.
TTAAATTTATTCAATGTCACGGCTTCCAGATTTATAACCCTCAGAAGAAATTCCTCCTCATCTCAGTTTTAAATGGGTGGCCCCTTATTCTAAGATTATATCCCCTAGTTCTAGTCTCCCCTATCAGTGGAAACATTCTCTCTGCATAAAGCCCCTTCATAATCTTATACGTTTCAATAAGATCACACCTCATTCTTCTGAATTCTGATGACCTTTCCTCATGTCCTTTTTTCATTAGAATAACTTCACAATTAGTTCCTATGGAGAGTCTACTGGGACAGACTATTATTCCATCAATCTGGGCTTAATCCAGCTCCCGGTGGTGAAGAATGGAAGCAGATTATTATTCAGGGAAAACTGACTGGAACTAGTTCTAAGATACAGACAGATCCCTTAAGATTCGCCAATAGTTACAGCCAGTTTAATGGAAGACAAAAATTGCCACCTTTGGTATGCCAGTCCTGAACCGCTTTCATCAGTCTCCTTATATTCATCTAAAATCAGATTTAACATGCTCATTCTACGCAAAGCATGGAAACCACCACATCTGCAGCATCAACCAGCAGCTCCAGACAGGGCACCTGGCCTGTTGTTGCTGCGGCACAGACACAATGGGCCAAATTGCCTCTTTCTGTGTGGTAATATTTCTATGATTCTATGATACTCTCTGCAGAGTTCAACTTAACCAAGCACATGCAATTCTTTTTCATGTTCATTCTAAAATAAGTATGTGCAGAGAATTGATACACGAGAGAACAAAAAAAGAAATAACAGGAATTAAAAGGGTAAAGGGAAATATGGGCAAATCATTTCAGGTGAAGGAACTGGGGAATGGAGAATGATGCCCATTAAACAGACACCAGAGATCACAAACAACTTTTCAAGAAGAGAAACTGTCACAGAAGTTGAGCTGGCCGGGAGGGAGAAGAAACAAATACACAATTGCTGCAGCATTTTATACACTTTACAATAATGCAGATTTTATTTTGCGATTTTAACTGTAGGCTAAGTAGGTCAGATGAACGGGTTCTTGCAACTCTTTAAAGAAAAAAAAAATAAGCGTGCAAGGATCCCACAGAAGGCAAGTACTGTCCACTCCTTTTAAGTGTACACAGTATCATTGCTACACAAAATTAAACAAAACAGAAATACATACTTAAAGCAAAAATAACCAAAATAACAAACACACACCAACTGTCTGCAATCTAATGCGCCAATGTCAGGGCACCAGGTTTGAACATTTGAACTTTTCACAGTTGAGTACTTCATCAATTTTGTACAATTCAGAAACATATACACCAACACCTGCATGCAGGCAGCTCAGATTAACCTTCAACAAAGTTCAAGAAATAACCAGCTGATCCAACGAAGGCAGTAAACGGCTGTCAGCAACCATCATTCTATACACTTAGCTGAAGTACACATAAGTTACACAGTTGGCGAGAGTAGATTGAGGCTGCATAGGAATCAAGTTTCTGAAACTTTATACACTATATAAAAACTGCAGCATTCCAGAATTTAATTTTCTGTTTTCTTAAAAAAATTAAAAACATCAGAAGGAAAGCAAGATGGCTGACTGAAAACTGTGTGTGGAGAGAGAGCTCAGCAGCAGGGACTGACTCTCCCAATCATGGGTGCAGTTCTCTGGCCGCTGCTCTCACTTTCTGCTGGTACTGTGTCTGACAGGAGGGAGGGAAGGGAACTGTTTGTGTGTCGGGGGGGGGGGGGGGGGGTTAGCGAATGGGCAATCAGCAGACGGTAGTGGCTTAACAAACACACACAGTCTCAGAATCTGGCCTGCACTAGTTTCCATTTTGAAACACCATTTTTAACAAGTAAGCTCTTTCAATTCTGGAAAACTGAATTTTGGAGCCCTACAGTTTTGATGGGACTCACCAACATCTCTAACAAGGGAGAGTTGGGGAGGCTTTAAACACATATTCCCTTTTATTTTTAAAAACACCTCTTCAAATACTAAAGAAGTACAAACCTGTTTTCTGTTGCACACAGTTTATTTAACAATATGGTATATAAGTAAGAAATGAGTTTTTAACCAGTTTATACAGTGATTGAGAGTTTTGTTTCCTTATTTATAGTAATTATATAACTTGCATGATTTACACTATAATTGCTTTCTTCTCATTTCAAGTTTCACAGAGAATAAAGGAGGAAAGGAAAGGATATTTCTTCTATTAAAATCAGCACAATCTATCAGTGATCATCCTAGTTTCACTAAAACCAGTTTATCATGAAACAAAGCAACAATTTCTACATCTGCAAGACAAGGTTTGGCATTTGCCAGTACATGTGTGCAATGGTCTATTCCTATCTATACAAATTTAATACTTGAAACGCCCGCACAGACTTCACTATAGAAAAACCTTCCCAGAACACGTCAGAAAATTATTGGTATACATTATATGTTGCATTTTTCAGGAAATTTTCTTTCCCAGTTTTTAAACACAAAAAATGCTTAAAGTCTGAAAAATACAAAATAAAAAATATGAATAATATAACGAACTTGCTTTTTTTTCCATTTAAAAAAAATTAGGCGATGAGTCATTAGCAACAAAAGAAAACAGGAAACAAAAATAAAAGGAAAAAACAAAACACGACCAGAATGTGCAACCAGTCGGAACAAAAAATATATTCTTTGTATTTTAACAGCAAGTCACCCCTCAATGTCTTAGGAAGTTGCAGTTCCTTCCAGGGATTGCTCGTCCCCAGACAGCTGAAATTTTCAGTACAAAAAGTCTCAGGAAAAATTGCTCCCAAAATGCTACAAGTTTTCTTCCACAAACTTTTCTAGTGTGTCACATGTAATAGTGGAGCTCGTTAGGCTAGAGCTGTCAGCACCCAGTCCTAAGTCACCAGTGGCACTATGTATAGCACTAATGCTGGGATTAGTCAGTTGTGGAAGCATTGCACTCTGTTCTGGGGTGCTAAAGTGTCCCTGATCCATGGGGTTAGCCTGGGGTGCTGCTAGTCCTGGGTGTGGGGAGCCGGTCTGGGGAGAGACGTGGTGGGGAGAAGGCTGTGGCTGTATCCTGGGTGAAGGGCTGGAATGTGGAGGCTGGGACTGGGGTCGCGGCGAGGGCACCGGCTGTGGAGACCGCACCTGGTTGCTGAGGGAAGTGGCGATCTGTTGGTTCTGAAGGTGAGATGACTGCGGCTGTCCTGAGAGCATGTGCTGCTGGGGGCTCATGGGGTTGGGCTGGCCTGGCGAGCCCATTTGCTGCTTCATCTGTTGCTGCTGCAGAATCCGCTGCTGTAGCGTCTGTTGGATGGTGGGAGTCCCGTCAGCTCCCATCCCTGGCTGACTCAGCTGGTTTATCTGCCCCATCTGGGTGATCTGTCTCATTGGCCCACCTTGCATGGGCATGTGCTGCTGCATGCGTTGCTGTGACATGGCTTGTGGGTAAGCTGGTCCTTGTGGTTGCTGGAACGGAGTGTGACCTGCCATTCCTCCAGCCATGCCAGTGCCCTGTTGTTGCTGCTGCTGCTGTAGGAGCTGCTGGCGCCTGATCAGCAGCTCCCTGTACTGCGGGTTCATATTCGCCAAGTTGGGGTTGTGCCCAGGATTCATCATGTTCATGGTTTGGCCTTGGGCGTTCATGCCGCCTAAGCCTTGCTGCTGTGGGGACAAGGTAGCCCGCTGGGCACCTGCCTGCATGGGGTTCAAGTTCTGCAGTGGATTCTGCATGCTTGCTTGAGCGTGCATGCCTGCTTGCTGCATTCTGGGCTGGGCTTGAGGTTGCATGCTGGGTTGAGGCTGCATGCCGGGCTGGTTAGCCTGGTACTTAGCTGTTCGTTGCTTTATGAATGCTGCCATGAGTTGTGGGTTGGACTTCAAAATATTGAGCACCTGCTGCTGCTGCTGGGGGGAACTGGGCGATTTCAATGTCCGCAAGAGGTCCTGGAGAGCATTCGGGGAGATGTTGCTTCGCGGAGGTTGCTGGACACCTGGCATCCTCTGCCCTGCCGATGTCTGCGGCGATGTCATCTGCATGCTACTCCTCGGCATGCCAGTCTGCAGAGGCTGTGACTGTGATAGTGTCGTTCCTTGTGGCCACTGCCCTGGCTGCATGCCAGGCATCACCTGACCCATTGAAGGCCGAGCGACTTTCATACCCACGGCCGGCATCTGGTTGACGGGGCCGATCTGCTGTGCCATCATGCTTTGCCGTGCCATCCCTAGACCATTGTTCATGTTTGCCATTTGGTAAAGCTGTTGTTGCTGCTGGGCCTCGAGCTCAATCTGCCTGGCCACCTCCAACGCCGCAGCTGGCGGGGGCTGAGCAGGAGGGGCTTGGGGAAGCGGCGCGACCTGGTTCGTGGGCTTTCCTTGCGAGACAGTAGTGGGGGGTTGAGTCCTTGGTGGATTGGGGAAGCCACTTGGCAAGTTGTTGGATGGTGGGGTCTGAGGCGGGGGCTGAGGCTGCGGCGTCTGAGGGGTGCCTGGCTGCTGCTGTCCAGTGGGCGTAACAGGCGCAGCTGAGGTAGGAGAAGGCAAACTTTGCTGAGGCACATTTCCGCGCTGCATGGTGGCCATCCTTCTGCGGAGCATCTGCGCTTGCTGCAGCCGGTGTTGCAGTTGCTGCTGGCGTAGCTTATGTTTGATGTTGAGGCAGAATGGCACAGGGCATTTGTTCTCTTGGCAGTGTTTTGCATGGTAACAGCAGAGCGCAATAAGCTGCTTGCAGACAGGACAGCCTCCGTTGGTCTTGCGTTTGCAGCCCTTGGTGTGCTGGACGACCCGCTTCATCTTCTGGCAGGACGGCAACGAGCAGTTGGCATTGCGGCACTGGCAGGCGTGGACCAAAGACTGGATGCAACGTTGGATGCTGAGGCGACGAGACTCTTGCGGGCTCTTGGAAAGCGGATCTGGTTGGTTACTGCTCTCGTCATCTAGCCCCAAGCCCCATTTAACCATTTTGTGCTCATGGCCTTTGATGTTGTGGCAGTTGACACACAAGTCGTAGTCCTGGACAAGAGGGGGAAGAATGAAGTGAGAACCACTGTATTTTAGAACATAAGAACATAAGAAATAGGAGCAGGAGTCGGCCATTTGGCCCCTTGATCCTGCTCTGCCATTCAATAAGATCATGGCTGATCTGATCTTGGCCTCAACTCCACTTCCCCGCCCACTCCCCATAACTCTTGACTCCCTTATCATTCAAAAATGTATCTATCAACACCTTAAATATATTCACAGCTCCACAGCTCTCTGGGATAGAGAATTCTACAGATTTATGACCCCGAGAGAAGAAATTGCTCCTCATCTCGGTTTTAAATGGGCGACCCCTTATTCTGAAACTATGCCCCCTAGTTCTAGATTCCCCCACGAAGGGAAACATCCTCTCTGCTTCTACCCTGTAAAGCCCCCTCAGAATCTTATATGTTTCAATAAGATCACCTCTCAAACTTCTAAACTCCAATGAGTACAGGCCCAACCTGCTCAACCTTTCGTCTTAAGACAGCCCCGTCATCTCAGGAATCAACCTCATGAACCTTCTCTAAACTGACTCCAATGCAAGTATATCCCTTCTTAATCATGTTCTTCATATTATGCATCAATTCCACTTCATAGCATTTATAATTTTGATGTTCTAGGAAAAGATCAATATTAAAAACAAATAAACTTACACGGAATAGAATAGAATTTAAGAGAGATTCGTATGCATTTTAAGGCATGGGGTAGGTGGAAGGTTTCTGGCCCTTATTATGCCCTCCTTCCCAGAAGGTGCTCATTCTTGCTGGATCACAGGCTCAGGGCACCCTCAGTGCCTCGCCACTGATCATCAGCAGACTAATTGAACCTTGGGGGCAGTACTGCCAAGCTGTCTCCCGCCTCCATCTGCTCACCAACACACACTTTCCACTCAATAGTGATCAGTGGCAGGAACCCTGGTCAATTTTCCCCTCCTGTTCTCAATGGGCCTTGCTGTGCTGGGTTAGCTGATCTCAACCCAGCAAAGACTAGGGACTCCTGCTGCACACTGACTGGAACTGGTTAATGCACCTGCTAACTACACTTACCCCCCTCCAAGAGCTCTTATCAAACGACACAAGTGATTAACTTAGAGGATCACCGAACATGAATTATTTTCAAGGAGTTAGCCCGTCCTACCTCACAGACTGTGCAGTGCCACCGTGTTTCCACATGGTGCTTGCACTCGTTGCATGTGTAGACAAATCGGTCCTGGCCTTGATTGTGCAACTCCACCAGCATGCACATGGTGGACCACTTCGCACGGCGCAATGAAGAGAACTCCAGGTGCTTGTCCCTAGCCAGCGTCAGGAAAGCATCACGGCCATCCATCAAATCACAGCTCAGCAAGGAGTCGGGGTCCACAACAGAGGGCAAGGTGTTCACCACGGGTCCAGCATGGAAGTGGATCACAAAAAATACCTAGAAACGTAGAGCTATCATTAGAAAGGAACAACCAAGATCAGGGAATCGATGCATTTCTTACACAATGTTAGCTTGGAAATTCAATGCACTTTAAAAATAAAAATATCTGAATCAGAAACAGGAAAGTTTGTCCGCAGTTACTTTATAGGAATGAAACTGTTCCACACCTAATATCGCATCACATCCCATTTGCACTTAGAACGTGAGGATAAAGTGAACTTCAGTAACTCATTCCCCTTAAAAAAAGGTTGGCCTGACACCCGCTGCTGAGATAGATCCTGATAGTCACTGCAGGTCTTGGTTTGGGGGTGAGGGGTAGTCTTATTGGCATCTGTCTTCCATTGGCAGAGCTGGAAGATGAGTTTTGGCCAGTATACACCGTCTTAAATAACCCAATACGAGGCACAATTTAGAAAACATGGCAAAACACCAACTACACTGCCAAATAAAGAGGAGAGAGTTCAAAATGGTCAAAGCTGGGGCATAAACTTGGTTCCCTGCTCTAGCTAATCTTAGCAGTGCCACAAATCAATATCTGAATAACTAGTAATAAGTAAAGTGATCAACCAACTAACTCCTGGGTTAGCTTTTGTGATTTTCAGGAAGTAGTATTCTTCTTTTGACTGTTGCGTGCTCTTGCTCTCTCCCATTTGCCTCGATCAAGAGATGGAATGGTGCAGCCTGCAAAACTTTTCAGAGACCATTTTGCCACACTATGGTTGATCTGGCAGGAGATAGGGCATTTCTCCCTTCCACTCTGTGCCAGTTATTCCTCCTCGGTGTCTGTGTCCCTGTCTTTCTCTCACGCACAATTCAAACTAGCAAATTTACTATCTAAAAAAGCCACAACACAAACATCAATAGAGACTAAAACGGAAACTCAGACGCCCAACCTTCCAATATCTTAGTTACTGGACAACACGGCTGCTTAACTCTGCAGTAGTACACAAAGCACAAAGATAAAAGACCAACTGATTCCGCGAGGTGTAATATGATTAAGTAGGATTGTTCTGGAATCTGAAACCTATTATAAGCTTTTGTTCTCCCCCTCCACCTCACTAATATTCCCCCGACCAATCAATGCTGATCCTTTGCTATAATATATTTATCACATGGTTTATCACATGGTTTGGTATGAGTATGCTCAGTTCACTCTGGCCCAACAAACAAGCACATGGACTAGCAACTCATCGTATCTTTGTCTGTTCTCCCCACGTATATTACATTGTGGCGATGAGGATGGGATCCCAAAGCCATTTTTAGGGATCATTAAAGGACCTTCACGTGAACAAGTTTAAGGTGAAGTGTGTGACACCTAAACTGAATTTTTGTGGTTTTACTGTTAATGCTGATGCAGAAGTGTCTGCGTCGCCTTTGCGTATACACAGCAACTGCAGCGCCGATTCTCACAGGTTGTGTGCTGAGTTTCTGTTCGACGGGATCAGGACAATCATGGCCGCGCCTATGGGATTATTCGGCAGCCTCGGCACGTATGGCCGAGCTCGCAAACCATTCAGTTCTTACACTGAATGGATGGAGATGTTTTTGTAGGGCCAATATTATTGAGACCGAAGGTGCAAATGAGAATGTTTAAACTCAAAATAAAATAATTTGTAAACGGAAGAAAGCAATTTTTCTAATGGAGACCAGGCCAGATGTCTATGGAACATTGACAAACCTACTCGCACCAGGGGAAAGCAAAGGATGCGTCGTTTGAAGACATTGTCGAGAAACTGGAGGACTATTTCGACCCAAAACCATTAGAAATAGCAGTTATAACCAAAAATGAAGTGACACCATCAGTGAGTACATTACAGCTCTTAAGAACTTGTCTTTGCATTGTAACTTTGGCATATTTTTGGATGGTGTGTTGTGAGGTAGGTTTGTGTGTGGACTGGTGGATGAGCGCACACAGCCCAAGTTACTGAACACTCCGAACCTAACTTTTGACATTGCATGCAAAATTGCCTTATCTATGGAGATAGCATCTAAGAATGCTTGGAAGCTCCGTCCAATTCAAGTGACGAGTGCAGCTGAGGTCTACAGTCACAAAACCACCGCCAAACTGAAAGCTTGAGAGACTGGGTCAAAAGCATGTTGGAGAGAGCAGTTTAGTGAATTGTTATCGCTGCAATGGAAATCACTCACCACAGTCCTGTCAATACAGAAATGCGAAGTGTTTTCACTGCCGGAAGCAAGGCCATATTTCAACAGCTCACAGAGCTAGATCTGAAGCAGGAGGAAAAAAACATTCTAGTGGCAATGCAAAGCAGCAACAACAAATGGGAGGAGTTCACAATATTGAAGTGAACACACCTGACGTTGAAGAAATAGGCATCTACAGCATCTATGCCACTAGTGGCAATGCTAGCAGTCATGAGAAAGACTTTCGTACAAAACTTTTGATCAACACGCAATATATTGATATCGACACTGCGGCGGACTGCTCGATCATGAGTAAGGACACAGTAAGTTTAATCAAATACCACTTACAAAGAGTACCGTAGAGTTAAAAACCTACTCCGGAGAGGTCCTAGAGACATGTGGACAAATGGAATGTACAGTTCAACACAATGACCAGTCAAGTAAAGCTGCCTATTATTATAGTGAGCTACAACAACAGGCCAACTCTCATGTGCAAAGCCTGGTTGAGAAAGTTAAAACTTGACTGGAAAAACATCTTCAGTGTCAATGCTACAAAGAAGCAACTTGATACAATGCTGAAGTACGAAAGCATGCTCACAGACATACGAGGGCATCACTAGGTATGATGTGCATATCCGCATTAACTCCACCGCGAAGCCTGTCTATTGTAAAGCAAGGCTGGTCCGCTATACGGTGAAAAGTCAGGTGGAGGAAGAGCTAGCGAAGCTGAGAGAGAACGGCGTGAGAGTAAAAACTGAAAAAGTGAATGGGCTACCCAGATTGTGGTCGTGCCCAAAGCAGACAAACTGTATGCTTGTGCAGTGACCACAAAGTTACTATCAACCAAGCAATTGCTGATGAGCGCTACCCATTAACTACATTGCAAGATTTGTAGCAGCACTCTCTGGGTCAAAGGTTTTCTCCAAGCTTGACCCATCGCATGCTTAAGCTCAGCTAAATGTTGCCAAAGAGTCAACAGTATCTCACCATCAACACACACAAGGGACTGTATTCATACACCAAGCTGCTATATGGTGTAAAGTCCTCTCCCAAAATCTTCCAGACTACGTTGGATAAGATTTTGCAAGGAGTTCCAAATGTTTTTTTATTCCTTCATGGAATGTGGGCATTGCTGGCCAGGCTAGCATTTATTGCCCATCCCTAATTGCCCTTAAGAAGGTGGTGGTGAGCCACCGCCTTGAACCGCTGCAGTCCATGTGGTGAAGGTGCTCCCACAGTGCTGTTAGGGAGGGAGTTCCAGGATTTTGACCCAGCGACGATGAAGGAATGGCGATATATTTCCAAGTCAGGATGGTGTGTAACTTGGAGGGAAACGTGGAGGTGGTGGCGTTCCCACGTGCTGTGCTGCCCTTTGTCTTTCTAGGTGGTAGAGGTCGCGGGTTTCGAAGAAGCCTTGGCAAGTATCTGAAGTGCATCTTGTAGAGGGTACACACTGCAGTTCCGGTGCGCCGGTGGTGGAGGGAGTGAATGTTTAAGGTGGTGGATGGGGTGCCAATCAAGCGGGCCGCTTTGTCCTGGATGGTGTCGAACTTCTTGTGTTGTTGTTGGAGCTGCACTCATCCAGACAGGTGGAGAGTATTCCATCACACTCCTGACTGGTGCTTTGTAAATGGTGCTTTGGGGAGTCAGGAGGTGAGACACTCGCCACAGAATAGCCAGTCTCTGACCTGCTCTTGTTGCCACAGTATTTATGTGGCTGGTTCAGTTAAGTTTCTGGTCAATGGTAACCCCCAGGATGTTGATGGGAGATTCGGCGATGGTAGCGACACTGAATGTTAAGGGACGGTGGTTAGATGATCTCTTTTTGGAGGTAGTCATTGCCTGACACTTGTGTGATCTGAATGTTACTTGCCACTCATCAACCCAAGCGTGAATGTTGTCCAGGTCTTGCTGCAGGCAGGTGTGAACTGCTTCATTTTCTGAGGAGTTGCGAATGGCACTGAACACTGCAGTCATCAGCGAACATCCCCACTTCTGACCTTATGATGGAGGGAAGGTCCATTGATGAACCAGCTGAAGGTGTCTGGGCCAAGGACACTGCCCTGAGGAACTCCTGCAGCGATGTCCTGGGGCTGTGACGATTGACCTCCAACAATCATCTTCCTTTGTGCTAGGTATGACTCCAGCCAGGAGAGAATTTTTTCCCTGATTCCCATTGACTTCAGCTTTACTAGGGTGTCTTGATACTACTCGGTCAAATGCTGCCTTAATGTCAAGGGCAATCACTCTCACCTCACCTCTGGAATTCAGCTCTTTTGTCCATGTTTGGACCAAGGCTGTAATGAGGTCCGGAGCATAGTGGTTCTGGCGGAACCCAAACTGAGCATCAGTGATCAGGTTATTGGTGAGTAAGTGCCACTTGATAGTGGGTTCGATAGCTTCGACCACTTTGCTGATGATGAGAGTAGACTGATGGGGCAGTAATTGGACGGAATGGATTTGTCCTGATTTTTGTGGACAGGACATACCTGGGCAGTTTTCCACATTGTCGGATAGAGGCCAGTGTTGTAGATGTACTGAACCAGCTTGGCTAGAGCAGCTGAGATGTTGTCAGGGCCCATAGCCTTCGCTGTATCCAGTGCGCTCAGCCGTTTCTTGATATCAGGTGGAGTGAATCGAATTGGCTGAAAACCGGCTTCTGTGATGGAGGGACCTCAGGAGGAACCTGAGCTGGATCATCCACTCGGCACTTCTGGCTGAAGATGGTTGCAAACGCTTCAGCCTTGTCTTTTGCACTCATGTGCTGGGCTCCGCCATCATTGAGGATGGGGTATTCATGCAGCCTCCTCCTCCCATTTGTTGTTTAATGGTCCACCATTCATGGCTGGATGTGGCAGGACTGCAGAGCTTTGATCTGATCCGTTGATTGTGGGATCGCTTAGCTCTGTTCTAACATGCTGTTAAGCATGCATGTAGTCCTGAGATGCAGCTTCCCCAGGTTGGCATCTCATTTTAGGTACGCCTGGTGCTGATCCTGCCATGCTCTTCTATAATCTTTATTGAACCAGGGCTGGTCCCCTGCCTTGATGGTAATGGTAGTGTGAGGGATATGTCGGGCCATGAGGTAAAGATTGTGGTGGAATACAATTCTGCTGTTGTTAACCCATAGCACCTCATGGATGTCCAGTTTTGAGCTGCTCGATTACTTCTGAATCTATCCCATTTAGCACGGTGGTAGTGCCACACAACACGATGGAGGATGTCCTTAGTGTGAAGACAGGATTTCGTCTCCACAATGACTATGCGGTGGTCACTGCTACCAATGCTGACATGGACAGATGCATCGCAACAGGTAAGATTGGAGACGACGAAGTCAAGTAGGTTTTTCTGTTGTGTTGGTTCTCTCACCACCTGCCACAGGCCCAGTCTGGCAGCTATGTCCTTCAGGACTCAGCTAGCTTAGTCAATAGCGATGCTACCGAGCTACTCTTGCAGTCCTCCACCGAGAGTACATTCTGTGCCCTTGCTACTCTCAGTGCTTCTTCCATGTGGTGTTCAACATGGAAGAGTACGGATTCATCACCTGTGGGAGGGCTGTAGGTGGCAATCAACAAGAGGTTTCCTTGCCCATGCTTTACCTGAAGTCATGGGGTCCGGAGTCAATGTTGAGGACTCCCAGGGCCACTCCATCCCACTGTACTGCCACCTCTTGTGGGTTTGTTTACCTGTCAGTGGCACAGGACATACCCAGAGATGGTGATGGAGGAGCTTGGGACATTGGCTGAAAGGTATGATTCTGTATGACTATGTCAGGCTGTTGCTTGACTAGTCTGTGGGACAGCTCTCCAAATTTTGGCACAAGTCCCCAGATGTTCATGAGGAGGACTTTTTGGGCTCGACTGGACTGGGTGTGCCGCCGTCGTGTCCATAGCCAGTGCCAAGGTCCATCTAGCTTTATTCTCATTATTGTTTCTTGTTGCGGTTTGTTGTGGGTCTGGAGTCACATAGAGGCAGACCAGGTAAGGACAGCAGAGTTCCTTGTGTTTTTACGACAATCCGATAGTTTCATGGTCACCATTAACTTTTTGTTCCAGATTCATTTAATTAACTGAATTTAAATTCCCCAGTTGCCGTGGTGGGACTTGGTCTTGTATCACTGGATTATTAGTCCAGGCCTCTGGATTAGTAGTCCAGTAACATAACCACAATGCTACCGTACCCACGTTGCTTATGCAATCAAAACGATGTGCTGATCACAACAAACAACGAGGAAGAAAATCTAGATGTATTAGATCTAGCGCTTAAAAGATTGAATTCCCACAATGTCAAATTGATGAGCTGAAAATCTGCTTTTGTGCAGCCCGAGGTTGTGTACCTTGGTCTGAAAGTTGCTGCAAATAGCTTGAAACCAGTGAAGGAAAAGGTTGATGATGTCATCAATGTTCCAAAGCCACAGAACATTTGAGTTAACCTTGGAACTGTCCAGTACTAGGCACGTTTCTTACCTGAGTTGGCAACCATGTTAGCTCCATTGCACGAGCTTCTTAAGAAGGATGTCCAGTGGAAGTGGATGAAAACGCAACAGGAAGCTTATGACGCTTGTAAGAGAAGTCTCTCTAACAATGCTCTACTTGTGCACTGCGACACAGAGCGTGAGCTTAAGTTAGCGTGTGATGCTTCCAGTTACGGTGTGGGAGCTGTCATAAGCCACTTAATGAGAAACCAATCACGTTTGCATCGCCAATCCTCACAAAGAGCGAAATAAACGATTCGCAAATTGAAAAAGAAACACTCGCCATAGTGTTTGGAATCAAGAAATTCTAACAGTTCCTGATTTGCAGAAAGTATACGGATAGCCGATCACAAACCGCTCTGAGCAATATTGGGGCCCAAATCAGTCATCCCTGCAATGGCTGCATCAAGAATGCAACGTTGGGCAGTGTTGTTGTCACAATATGACTATACGATTGCAAAATGCAATCGCAGATGCCTTGTCCCGATTGCCACATGAGGATTCATGTGTTGGGAGTGAAGGTGCTATTTTCATGCTAGGTGCAGTTGACAAAGACTTTCCCTTGAATGCAACTGAGATTGCAGATGAGACTCAGAAAGACTCAGTAATGAAAGGAGTGTATGAAAACACCTTGAATGGATGGACTGATCAGTGTATGGACACAGAATTGAAACCATTCCATAACCATCATACTGAATTGCCCTGTGAACAAGGTTGTATCAAATGGGGAAACAGAGTGGCTGAACTTCATACTGAACATCCAGGGATCGTCAGCATGAAATCAATTGCAGAAAGCTTTGTTAACTGGCCTGGATTGGACAGTGATCTTGAACCACTTGATCATGAACACATAAGTGAGTTTGACTCAGTTCAGACTTCTGTAACTTAAGTATCAGGTTCAAACAAGTCTGAGATAGAAACAGGTTCATCTGTGAATTCGGAACCAAGACAGAACAGCCTGAAAATTGTCTCAACACCAAAACCTTCTTTAAGGAGATCAGCAAGGCTCGGCAAACTGGTTATTAAACTGGATTTGTAGTTCATTTAAAAGAAAAAAAGCCAGGAGTTTTTGTAATATGGTACATGTAATGCTGGGAAAGGGGAGACCATGGTTTTATTGTATTTGAGGGGGAATACATACATTTCTTTATAAGGGCGAAAACAGTGCAATGTATTACCTGTATCACATGGTTTGTCACATGGTTTGGTATGAACATGCTTGGTTCACTCTGGTCTAATAAAGCAAGCTCATGGACGAGCAACTCATCCTGTCTCTATCCTTCATTTGTTCTACCCACATATAATTACACTTGCTAGGGTACAGTTCTATGTGTGTCCACGACCTTTTGTGATGTCTCTCAGGAGGCCATGTGTAAGCATGTAACTACAAATGAAATGTCCCTATTTAAGAAAGGAGGGAGACAGAAAGCAGGAAACCAAAGACCAGTTCGCTAACAATGGAATTGGGAAAATGCTCGAGTCCATTATTAAGGAAGTAGTAGCAGGACATTTAGAAAATCATAATACAGTCAAGGAGAGTCAGCATGGTTTTATGAAAGGGAAATCATTTTTGACAAATTTGCTGGAGTTCTTTGAGGATGTAAAGAGCAGGGTGGATAAAGGGGAACCAGTAGCTGTATTTGGATTTCTAGAAGGCATTCAGTAAGATGCCACATAAAAGGTTACTGCACAGGATAAGAGCTCACGGGGTTGGGGGTAATATATTAGCATGGATAGAGGATTGGCTAACTAACAGAAAACAGAGAGTCAGGATAAATGGGTCATTGTCAGGTTGGCAAACTATAACTAGTGGGGTGCCACAGTGCTGGGCCTGAACTACTTATAATCTATATTAATTACTTGGATGAAGGGACAGAGTGTAAAGTAGCCAAATTTGTTGATGATACAAAGATAGGTGGGAAAGCAAGTTGTGAGGAGGACGCAAAGAATCTGCAAAGGGATATAGATAGGCTAAGTGACTGGGCAGAAATTTGGCAGATGGAGTATAATGTGGGAAAATGTGAGGTTAACCACTTGGTTAGGAAAAATAAAAAAACAAATTATTATTTAAATGGGGAGAGATTACAAAATGCTGAGGTACAGAGGGATCTGGGAGTCCTGGTACATGAAACTCAAAAAGTTAGCATGCAGTTACAGCAAGTAATCAGGAAGGCAAATGGAATGTTGGCTTTTATTGCAAGGGGGATGGAGTATAAAAGTAGGGAAGTCCTGCTACAACTGTACAGGGCGTTGGTAAGACCACACCTGGAGTACTGCGTACAGTTTTGGTCTTACTTAAGGAAGGATATACTTGCATTGGAAGCAGTTCAGAGAAGGCTCACGAGGTTGATTCCTGAGATGAAGGGGTTGTCTAATGAAGAAAGGTTGAGCAGGTTGGAGTTTAGAAGAATGAGAGGTAATCTTTTTGAAACGTACAAGATTCTGAGGGGACTGGACAGGGTAGATGCAGAGAGGAATTTTTCCCGCCATGGGGAAATCTTGAACTAGGGGGCATTGTTTCAGAATAAGGGATCGCCCATTTAAAATGGAAATTAGGAGGAATTTCTTCTCTGAGTGAATCTTTGGAATTCTCTACCCCAAAAAGTTGTGGAGGCTGGGTCATTGAATATATTTAAGGTGGAGATAGACAGATTTTTGAATGATAAGGAAATCAAGGGTTATGGGGAGTGGGCGGGGGAAGTGGAGTTGAGGCCAAGATCAGATTAGCCATGATCTTATTGAATGGTAGAGCAGACTCGAGGGGCCAAATGGCCTACTCCTGCTCCTAGTTCTTATGTTCTTATGACAGTGAGCATCGGCAGGCTATTTGGCCCCTGGGGATGGATTTCATCTGAGCCCAATCCAGGCCTTAACCAATGCTCACATATGTGTACACGTGCAGCAGGGTTTGCTGGATCACAACCAAGACCATGAATCCTGGCTGATTTTCTCCTCCCTCACCCCAGGAGTTGCTAGGTTTAAAAAAAAAATGATTAAAATATATCAGTAACGATTCAGGAAAGAAGAGCATATTGGAAAAAAAAATTGATGCTCAGGTAGGCAGAATTTTAAAACTGACTACAGTACCTCTTTATGCTTTTCCATCGTGGCATAGAGCTTCTGGGACAAGTCATTAGCTACATTCGGCATTCCTGGTTTTTTCTTGTTGGCTCGACTAATGCTGCTTTTATTCTTATTAGTTTTCTTGTTGTTCTTTTTCTTTGCATTTTTGCTGTCTCCCTTCTTTCCCTGGAAAAGGTATAAAAGGATATTTAAACAACTTTAGATACCTCACATGGGAGAGTAATCCACCATGACTGTCCTTCTAAAGATTAGTTTATACAGACACAATTTAGGAACCTAGTGCATTATGGGCTTACTTCCTTCTAATGTAAACACATAGAAACATAAAAAATAGGTGCAGGAGTAGGCCATTCGGCCCTTCGAGCCTGCACCACCATTCAATAAGATCATGGCTGATCATTCCTTCAGTACCCCTTTCCTGCTTTCTCTCCATACCCCTTGATCCACTTAACCGTAAGGGCCATATCTAACTCCCTCTTAAATATATCCAATGAACTGGTATCAACAACTCTCTGCGGCAGGGAATTCCACAGGTCAACAACTCTCTGACTGAAGAAGTTTCTCCTCATCTCAGTCCTAAATGGCCTACCCCTTATCCTAAGACTATGTCCCCTGGTTCTGGACTTCCCCAACATCGAGAACATTCTTCCCGCATCTAACCTGTCCAGTCCTGTCAGAACCTTATATGTTTCTATGAGATCCCCTCTCATCCTTCTAAACACCAGTGAATAAAGACCCAGTTGATCCAGTCTCTCCTCATATGACAGCCCAGCCATCCCTGGAATCAGTCTGGTGAACCTTCGCTGTACTCCCTCAATAGCAAGAACGTCCTTCCTCAGACTAGGAGACCAAAACTGAACACAATATTCCAGGTGAGGCCTCACTAAGGCCCTGTACAACTGCAGTAAGACCTCCCAGCTCCTATATTCAAATCCCCTAGCTATGAAGGCCAACATACCATTTGCCTTTTTTACCGCCTGCTGTACCTGCATGCCCACTTTCAGTGACCGATGAACCATGACACCCAGGTCTCGTTGCACCTCCCCTTTTTCTAGTCTGCCGCCATTCAGATAATATTCTGCCTTCGTGTTTTTGCCCCCAAAATGGATAACCTCACATTTATCCACATTATACTGCATCTGCCATGCATTTGCCCACTCACCTAACCTGTCCAAGTCACCCTGCAGCCTCTTAGCATCCTCCTCACAGCTCACACCGCCACCCAGTTTAGTGTCATCCGCAAACTTGGAGATATTACACTCTATTCCTTCATCCAAATCATTGATGTACATTGTAAAGAGCTGGGGTCCCAGCACTGAGCCCTGCGGCACCCAACTGCCTGCTATTCTGAAAAGGACCCGTTTATCCCGACTCTCTGCTTCCTGTCTGCCAACCAGTTCTCTATCCACGTCAGTACATTACCTCCAATATCATGCGCTTTGATTTTGTACACCAGTCTCTTGTGCGGGACCTTGTCAAAAGCCTTTTGAAAATCCAAATACACCACATCCACTGGTTCTCCCTTGTCCACGCTACCAGTTACATCCTCAAAAAATTCCAGAAGATTCGTCAAGCATGATTTCCCTTTCATAAATCCATGCTGACTTGAACCGATCCTGTCACTGCTTTCCAAATGCGCTGCTATTTCATCCTTAATGATTGATTCCAACATTTTCCCCACTACTGATGTCAGGCTAACCGGTCTATAATTACCCGTTTTCTCTCTCCCTCCTTTTTTAAAAAGTGGTGTTACATTAGCTACCCTCCAGTCCACAGGAACTGATCCAGAGTCGAGAGATTGTTGGAAAATGATCACCAATGCATCCACTATTTCTAGGGCCACTTCCTTAAGTACTCTGGGATGCAGACTATCAGGACCCGGGGATTTATCGGCCTTCAATCCCATCAATTTCCCTAACACAATTTCCCGTCTAATAAGGATATAGAAACACAGAAACATAGAAAATAGGTGCAGGAGTAGGCCATTCGGCCCTTCGAACCTGCACCGCCGTTCAACAAGATCATGGCTGATCACCCATCCCAGCAGCCCCCCAGCCGCAAGGACCACATCCAACTCCCTCCCGAACACATCCAATGAACTGGCATCAACAACTCTCCGCGGCAGGGAACCCCACAGGCCAACAACTCCCCGAGTGAAGAAGTCTGTCCCCATCCCAGCCCCAAACAGCCTACCCCCCCATCCCAAGACCGTGACCCCTACCGGCTCCAGACCTACCCAACACCAGGAACACTCCCCCCGCACCCAACCCACCCCGTCCCGTCAGAATCCTTCCCAAATACTGAACACCCCCGGATGTCGAGCCCCCAGCCCCGGCCCCGCAACGCCAACCACACCACATCCACCAACCGCCATCTGCGCAGTCAACCCGTCCACCCCATTCCGAACACTCCCCGCACCGAGGCACAGAGCCCCCAGGCCCGCCCCTCCAACACACTTCGCCCCCCCCCCCCAGACCTCCGCTGCAATGTGGCCCCTCCCGTCCCCCGCCCTGGGTTTCTCCACCCCCCACCTCCATCACTCTCCCCTCCATCCCCCGCCCCCGTCTCTCCTCTGCCTCCCCGCACAGGCTCCCATCTTGGGGGCGGTAACCTTCTGGGGCAGGGAATTTTAGCCCCCAGCGTGGAAGTCCTGCTCCCGCCGCAGAATTGGCCTTACCGCCCCTCAATGGAAGCGGAGTGCAATTTCCCACACTCCACTTCCTTTGGGGGCAGTTACCGGGGCACGACTGGATGCTCCTGTGACAGCTTGAACTGGTGCTCTTCACTCTCCCGTCCTGTGACAGTTTGAACTGGTGCTCTCCACTCTCCCGTCCTGTGACAGTTGGAACTGGTGCTCTCCACTCTCCCGTCCTGTGACAGTTGGAACTGGTGCTCTCCACTCTCCCGTCCTGTGACAGTTGGAACTGGTGCTCTCCACTCTCCCGTCCTGTGACAGTTTGAACTGGTGCTCTCCACTCTCTGTCCTGCGACAGTTGGAACTCATTCTTTCAATTCCTCATTCTCACTAGACCCACTGTCCCCTAGTACATTCCGAAGGTTATTTGTATCTTCCTTTGTGAAGACAGAACCGAAGTATTGGTTCAATTGGTCTGCCATTTCTTTGTTCCCCATTATAAATTCACCTGAATCCGACTGCAAGGGACCTACGTTTGTCCTTACTAATCTTTTTCTCTTCACATATTTATAGAAGCTTTTGCAGTCAGTTTTTATGTTCCCTGCAAGCTTCCTCTCGTACTCTATTTTCCCCTTCTTAATTAAACTCTTAGTCCTCCTCTGTAGAATTCTAAATTGCTCCCAGTCCTCAGGTTTGTTACTTTTTCTAGCCAATTTAAATGCCTCTTCCTTGGTTTTAACACTATCCTTAATTTCCCATGGTTGAGCCACCTTCCCAGTTTTATTTTTACTCCAGACAGGGATGTACAATTGCTGAAGTTCATCCATGTGATCTATAAATGTTTGCCATTGCTTATCCACCGTCAACTCTTTTAAGTATCCTCTGCCAGTCTATTCTAGCCAATTCACACCTCATACCATCGAAGTTACCTTTCCTTAAGTTCAGGACCCTAGCTTCCGAATTAATTTTGTCACTCTCCATCTTAATAAGGAATTCTACGATATTATGGTCACTTTTCCTCAAAGGGCCTCGCACAACAAAATTGCTAATTAATCCCTTCACATTACACATCACCCAGTCTAGGATGGCCAGCTCCCTGGTTGGTTCCTCGACATATTGGTCTAGAAAACCATCCCTAATACACTCCAGGAAATCCTCCTCCACCGCATTGCTACCAGTTAGGTTAGCCCAATCTATATGTAGATTAAAGTCGCCCATGATTACTGCTGTACCTTTATTGCACACATTCCTTATTTCTTATTTGATGCTGTCCCCAACCTCACTACTACTATTTGGTGGTCTATACACAACTCCCACTAGCATTTTTTGCCCTTTGGAATTCCGCAGCTCCACCCATACCGATTCCACATCATCCAGGCTAATGTCCTTCCTTACAATTGCATTGATTTCCTCTTTAACCAGCAACGCCATCCCGCCTCCTTTTCCTTTCTGTCTATTCTTCCTAAATGCTGAATACCCTTGGATGTTGAGTTCCCAGCCTTGATCAGCCTGGAGCCATGTCTCCGTGATGCCAATCATATCGTATCCGTTAACTGCTATCTGCGCAGTTAATTCATCCACCTTATTCTGAATACTCCTCGCATTGAGGCACAGAGCCATCAGGCTTGTCTTTTTAACACACTTTGCCCCTTCTGAATCTTGCTGTAATGTGGCCCTTTTTGCTTTTTGCCTTGGGTTTCTCTGCCCTCCACTTTTACTATTCTCCTGGCTATCTTTTGCTTCTGCCCCCCTTCTATTTCCCTCTGTCTCCCTGCATAGGTTCCCATCCCCCTGCCATATTAGTTTAACTCCTCCCAAATAGCACTAGCAAACACTCCCCCTAGGACATTGGTTCCGATCCTACCCAGGTGCAGACTGTCCGGTTTGTACTGGTCCCACCTACCCCAGAACCGGTTCCAATGTCCCAGGAATTTGAATCCCTCCCTTCTGCACCATTTCTCAAGTCACGTATTCATCTGAGCTACATGGCAGGTATTCTTGCTTGAAGACAGGATAACTGAAGACTCTTGTCACAGTATATGGATTTACATCTTCTGCACCAAGCCCTCACACAAATGGTCCTGTACTAAGCTAGCATTCTCACTAGGCACAAGAGGCATTTTTTTGAAACTGGGACGAGCACTTGCGATACTGCAGGCTGGTGCTGGGTCTCTGCACCCAGGTACTACAACATACAGCTGAACAATCATTATTCTCCCACAAAGTCATCAGCTCAATCAAAAATTCCCCAATGACATGAACATGACAATAAAATTGTTTTTTCATGACTTCATAACGTGTACAAATACTTTGAGGTTCCTCTGTCACTCTGCACTTTGCGAAGCAGGCATATTCTTCAACACGGGAATGGCATATTGGTTATGTTAGTGGGCTAGTAGTCCAGAAGTCTGGACTAATGATCTGGAGACACGAGTTCAAATGCCACCACTGCAGCTGGGGAATTTAAATTCAGTTAATTAAATAACAATCTGGAATAAAAAGCTAGTATCAGTAATGGTGACCATGTAACTACCGGATCATCGTGAAAACCCATCTGGTTCACTAATGTCCTTTATGGAAGGAAACCCGCTGTCTGGTCTATGTGTGACTCCAAACCCACAGCAATGTGGTTGACTCTTAACTGCCCTCTGAAATGATCTAGCAAGCCACTCATTGTACAGGGATGGGCAATAAATGCTGGGTTTTCCAGCAACTCCCACATCTTGTGAATGAATAAAAAACAGTAGAACTGCACGTCTCAAGTGGCTGTTGTAATGTTGCCCTTCAAACATCAAATGCTCATCTTTTGCTTTTGATCTAATCGACCAGAATCTAAATTCACATTAGCCTGAATACCAAAATAAAGATTAAATTAATATTTGAGTCACAAGTTTAAATGGCCAGATTTTTCATGTGCAGATCGTAACCAAGATATTGAACCTCTGTCTGATTGAAGACTGAATTTCAAACTCCCCATCACAGATTCTGCATTTTTTTTTAAACGTGGGACAAAGTTCAATTTTTAAACCATAGTAGGTGCAAGAGTTGTAAGGAGGAATGGGAACACTTGTTTCAAAGTGATTTTTTGTCCACAACTACTGAATTTGTAAAGCAGGAAAAAAGGAAAGCTGTGTTGTTCTATCTCAAATCAACTCATCTCAATGTAAAGTTGGGCATGTCACAAACCCAGTATGTTCCAAAATGCAAAAATATCAGGTGGTCAAGCATCAACTGCAGACTGGTGGGTGGGGTCCCTAGCTGGTTTAGAGCTTGCATGTGAAAACCTAAAGCAAACTTTAATTCAAGTCTAACGGATGCATAAAATCCTGAAGACAATCTCCTCACAATACTCACATCAGGGGCTTCGCTGGGGATGCTGTTCTCCTCTCTCTTGCGTTCCTCTTCTTCCTGTTCCAATTCTTTTATGCTTTCTTCAAGTACGTTGGGCCAAAAGTCACCCTCAAAATAAGGCAACTCATTTGCACTGGTCAGCCGGTCCTCTGTCGCTTGTTTGAAGATATCCTGTCAGTAAAACAAAAGACAGTAGTATCAAACGACATGCATTTTCTTACACAACAGGATGGCATGAAGCAAAGGATCCTTATTTAAGTTAATACAAGTGTGGAAGAATGGTCAAGGGGTGCTAGAGAATTGAACAGTATGTTATTTCAGGAACACGCTATTTTCTATAACCAAATACACACCAATTATTAGAGATTAATTGCCTCAAATCTATTTAACACATTGTTCTCTTGGAAGTAGTGTCATCTCTAAATCTCTAAATGTGTGAAACTTCCGTTATGATACTGTATTTTAAGATATTCATATCATTCAGGATTTGATACAACAAAGTTTGATGCTTCAATGTATTTAGTGTAATTTACTGAACTGTGTTGTGAGCATTGGTTGGATAAACAAGCGGTTGTATGAGTCTTGTGCTGGTTGCGGACTCCATTTGGAATCCCACTTCAAAGAGAATTTGCATTTAAAACTAATACAAAGGCAAAATACAGCGGATGCTGGAATCTGAAATAAAAACAGAAAATGCTGGAAATCTCAGCAGGTCAGGCAGCATCTGTGGAGAGAAACAAAGTTAACATTTCAGGTAGATGACCCTTCGTCAGCATTTAAAACTTGTTGATTTGGTGAGAGAGAGAGAGAGAGACAAAGATATAAATAGATAGCTTTGGAGCTGATGATTTAAGTGAACTGTCTTGTAATCAAGTTTAAGCAGAAGGAATTGAGCAGTGATTAGATCTAAGGGACTCCACACATCTGCTGGATAATGGCTGAGAGAACATTTAACTCTTTAATGGAATTTCCTGTGCCGCTTGCATGTGAATACTGCCTTGTACTCTGTAGTATATGCCTGAACTTTGTATTTCATTAAGCCTGTAAAAGATTTGATCTATGTAGTAACATTCTGATTACAGGTGCAGCGTCGAGAATCCGGAGCCCTCGGGACTGAGGCCCTTCCGGATTTTCGATCGTCTTTCTAACGTCGTGAATCCAGAAACACTCAAGACCAGGTTCGGGTGTTTCCAGATTTTGGAACGCCAGAAAGATGGGGCCGGGGAAGAGGGAGGAGAGAGAGAGAGAGAGAGGGAGGGCCCCGCGGAGGTGGTGTTCCGGCTGGCCCCGCGGAGGTGGTGTTCGGGCGGGCACGCCCCGTCGAGGTGGTTTTCGGGCCGGCGGGTAAGGGCAGCGGCAGCGAGGCGAGGTCAGAGATCGACGGGTCTCAATTCCGGAACATTTTTTACGGATTCCGGACGACCCTGCCACCGATCGTCCCGGAGTCTGGAACTGCGGATTTTTGACGTCGCACCTGTAATACCAAGACTGAAACCACAGGACAAGCCTACAGGAACCGCAGCACACAGCTTATCTCAATTTAGAATAATTAAAAAAAATTTAGATCATCCACCAACAAAAATATAGCCTTCCAGATTCATGGGCTCAATGTCAACTCATAGGGAGAGATGTGAAACTGTTAGAACATAAGAATTAGGAGCAGGAGTCGGCCACATGGCCCTTCGAGCCTGCTCCGCCATTCAATAAAATCATGGCTGATCTTCAACCTCAACTCCACTTTCTCGCCCGATCTCCATGTCCCTTGATTCCCCTAGAGTCCAAAAATCTATCTATCTCAGCCTTAAATATACTCAATGACTCAGAATCCACAGCCCTTTGGGGTAGAGCATTCCAAAGGTTCACAACCCGATGAGTGAAGAAATACCTCTTCATCTCAGTCTTAAATGGCCAACCCCTTATCCTGAGACTATGCCCTCTAGTTCTAGACTCTCCAGCTAGGGGAAACAATCTCTCAGTTTCTACTGTCAATCACCCTCAGAATTTTGTATGTTTCAATGAGATCACCTCTCATTTCTATAGAGATTATAGGTCCAATCTCCTCAATCTCTCCTCATAGGACAAACTGCTTATCCCAGGGATCAATCAAGTGAACCCAAGGCAAGTATGTCCTTCCTCAGATAAGGAGACCAAAACTACGCACAGTACTCTAGAGGTGCGGTCTCCCCATAGCACTATACTAAGATTTTTTTTTACTCTAGTACTCCAACCCCTTGCAATAAAGGCCAACATGACATCTGCCTTCCTGTACCTGCACGCTAACTTTGTGTTTCCTATACTAGGACACCTAAATCTCTCTGAACACCAACATTGAATAAGCTTCTCACCATTTTAAATATATTCTGTTTTTCTATTCTTCATACCAAAATGAATAACCTCACATTTCTCCACATTGTACTCCATCTGCCACCTTATTGCCCACTCACTTAACCTGTCTATATCCCACTGCAGGCTCTTTGTGTCCTCACAGCTTATTTTCCCACCTAGCTTTGTACCGTCAGCAGATACATTACATTCAGTCCTTTCATCTAAGCCATTAATACAGATAGTAAAAAGCTGAGGCCCCAGCACTGATCCACTGGTTCCTCTTTATCTATCCTGCTGGTTACAGTCTCAAAAAACTCTAATACGTTTGTTAAACACGATTTCCCTTTCAAAAAAACATGCTGCCTAATCATATTATGATTTTTTAAGTGCCATTACCACTTCCTTGATAATAGATTCCAGCATTTTCCCCGACGACTGATGTCAGGCTAACTGGCCTGTAGTTCCCTGTTTTCTCTCTCTCTCTCTCACTTGAATAGCGAGGTTACCTTCCAATCCGCTGGGACAGTTCTAGAATCTAGGGAATTGTGGAAGATCACAACCAATGCATCCGCTATCTCTGCAGCCACCTCTTTTATAATGCTAGGATGTAGGCCGTCAGGTCCAGGGGATTTATTGGCTGTTAGTCCCATTGGTTTCTCAATAATTTTTTCTCTGATCTTAATTACTTTAAGTTCCTCACTCTTACTAGCCCCTTGGTTGCCCACTATATTTGGTATGCTGTTTGTGTCTTCTACTGTGAAGACAAGATAAAAAATATTTGTTTGAAGTCTCTGCCATTTCCTTATTCCCCATTATAATTTCACCTGTCTCAGCCTCTAAGGGAGCAATGCTTACTTTTGTTACTCTCTTCCTTTTTACATACTTGTAGAAGCTCTTACAATCTGTCTTTATATTTCTTGCTAGTTTACTCTCATATTCTAGTTTCCTCCATCAATTTTTTGGTCATCCTTTGCTGGGTTCTAATGCTCTAACAATCCTCAGGCTTACTACTAGTCTTCATAATATTATAAGCATCTTCTTTTAATCTAATACATAGAAACATAGAAAATAGGTGCAGGAGTAGGCCATTCGGCCCCTCGAGCCTGCACCGCCAATCAACAAGATCATGGCTGATCATTCCTTCAGTACCCCTTTCGTGCTTTTTCTCCATACCCCTTGATCCCCTTAGCCGTAAGGGCCATATCTAACTCCCTCTTAAATATATCCAATGAACTGGCATCAACAACACTCTGCGGCAGGGAATTCCACAGGTTAACAACTCTCTGAGTGAAGAAGTTTCTCCTCATCTCAGTCCTAAATGGCCTACCCCTTAACCCAAGACAATGTCCCCTGGTTCTGGGCTTCCCTAACATTGGGAACATTCTTCCCGTATCTAACCTGTCCAGTCCAGTCAGAATCTTATACGTTTCTATGAGATCCCCTCTCATCCTTCTAAACTCCAGTGAATAAAGGGCCAGTTGATCCAGTCTCTCCTCATATGATAGTCCAGCCATCCCTGGAATCAGTCTGGTGAACCTTCGCTGCATTCCCTCAATAGCAAGAACGTCCTTCCTTAGATTAGGAGACCAGAACTGAACACAATATTCCAGGTGAGGCCTCACTAAGGCCCTGTACAACTGCAGTAAGACCTCCCTGCTCCTATACTCAAATCCTCTAGCTATGAAGGCCATACCATTTGCCTTCTTCACCACCTGCTGTACCTGCATGCCCACTTTCAGTGACTGATGAACCATGACACCCTGGTCTCGTTGCACCTCCTCTTTTCCTAATCTGTCGCCATTCAGATAATATTCTGCCTTTGTGTTTTTGCCCCCAAAATGGATAACCTCACATTTATCCACATTATACTGCATCTGCCATGCATTTGCCCACTCACCTAACCTGTCCAAGTCACCCTGCAGCCTCTTAGCGTCCTCCTAACAGCTCACACTGCCACGCAGTTTAGTGTCATCTGCCATCTTGGAGATATTACACTCAATTCCTTCAGCTAAATTCGTTAATGTATATTGTAAAGAGCTGGGGTCCCAGCACTGAGCCCTACGGCACTCCACTAGTCACTGCCTGCCATTCTGAAAAGGACCCGTTTATCCCAACTCTCTGCTTCCTGTCTGCCAACCAGTTCTCTATCCACGTCAGTACATTACCCCCAATACCATGCGCTTTGATTTTGCACACCAATCTCTTGTGCGGGACCTTGTCAAAAGCCTTTTGAAAGTCCAAATACACCACATCCACTGGTTCTCCCTTGTCCACTCTGCTAGTTACATCCTCAAAAAATTCTAGAAGATTCGTCAAGCATGATTTCCCTTTCATAAATCCATGCTGACTTGGTCCGATCCTGTCACCGCTTTCCAAATGTGCTGCTATTTCATCCTTAATGATTGATTCCAACATTTTCCCCACTACTGATGTCCGGCTAACCGGTCGATAATTACCCGTTTTCTCTCTCCCTCCTTTTTTAAAAAGTGGTGTTACATTAGCTACCCTCAAGTCCATAGGAACTGATCCAGAGTCGATAGACTGTTGGAAAATGATCTCCAATGCATCCACCATTTCTAGGGCTACTTAAGTACTCTGGGATGCAAACTATCAGGCCCCAGGGACTTATCGGCCTTCCATCCCATCAATTTCCCGAACACAATTTCCCGCCTAATAAGGATATCCTTCAGTTCCTCCTTCTCACTAGACCCACTGTCCCCTAGTACATTCGGAAGGTTATTTGTGTCTTCCTTCGTGAAGACAGAACCGAAGTATTGGTTCGATTGGTCTGCCATTTCTTTGTTCCCCATTATAAATTCACCTGAATCCGACAGCAAGGGACCTACATTTGTCTTCACTAATTTTTTTCTCTTCACATATTTATTGAAGCTTTTGCAGTCAGTTTTTATGTTCTCTGCTAGCTTCCTCTCGTACTCTATTTTCCCCCTCTTAATGAAACCCTTAGTCCTCCTCCGTAGAATTCTAAATTTCTCCCAGTCCTGAGGTTTGTTTGTAATACTATCCTTAACTTCTTTTCCAGTGGAGTTTTTACTTCTCAATGGAATGTATATTCGTTGAGAAGTTTGGAATATTCCTTTAAATGCCTCCCACTATCTATTGGCATATCTTTTAATCTAATTTCCCAATCTACCCAGCCAACTCGCCCCTCATGCCTATGTAATTGGCTTTATCTGGAAGACTCTCATTTTGGATTTAAGTATTTCACTCTCAAACCCAATGTGAAAATCGATCATATTGTGATCACTCATCCCCAGCGGTTCCTTTATTATGAGATTACTAATTAACCCTGTTTCATTGCACAATACAAGATCTAAAGTAGCTTGTTCCCTGGTTGGTTTTATGACGTATTGTTCTAGGAAACTGTCTTAAATGCATTCCGTGAACTCGTCCTACAGACTACCTTTGCCAAATTGATTTGCCCAGTCTGTATGATGATTTTAAAGTCCCCCCCAGATTATTGTATTATCTTTGTTACAAGCTCCTATTATTTGTTGATCAATACTCTGTTCAACGATATAGCTACTGTTTGGGTGTCTATAAACTACACCCACTGTTGGGAAAAGGTGTTGTTAAAAAAAACCCGAATCATAACATCCTGTAAGACATTAACCTGACAGAAAACCTCCCTTTTAGATTCAAAATATCAGATAACAATAGGATTTCCCACCCTGATCATTAGATGAAATACTTTGAAGCTACCTACACAGCCATATTACAACAACTAGTGAACAGTCGAAGTTGTTACAGGCCACACGCAGTGCACTTTACTTACAGCTGGTGACACTTGCCCTGACCATTGGGTAAGATGGGGATTGTGTGTCTGACTGAACCAAACATGTTAACACATATACAGGTTTATAACCGTTTGCCTGGATAGGATTATCAGTTTGTTGGGACAAACCGTACTTTGTATCGGACTAAAAGCACCTGTCGCAGGAATCTTCCTTGTTCCAGAGGTCTGGGAGATGGAACATTTCAGCAACCAGAGACTGTAAAAGTTGGTAGGCCGAGGGGAGTGTACCTTCAAATACTAAAGTCATACAAATATACATGGGGCAGCCTATAAAGCAACATTAAGTTAAAGGTATTGGACTACATTGGGACATGCATAACACCTTATTTTTAAAGCAGGTATGAGGATCATAGAACTTCAAAACAAACCTTGTAATCGTGTATGATCCGCTCTGCAAAAGCTTTATCCAGCATCTTCTTATACCATTCCTGCAACCGTTTGGGTTTGGGGATCTTCTGATCTGCTGGGTGGCAGTGGAAGATGTAATCATCACCTTCACTGGGAGGGCATGCCCAGATATGGCCCTGTGTATAGCTGTGGAGATCACAGGTGAAATGGATTATTCAGATACTGTTACAGCTCTGATCTAAATCACATGAGGAAAATAGCAAGCAGACATACTGGGCCCAAGTTTCCACATGATTTGCGCCTGATTTTTAGGAGCAACTGGTGGAGAACGGACTATCTTAGAAATCGCAATTCTCCACATTTTTTTTTCTGCAGTTCTAGTCAGGTAGAACAGTTCTACTTTGGAACAGAATTTTTTCTTCAAAAGGGGGCGTGTCCGGCCACTGACGCCTGATTTGAAAGTTTCCACAGTGAAAACGTACTCCAAACTACAGTAGAATGGAGCAAGTGAAGATTTTTGTAGAACTGAAAAAACCTGTTCTACACATTAAAAAATCAGGCGCAGGTTACAAATTAGGCGTCCAGAACGAGGTGGGGGGGGGAGGGGAAGTCATTAAATTCTACAATAAATCCTTATTTATACTTCTACAAATATTATATAAATAAATCCAACCTGAATAAACATTTATAAGCAAAGAAAAGATTAAATAAACCATCTTCCTACCTGTGTGAAAGTGCTTCAGGCACAGAGAATGCTGCAGGTGTTCGTTCCCGCGGTGGGGGGGGGGGGAATTAAACAGCTGCTTCGTTCCCGCGGGGAGGGGGGGGGAATTAAACAGCCGCTTCGTTCCCGCGGGGGAGGGGGGAAGGAGACAGTGAGAAGGCTGCAAGTGCTAATGTGCTTTTATTAAAAAAATGTTCAAAAATTAAACAGCTACAAAGAACTACAAAAATGGCCGAGTGCCAATGTTTTTTTTCACACTGAGCATGCGCGAACGCTCCAACGCGCATGCGCAGCGTTGCCGGCAGGAAAAAAATCTAATTTAAATAGTACACGCCCCCTCCCACTTACAAAATCGGCGCGAGTGTAGGCTCTGCCCCCCTGGGGGCCGCGCCAGGCAGACAAGGAGGTGCAGAACGCTCCAGAATTGCGAGGTTTTTTTTAGGCGCCGTTTTAGGCGCGAAAAACGGGCGCCCAGCTCGGAGGGGCGCCCGTTTTTTATCCTGTGGAAACTTGGGCCCACAGATTCTAATTTAAATGCAAACTGTTCAAAAAAGGTACTTATAATTATACTCAGACATGGATGTAACAGTACATAAGAAAAGGAGCAGGGATAGACTATACAGCCCCTCAAGCCTGCTCGTCTGATCTTCTACCTCAACTCCACCTTCCCCTCGCACTATCCTTGATTTCCTTAGTATTCAAATATCTATCGATCTCAGTCTTGAATATACTCAACGACTGAGCATCCACAGTAGAGAATTCGAAAGGTTCACAACCCTTTGAATGAAGAAATTTCTCATCAGTCTTAAATGGTCGACCCCCTATCCTGAGACTATGACCCCTAGTTCCAGACACTCCAGCCAGGGAAAACAGTCTCTCAGCATCCAAGAGTACTGGAAAAGTATAGCCATTCCAAAGCCAAAGATTGATTATGATTGGTAAAACGTATCTGAACTGCGTAAACTGGGGAAAGAAGTATTTTATTAGGTAGAAAAAGAGCAATCGAGAGTAGGGATTAGTATAAAACCAGCAGAGGATAAACGCTGGCCTGTATTAGGAATGCCGAAAAGCCAATGGAAAAAGGAACAGTGTACGATTGTACTACGAATGGTGAAGAGTCTCAGTAATGTTATGTCAGAAAACAACCGGCAATCTCATAAGTTCTTTGGGGGATATATCAGGACAGGTTCAGTATGAGAACAATGATAAGGCTGATAAGCTAAATAGATACTCTGCAAAGGCTTTCACTTCTGAAGCTGATGCTCCAGCCCGATCTTGCAGGTTGATCTAAATCAGTTAGCGAAACAGGCCCAGGTGTGGCGGGCGTCCTTCATGTGACACGTGCAATGTAATATGTGTGAGGTGGAAAAACACCAGCATGGTTATACCCAGCAAGGATATCTGTTAAAGGATATGGATCAAGAGAGACCTGGGGCAATAGTTAATCACTCATTAAAGGTGCACAAGCAGTGTGAGGGGGCTATAGGGTTTTAAGATGCATTGCTCAGACCAATGAGGAAAAAACAAAGAGCTTTGCACTTAGGCTATACAAGGCTTTGATATCTCTGCACCTTATAGTGTGTTTCGTTTTGGTACCGACCGATGGAGAGAGATATTGAGGTTCTAAAGTAGTTGCGGATGAGGGACACCAGAACAGTACCTAGCCTTAGGGATGTTAATAATCAGGAGAGGCTGCAAATCTTGGGGATATTTAGAGTAATGCAGGCTTTGCGGGGATATGATGGGCTTGGATTAGGAATTATAGGGCTAGAGGGCATGCAGATAAAAATCCTTCGCAAGGAATTTGGTTAGATATAAAGCAGCATTTTGTCGCAGATATGGTGGGTACAGGTTCGCTTTAAAAGGGAACTTGACAAGTTCCCAAATGAAGAGGACGTTTCTAATTGTACAGATCAGATTGCTAGTTAACTGGGATTATGAGGAATCATAGGATATCAAGTCTCCGGGAACTTTGTTTGATTGCCTTTGGGAGTCAAGAGACTTTCCCCTGAATTGACTACAGGTTTTTGCCACTCAACTGAGATTGAGCGGTTCAGGTGGGACAATGGTGTGCAAGTTATAAGAACATAAGAATTAGGAACAGGAGTGGGCCATCTAGCCCCTCGAGCCTGCTCCGCCATTCAAAAAGATCATGGCTGATCTGGCCGCGGACTCAGCTCCACTTACCCGCCCTCTCCCCGTAACCCTTAATTCCCTTATTGGTTAAAAATCTATCTATCTGTGATTTGAATACATTCAATGAGCTAGCCTCCTAAGCTTCCCTGGGCAGAGAATTCCACAGATTCACAACCCTCTGGGAGAAGAAATTCCTTCTCAACTCGGTTTTAAATTGGCTCCCCCATATTTTGAGGCTGTGCCCCCTAGTTCGAGTCTCCCTGACCAGTGGAAACAACCTCTCTGCCTCTATCTTGTCTATCCCTTTCATTATTTTAAATGTTTCTATAAGATCACCCCTCATCCTTCTGAACTCCAACGAGTAAAGACCCAGTCTACTCAATCTATCATCATAAGGTAACCCCCTCATCTCCGGAATCAGCCTAGTGAATCATCTCTGTACCTCCTCCAAAGCTAGTATATCCTTCCTTAAGTAAGGTGACCAAAACTGCACGCAGTACTCCAGGTGCGGCCTCACCAATACCCTGTACAGTTGCAGCAGGACCTCCCTGCTTTTGTACTCCATCCCTCTTGCAATGAAGGCCAACATTCCATTCGCCTTCCTGATTACCTGCTGCACCTGCAAACTAACTTTTTGGGATTCATGCACAAGCCAGAGGTTTCTGTAGTGTAGTGGTTATCACGTTTGCTTTACACGCAAAAGGTCCCTGGTTCGATCCTGGGTGGAAACATTAACCAAAAAGAGTTTCATGCACAAGGACCCCCAGGTCCCTGTGCACCGCAGCATGTTGTCATTTCTCCCCATTCAAATAATATTCTCTTTTACTGTTTTTTTCCCCCAAGGTGGATGATCTCACATTTTCCGACATTGTATTCCATCTGCCAAACCTTAGCCCATTCGCTTAACCTATCTAAATCTCTTTTCAGCCTCTATGTGTCCTCTTTACAACCCACTAATCTTTGTGTCATCTGCAAATTTTGTTACACTACACTCTGTCCCCTCCTCCAGGTCATCTATGTATATTGTAAACAGTTGTGGTCCCAGCACCGATCCCTGTGGCACACCACTAACCACGGATTTCCAACCGGAAAAGGACTCATTTATCCCAACTCTCTGCTTTCTGTTAGCCAGCCAATTCTCTATCCATGCTAATACATTTCCGCTGACTCCGCGTACCTTTATCTTCTGCAGTAACCTTTTGTGTGGCACCTTATCGAATGCCTTTTGGAAATCTAAATACACCACATCCATCGGTACACCTCTATCCACCATGCTCGTTATATCCTCAAAGAATTCCAGTAAATTAGTTAAACATGATTTCCCCTTCATGAATCCATGTTGCGTCTGCTTGATTGCACTATTCCTATCTAGATGTTCCGCTATTTCTTCCTTAATGATAGCTTCAAGCATTTTCCCCACTACAGATGTTAACCAACCAGCCTATAGTTACCTGCCTTTTGTCTGCCCCCTTTTTTAAACAGAGGTGTTACATTAGCTGCTTTCCAATCCACTGGTATCTCTCCAGAGTCCAGAGAATTTTGGTAGATTATAACCAATGCATCTGCTATAACTTCCGCCATCTCTTTTAATACCCTGGGATGCATTTCATCAGGACCAGGGGACCTTGAGTCCCATTAGCCTGTCCAGCACTACCTCCCTAGTGATAGTGATTGTCTCAAAGTCCTCCCTTCCCACATTCCCGTGACCAGCAATTTTTGGCATGGTTTTTTGTGTCTTCCACTGTGAAGACCGAAGCAAAATAATTGTTTAAGGTCTCAGCCATTTCCACATTCCCCATTACTAAATCCCCCTTCTCATCTTCTAAGGGACCAACATTTACTTTAGTCACTCTTTTCCTTTTTATATATCGGTAAAAGCTTTTACTATCTGTTTTTATGAGTTGTACCAACAGATATGGGGATGGGGGCTTGGTGAGTTTAATGGCTTTTCCTGTCCGTTTTGTACACCCTACGAGATGGGAGAGTGGCATAACCAATGTTCCCTCCAGCCCGCGCAGCTGTCTGCCAGTCCCGTGCAGCTTTTCCAACGTTAAATTTTGTGCATGCGTGAAACTGAATGACCCACGCAGCCCCTTTAAGAGGATTTTTTTTTTTAAATGAAGGGGTACATTGGCATAACACACATACATACTTTGCTCCCCAATACCCACAAAGAACAAATAAACTTGCAAAGCTGTACCTTTGTTAAAATGGAACTTACCCAAGTTTTTTCACATATTCCAGGTAACCGATTAAGATTTCATGATAGACTGCAGTTCGGAGGCATCTTGGGCGGAAGAAGTGAATACTGTCGAGATATGATATGTACACACGTCTGCAAAGTTGTGCAAGAGAAATATCATTAGCCATTAGGTAGTGATTTAAAGGGCTACATTCTGCCTTCATTAAACTAAATACCTAACATCCTGGGGACAAAATAAAATGACTACTGCTTTAAGGCATTTCTTTTTCTTACAACAAATATTCTCCATTTTTTGCCGTACTCAAATTTCTACGGCACGTCTGTATGCTTTCAAAAACATGAGTTTAATTTAAGTTCTCCATTGTTAAAGCTGGGTTAAATGAATTGTTCGTTTACAAACTGAACATAAAAAAGGAACTAAAGCAGGCTGCATATAAGTAATCTCCTAAGTTATTGCATGCATGGCATGCCAGTACCTTGTATTAGGAGTTGGGCAGTCAGAGCCATATTCCTGTACATGCATTCCAAAGAAACAGACGTCCACACCATCAATCTCCTCAAAAGCAAAAAGTGCTTTGGTTCTATAAGGAAAGGTCTCAGACATTTCGCCTGTATCCACAAACCTGAAACAAGAAAAGGGGCCACCTTTACAGACTGTCCGAAGGGCGAGTTACATTAGATCACAACCCTCCCTCAGTTGCAGGTGCATAAAATTCTACCGGTTAACAAACATAGTAAAACAAGGGTAGGGAAGGAATTAAGCAAATAGCACCCAAACTCTACTTTGTACTGAAATAAACAATAAGAAACAGGGACTGGTTTAGTTATTTTTCTCTTCTAAAATCAGTCACATGAACTCTGTACAGCAGTAGCAAAACTGTATGAGTAAATGTAGGGTTCTACATATCAAGGACCGAGTTGGACTGATTCCGCCAGTTAGTCTGATGTCACAAGCAATGAATAATGGGTCTATCTAAAATAAATACCGAGCAGACACCATTGTAGTTATGTCACAACTGTTCCATCTTCCACCATGCTTTCCTCTCGAAGGTCCTTGGACATACCATTGATCCCAGGGCATTATCCAGTTCTCTCAAAATTCCGTTTGACGCAATTCTGTCCTGCTCACAGCATTTAAATGGCCCTAGTCAAAGCCACGAATGAATTACTCTGGAGCATTAACCCCCTTGTCCTATCTGCAGCATTTATCCGTGGCTTCTTCCCCTTCCTGATCTACATGCTGCCTCTCCACATCATCAGTTGCAGGCATCAATTTAGCTCCCACACCAGTTGTGACACGCACACTAGTCTCAGGCAGAAAATTATTATAAAACTCCCAAGTAACCATAATTTTCAGTGCTTTATGTACAGAGAATGTACTGAATGACCTCCAGGTGCTTGCTTTACTTGCCTGCTTTTCATTCCTGGTTTAACTTCCACAGTTTTATCTGAGCTGGATACCACACGGACATACACTTCCCCGGCCTCTGGATGGTTCTGACGTCGCAGAAATTTGTTCACTCTGTCTTCTAAATGATTCCCTAACCTAGTTGTTTGTAGCCCTATGAACAGAAACTCAGCATAAGCAAACACATCAGAAGCACAGTGAAATTCAGATTACAAACTGCCCATTTCTCAAGTTAGAAAAACCTCGGACTTCCTGGAAGGTAGATTATGATCATTAGTTGATATAAAGCAATGTGATATTCGAGATGTGGCAGCCATATGGTATATCACCAGAATTCAAAATCTATTAGTACATATTTATGCACCAGAATGTTTTGTTCCTATTTGGGGCTAAAAGGAGAGATGGTCATTTTACAGAAGGGTCATATCTTCCCTCAGGTTTCCTGCCCAGTGAAGCAATTCCATAAAATTGGATGCAGCAGCAACATATTCCCAACAGCCCCCACTGTCGGCTGTTGGTCTGGTCCGATCCAGTCCACTCCCCCAGCGCCGTGTTCCACTGCTGATTAAAAACCAAGGAGCAGCCCAGCGGGATAGACATAGCTTTAAAATCAGAAACGATAGATAGCATTGAGAATGGACAGGCAAGAGTTTGATTATTTAAATATTCCAATGCTGAAAGGAAAAAGATTGTGTGCAACCGGCACAAAAGGAGAGAATTGTGGTGAACAGCCACATTGCAATACTGGTCCACTTATAACCACGGCTCTTGAGTTTCTTGGGTGAAATTCTGGAAGCTCATGTTATATATGGTAATGAGTGACAATGCACACTGACTATTTGAGAAATTAGAATGCATATTCTTCAGTTCAAAGGCCTTTACTTACAATTAATGACTGCTGCTCAATTAGAATCCATTTTTAATTCAGCCATGTACTAATTTGGTTACCTAAAAGGCAGTGTACTCTACTGCATTGTCATATTATTTTAAATGCCAGTGTATCTTAAGTCACACTTTGTCATTGTGCTTTGCATTTCAAAACTGTTGGTTGGAGGGAAACAGGGAGGAGACATGTGATACAAAAATTGCTCTGATATGATACCATGTTCCCATTCATGCCCTACTAGAGTAGGAATTTCAAGCTGTTAAATCCACGTGCTCCCAGACTGCTTCAGACGAGAAGCTTCAAAGTATAAAACACAATAATAAAGCGTAACCGATACCTCTGCTTATAACAATTCAGTAGAATTCACATCCTACTCCACCGTGTATATATTGGTTTAAGATTACTTAATTGTAGTGGCAACCAGAGGTTAAATGAGATCGAGTTTCCAAGGCTTTTGTCAGTCTAATTGCTGAGAGATGGTCCAAATTCCCCTTCGACTCCACGAAAAATCTCAGGATGGGTTTTTCCATTGACCCAGATCAGGATTTGCTTGAAAGTGTAATGGGTATTTGCAATAATTACAACTCAATTTAACTGCATCAAATCCATGGTTCAAGAAACAAATACTCATTTTACAGTCTTAAAGAAGGACTCCTAAACATAAATATAGTAACCCAGCACTGTACCAGTCACAGATGCTAACCCTACATCATGATGGTTGCAGGGCTCATATAATGGAATACAGTATCCAAAACGGCCTTCAAAAACACATTTTAAAAGTTGTCAGCTTGGCTCAGGGGTAGCACTCTTACCCGAGTCAGAAGGCTGTGGCTTCAAGCCAGGTAATGACCATTTTTAAATAATAAAAGCCCAGTCACCTCCTTGACTCTCAATGGTCTTGCTCCATTGTAACTTTTTCCCTCACTTTCTTTCCTAATTGTCTACTTTTTATTTTAACTTGCATTGTACTCTTTCCTACCCATTCCAACCCTCTCCTTTTCTTTTTAGTCTCTGACGTTAATTGCACTGTAAAATTCACCTCACAAAAGCCACATGCAGCCGGAGGCCCCATCGCTACTGTTCCTTGACTCTTCAGAATTGAACGAAGATAAATGGTGAAAACTGGGATCCAATGGACAATGCTATAATCATGAGTTTTGCACTTAGACTGAACAATGCATGGTGAAGGCAGAGAAATCTGATGGCATGAAACAACCCATTTTAGCTGATAATCAAATTGCCAGCTCCAATCCACCACTGATACAAGAACTAAACTCTAGAAGCATAGAAATACTTACTTTTAGAGCTGAATTTGTTCTCCTTCCTCGTTTTACCTGTTTTCTTCAAGCAATTGTCACAAACAAAGCTGTAGAGAGAAATTTAATATCAAAAATAGTAGTTTGCATACCAAGTATCTGCATGGTTAAATTCTGCAGTTAGGTACCATCTAAAAGACAAAGATACAGACAGAACATTAAATCAATTTTACATGGCCCCCCCTTTTGTAGATCTTAGTTAATTTTCTATATACAAGGAAAACAATTATTTTAAACTGCCAGCAGGCCATCTGTAGCAACTAATCTGTAACTTATTTAGAGTTAATCCTTAAGATTTTATAAGTAAAAACTGTGTCAGTTGGAGAAATAGATAAATTTCTCATCCAGCAATAATAGTGATATATCCAGAGGTTGGAAAGAGAAAAATGGTCACATTAGGACCCAAAAGAAAGCCCTCCAATTGATAAACAGTTGCTCCATCAGGTGAACCTGATATGGGAGCTGACTGCGCCCTATTATTTAAGAGTTTCATTAGCTTTAGCAAACTGATGAATCAGCAAAACAGATCAAAACAGCCTTGAAGAGTTTGAATATTGCAAGTCAGGGGTTTCGGTGCACCTGTGCAGCCCTTGCATTACTAACTATCTGGGACTGAGGACACTGAATGACTGGGAGGTTGTAGGTCAAGTTGGCAGCATAACAAAATCAGCTGTCACAATCTAAGACAGCCAAAACAACAAGTGGGTAGGGGCAGGGCTGGGAGGGAGATCTTGCAAGATTATTTACGAGATGATGTCCCACATTGACCTGGACTGCGGGGAGGCACGTGATAAGTTATATGAATGTATCTTGACTCCCAAAAGGAGACATACCGTTATAAAATCACACTCTTTTACTTGGTTAAGACAAGGATTAGAACCTGGTTAAAAGGAAGGAACCTCGGTGTAGTTGTAACAGGAGCAAGGTTGGGAGGGGACGGGGTATTCAGTGGGGCAACCCCAGGGTTCTATTGTGGGATATATAAATACAAGTGGTTGTTGTTGACCCTCCCCGGTAAACATAAAGCACTTAGAATCCCAGTTGCAATGCAAAGTAGATAAATTCACAGATGACAGATGTTAGGGGTATAGGGGTATCATATCTGAAGAATGCTAGAGGGGGAAAAACAAAGCAAATAGAATGTTACATTATTTTGGCAAATCAACTAAAGTCCAGGAGTGTTATGTGCAGTTCTGGTTGACACAATGCAGGTGGTCCATTCTGGCCAAGGCTGTGCAGAGCAACAAGACCTCAGGTTAAAAGCCACAAGAACGACATGATATTAGGGTTCTTTAGCCTCAAAAAGAGACAGCTCAGCAGGGGCAATGTGTAGATACGAAATATTAACAGGATACAGTAAACCCTAAACAACACTTTCAAATATGCCAGGACAGCTGGAAAAGGCAGCAAATATGGGAGAGATGTCATGAAGCAGTTATCAAACAGAGTGATTAACAACTGGAATGGGTTGCCTAGTAGGGAGTTTGAGGCCAGTACACCCAACCCATTTAAGAAACAGCCAGAAATTGCAATGGGACGGTGGAAGGATTAGTATTTTGGGAGGATGAGATCAAATGGTCTGAAGGGCTCTTAATCTTAACCTATCATGATCAGAAACCTTTAACCCAAAAAACAGTTAGAAAGCATGTGAGCTAATGACGAAACAACAATACCTACCCCGAAGGCCAGATAGTTTCATGTTGGAGAACGCAGATTTGATGCATTTTGCGACCACATTCTTTGCATTCTACAAAGCTAAAATGAGAAAATAAAGCGTCAGGTGCCCAATTCTGCAAATGTAACATTATTTTTACACATTAATCATCCAAGCTGATAACTTTACCAAATACGTAACTCAATTTTAGAGCAACAAGGGCTACAAATAACCTGCAATAAATTCTGGAGCCAGACTAGAAGCAAATTAGTGAAACATCCACTGAAAACCATTTCTAGCTTCTAACCAAGACCTGCCTTTAAATGGCTGTGTTCTTTTAATTATTGTAAGATAGGGTGCAATACCTGCAAACTATCTGAATAATCAAATAATTCATTAGCAATCCCTGAAAGTGCTCATAACTGCAATCAAAGAATTTAAACTGGAACAGGAAACTAGAAAAGCTACTAAGCCGACCAAAGCCTTGACTGCCAAACCAGGGATAATGGGAGATAACCACCAACAGGTCAAATAGTAATTCCAAGTGACTGGGAGAAATGAACCCACTTACGGCTCAGGGTCCAATGTATCATTTTTCTTCTTTTCAAACTGATCTTTTGAAATGGTTCTGTAGAAAGGCAAAAAAACATTAACAAGGGGTTCTGTTTCGCGAAACAATACACCACATTTTGTCCCCACTCTAGATTCTTAGTACAGTGCTTACATTACATACCATATCTGCATGCTTCCAACCCCACCCTCTCATCTCGCATGCAATATTCTATTGTTTGCAACACAATAAGCTTGCACACAATGTATGTGGCCCACTATACAGGCAGGTTACTTGCACCCAGGCCTCTACATGCAACTTCTTAAACAGTCAATAAGAGGTGCATGATAGCAACTTAGGATGCTTCTCACTTGACTTCCTCTCCCTCCTTATGGGGAAGTGACAGAATAACTAACAGACCAACATTCAAAGTAACCCTGCACTGAAGGGAAATAATGTACCGTCACATGCAAATCAATTATAAGAAATCACCTAAAGTGAATAAAAAATGAAATTGGGACAAGTGTCTATTTGAAAGCGGCATAATCATGTGAGCATCCTTTACGGTGCATTCAAGGCCTTGTTGATTCGCAACTCAGATCTTTTGAAAGAAGTTGCAGCAATGGTGGGAGGCAAAAATCTGACTCTTGGCAAATGAGACTTGAGAGGCAGACTTTTGATGAAAATTTCTGATGTGATTTTTGTGTTGCCCTATCTGAATATCAAGTATGAGGCAGATGGGATCCTCCAAAGCATAAAGCTCACCAACTGCGAGCAAAAGTATGTTCAAGCATAGTGACAAGTGTAAAATAATACATTTAAAGTCACAAAGGAATCACACTGGCTCAAAGGAATCTGGCACGAGCTTGTGCAAAACAAGATACAAGCTCAATCTACACTATGCCTGCAGTCAAGGAGTTTAATTTTCCAGGCACCTTTAAGTATTGAATGTTCATGAATTGAATTCCCTGACAAAAGTAGGTGGCAGCTTCCACTTCAATTAGCAAAAGTCAGGCGAGATGAGGAGAACTTTTTTATATATATATATAAACGTAGCGAATTATGATGATCTGGAACGCACTGTCTGAAAGGGAGGTAGAAGCAGATACAATAGCAACTTTCGAAAGGGAATTGGATAAATAC
This sequence comes from Pristiophorus japonicus, assembly GCF_044704955.1. Classification (NCBI taxonomy): domain Eukaryota; kingdom Metazoa; phylum Chordata; class Chondrichthyes; family Pristiophoridae; genus Pristiophorus; species Pristiophorus japonicus. The sequence continues at coordinate 113,912,528 of NC_091991.1, read as the reverse complement.
TTGAAAGCGGGAAAGTTGCAGGGCTATGCAGAAAGAGCAGGGGAGTGGGACTAATTGGATAGCTCTTTCAAAGAGCAGGCACGACAGACCAAATAGCCTCCTTCTGTGCTGTAAGATTTGTTGATACGAATTGCTACATGAACCATCTACCAATGTTCCCTTTAAGCTGCACGGCTGTGCAGCTGTCTGGAGATTCCGCGCAGTAGGCTCACCGGCTTTTGAATGGAAAAACCACACAGCCGCAAAGCCTGTTATAGGGGCCATTCACCCCCCCAAAAAGTTAAAAGGGAACATTGTACTCTACGAACTAGAATGTGACAACAGCTGAGATTTCACAACCAAAGAAATTGGAATTGTCCAGACAGCAAAAAAAAAACTGTTTCTGATTGCACTCCAAAATTACTTCATTGGCTGCAAAGCGCTTTGAGACGTTCGGTGGTCATGAAAGGCACTATATAAATTTAAGTGTTTCTTCTTTCTTTAAATACAAGCATTTTGGGGGGGGGGGGAGTCAACTTGGTATGCAGACTGAAGGGTGGAAAATACCAGGCAACTAAAATGGCCTTTTTAAGAGCAACACCGTCACATGGAGCCTCTGGGTGTGCTGTGGTATACCTGCCCCTCCTTCCGATATATGACCTCTTGGCATGTGAACTGAGTGAGTGGATCAATAGTGAATTTCAACAGATCTAAGAAGTCTTCTGTGATTGTGGTTGATGCGGTTCCTAGAATTACTGCCATTGTCCCTGGATTATAAGGCTGATGTTGGGTATGAAAGAAAACTGTAAAAACAGAGAGGAACTTCCCTAACCCAGGATGTCAAAAGATCACCTCCAACTATGGTTTATCTGTCTCAACTGACTCCTACAGGAGAATAGAATGTTGCTACAAGTCTATTCCTGGATTACAACATTTATTGAAAGTAAGATGGGCTGTGTCTACACACAAGGTCTATTCATGTGACTGGATACCATGTCTGCTCAAGGGATTTGCTGCGACATTCCACTTTCTCCCAAAGTTTTGAACTGGAAAGATGATGATGGTTTTCAACACCAGGGCTATATCTGATGGCCCTGATTCTCATGAGCACGAGCTGAAAGTCTTGAAAATAAACGTGCATTTATATAGAACCGTGTATGTTGAAATACTTCAAGGTTCTTCACACAATGAATTATAATAATATTTTTGAAGTGCAGTGACCAATATTAAGGCTTTGGGTGGTTATGTACCTCATTACAGTGGTGTTACACGCAGATGGAAGGCAAGTGCTAAAAGAATCTGAGCTCATTTAAAGTGCCTGGACACCTGCAGCTTGTTCGGTGCTTTTCGAAGTGAGCAGCCTATCCTGTGAGGGGGATAGATGTTGCCATCAGGTGACATTGTGCCAAACTAGGTAATGGAGATGATCAAAGATATCCAAGCCTGTTATTAGACTCGGTGACCAGTAAATAAAGGGCAACAAACAACAAAATGAATAGTAAGATCAATTATACCGTAGAAAGTAAGTGGGAGGCTGTCATGCTAAAACTGAATAATCTTGAGTTTGATTGCACCTTAAGTAGTGTCAATTTTTGATCATTAAGATACAAAGGAAATCTTCAAGTTCAGGTAGTGATGCAGACACCTGCAGCTAGTTTGCTGCTCCTCAAAGTGAGCAGCCTATCCTGCAAGGGGAAAGTCAGCAAATCATTATGAAAGATGCTGACACAAGGCCACATTGGAAGAATAAAAAGCGACAAACTTTGTGCCCAAAAAAGTGACAAACTTTGTGCCAAACTGTGCAGAACATTCGGAGCGGGGAGGGTGAACAGCCAGAGGTCGTGGTCCATATTTTAGGGAGCTAGGAAAGAGATTAAAAAGCAGGACCTCAAAAGTAGTGATCTCCAGATTACTCCTGGTGCCACTTGCGAGTGAGTATAGAAATAGGAGGATAGAGCGGATGAATGCATGGCTGGAGAGATGGTGCAGGAGGGAAGACTTTAGATTCCTCGGATGCTGGGATCGGTTCTGGGGGAGGTGGGACCTGTACAGGGCCGGGACCAATATCCTCGTGGGGAGGTTTGCTAGTGCTGCTGGAGGGGGTTTAAATTAATTTGGCAGGGGGATGGCACCAGGATGCAACATTAGAAAGGGGAAATAAAGTGCTCAAAGGATTGGGAGAGGCAGAAAGCACTAAAGTAAGAAATAGTAAGGTATTAGGTGGGGTCCAACCAAGAGAGAACACAGGATGGTCTAAGATAAGTTTACAGTGTATGCATGTGAATGTACGAAACGTAGTAAACACGGTAAGTGAGCTCCAGGCACAAATAACCACATGAGAATATGATGTTGTGGCAATAAGTGAGGTCTGGCTCAAAAAAGGGCAGGATTGGATATTAAATATTCCTGGTTATAAGGTGTTCAGGAAAGATAGGTGCTGGTGTGGCAGTAGTGGTTAAGGAGAATGTTTCAGTGCTGAGAAGGGAGGATGTCCTGGAAGGGTCAAGGACAGAATCTATATGGCTTGAGTTAAGAAATAATAGAAGTGCCATTACACTACTAGGTGTATTCTATCCTAATATAGGTTTGGATAGTAATAGTGTAAAGGACAGAGAATGGGAAGAATTTCTGACGTGTTCAGGAGAACTTTCTTGATCAGTATGTTTCTGGCCCAATGAGGGAGGAGGCATTGCTGGATCTGGTGCTAGGAATGAGGTAGGTCAAGTGGAGTAAGTATCAGTAGGGGAACATTTAGGGAACAGTGATCATAGGATCACAAGGTTTAGATTAGCTACGGAAAAGGACAGTGAGCAATCTAGAGTAAAAATGTTTAATTGGGGGATGAGAACGGATCTGGCCCGTGTAAACTGGAATCAAAGATTGGCGGGCAAAACTGTAAGAGGAAATAGTTCGGGTACAGTCGAGGTACATTCCCACGAAGGGGAAAAGGTAGGGCAACTAAAGTCAGAGCTGCCTGGATGACAAAACAGATAGAGAATACGATGAAGCAGAAAAAGAGCACGTATGACAGATGTTAGGTTGCAAATACATCTGAAAATCAGGCTATATATAAAAAGGTCAGAGGCGGTCAAAGAAGATAAGAGGGCAAAGAGAGGGTACGAGAATAGAATGGCAGATAACATAAAAGGAAATCCAAAAGTCTTCTGTAGACATAAATATTAAGAGGGTGGGGCCCATGAGGGATTAAAATTGAGACCTATACATGGAGGCAGAGGGTATAGCTGATGTACTAAATGAGTACTTTGCATCTGTCGTCACCAAGGAAGAGGATGTTGCCATAGATAGTGAAGGAGGAGGTAGTAGAGACACTTAACAGGATAAAAATTGATTAAAAAAAAAAAAGAGGTATTAGAAAGGCTGGCTGTACTTAAAGTAGATAAATCACCAGGAGCGGATGGGATGCATCCTCGGATGTTGAGGGTATTGAGGGCGGAAATCGCAGAGGTACTAGCCATAATATTCCAATCCTCTATAGATACGGGGGTGGTGCCAGAGGACTGAAGAATTTCAAATGTTACAATTTTGTTCAAAAAAGTGTGTAAAGATAAAGCCAGCAACTACAGGCCAGTCAGTTTAACCTCGGTAGTGGGGAAGCTTTTAGAAACAGTAATTTGGGACAAAATAACAGTCACTTGGATAGGGGTGTGTTAATTAAGGAAAGCCAGCACGGATTTGTTAAAGGCAAATAGTGTTTAACCAATTTGATCGAATTTCTTGATGAGGTAACAGAGATGGTTAATGAAGGTACTGCTGTTGACGTGGTGTACATGGATTTCCAAAAGCGTTCGACTAAGTGCCTCACAATATGTTTGCCAGCAAAATTGAAGCCCATGGAATAAAAGGGACAATGGCAGCATGGATACGAAATTAGCTAAGTGGCAGGAAACAGGGAGTAGTGGTGAACGGTTGATTTTCGCACTGGAGGAAGGTATACAGTGGTGTTCCCCAGGGGTCGGTTCTAGGACCACTGCTTTTCTTGAAATATATTAATGACTTGGATATGACTTGTACAGGGTACAATTTCAAAATGTGCAGATGACACAAAACTTGGAAGTATAGTGAACAGTGAGGAGGATAGTGATAGACTTAGGAAGACACAGACAGGCTGGTGGAATGGACAGACACGCGGCAGATGAAATTTAATGCAGAAAAGTGTGAAGTGATGAATTTTGTTAGAAAAAATGAGAGAACATATAAACTAAAGGGTACAATCCTAAAGGGGGTGCACGAAAAGAGATACCTGGGAGTATGTGCACATAAATCATTGAAGATGGCAGGACAGGTTGAGAAAGCAGTTAAAAGGGCTTATGGGATCCTGGGCTTCATAGAGGTATCAAGTATAAAAGTGTGGAAATTATGATGAACCTGTATAAAAAACACTGGTTTGGCCCCAACTGGAGTACTGTGTCCAATTCTGGGCACCACACTTTAGGAAGGATGTGAAGGCCTTGGAGAAGGTGCAGAAAAGATTTACGAGAATGATTCCAGGATTGAGGGACTTCAGTTACATTGATAGACTGGAGAAGCTAGGATTGTTCTCCTTGGAGCAGAGAAGAGTGAGAGGAGATTTGATAGAGATGTTCAAAAACATGCGTGGCTGGACAGAGTAGATAGAGATAAACTGTTCCCATTGGTGGAAGGGTTGAGCACCGGAGGTCACAAATTTAAGGTGATTGGCAAAAGAACCAAAGGCGACATGAGGATAAACTTTTTTAGGCAGCGAATGGTTAAGATCTGGAATGCACGGCCTGAAAGGGTGGTGGAGGCAGATTCTATTTAGCGTTCAGAAGAAAGTTGGATAAATATCTGAAGGAGAAAAAATTGCAGGGCTACGGGGAAAGGGCAGGGGAGTGGGACTAGCTGAGAGCTGGCACGGGCTTGACATGTCAAATGACCCTCTTCCGTGCTGCAACTATTCTATGATTCTATTCTATAATTTTACCAGCCATAAGGTTGATCCCTAATATCTGATTAGGTTATAAGGAGAGGCTGGAGAAAATTGATCACTTCTGTCTTGAAAGGGGAATCTTACATAGATATATATAATAGGTACAGAAAAGATGAATCCAGAGCACTACACAAGATAAATGACAGTAGGACAAGGCGGCATTCACTGAAACTGGTGAATGGCAAATTCAGGACTGTGAAGAAGTTCTTCACGCAAAGACTGATCAATATTTGTAACGGAGTTCTGGGTAAGTCAGTGCAGGGAAAAAAACCTGAAATCATTTAGGAGACAGTTGGATAATGTGATGGAAGAGAGGAAGACAAATTGTACAATAGGCTGCATTTTCAATTTATCTTTGGATCTGAATTTAGAGCCGAATGCCTTCTGGTGACTTAGGACAGCAGAAGATAGTTTAATTGGCACCAGTGCTGATGTACATGCTAAATTACACTGCAGATGTCTGTTTGGAGTCAGTATAAAAACCAGTGAGTGCCATGCTGAATGCAATGGTGTTGGATGGAAATGGTAAAGTCATCAAGACAAGGTTCAGTTCAGGGTTAGTCAATGATCACTGCATCAACTGACAACTTTTAATGTGAGCATTTCTTGCTTTAATCTCAGTAGACGTTGGAATTACAGACCTTGATGTCATGTGGCTTTAGCTGCAGGCAGTTGCGAGAACCCCAATCAATACCTTTGCCCCACTAAATAGGTGCTGCCCTTTTGGACAATTTTAGTGCCCCTTTTGCTCCAACCTCTATCTGATCGCAGCTGCCTGTTTTGAACAAGTTGGTGTTGAAGGAAACCGCACTTGTGGAGAATATCTTTCCAGCAAATTCAACACTCACAGTGGACTCGAGTTTCCCGAGTTTAGTATAGCCTGTGCAATTCTGCAAATTGTGAACAAACTCTTCTCATGGGTGGCAATCCAAGGTGAGCAGATCTTCAAACTGGTAGCAAAGTCCATAAGCTGAACAGAATAAGGCATCAACTGAAGTGAAGTAAGCCTTGACCAATTTAGAATGCAAAAATAATAATGTCTGCTTCAGGGTCTTAAAGTTGAAGCTGATGATTTTACAAAGTGAGAAAATCTGTTTAAAAAGGTAAGGATTAATTTCCAAATTTTTAAAAGAACTATTCAGAAAGACACAGGACTCGCTAGACAAGCTGATTAATGCTGGAAAATGTTTCAAAGGCTGCTGCCAATGGGAGAATAAGAACCAAGGCTGTATCCACCATTTCCCTGTTCTCCTGGGACCTTTTAAAAAAACAGAGATACACTTGGGCGAAAGAGAATTCTGTGCAAAGGTGCAAAGCTCTTAATTGGATGGTGTCTCAGTGGTTTTTCCCAATTTTGATGGCAGCTTATTTGTGGCAGGTGGAGGTTCAATGAAAGCAAAAGAAAATAGGCAACGGAGTTCTGAGTAGGTTACACACAGTACAGAACACATCAAATCTAGTCCATCTCAAATGTAGGAAATTCTCAGGTTGGCTGCATGCAACGTTCAAGTTCATTTCATTGGTGACTACTTGAATGCTGAATGTAACACAAGTTGTACTGCAGACATAACCAGCAGCATTCTAGTGATTGGTGACTATCCACAAGTTACTAGAATTGCCCCAAAGTTCAAAAAAGATCTGGATTTCACGTTTGGGTGGAAGATGTCCAAACTCAAAGGCACCTTCTTTCATACAGATTGAAGGCTAGCAGAGATTAGTGTCCAACACACGCTATACATTTTAACTGGACTGCAGTACTATTAATATATACAAGAACCACTGCTAATTCTTAACAAATGCAATAGTAAATTAAACAAAATAAAAGTTTACCACCAACCTTTCATTCTTATTCATCCTAGGCCACGATTCCAAAAATGTTCCAGTCCTGCACAGCAGGGGATATTTGGGAAAACAAGCTCTCAGGTCAGGATATATTTATTGAAAAATGTGGACATAAAAAGGTCGAGGTGGCCATCGCTAATTCCATTTTACACAGGAAATGGCAACATACAGAAAACAGGTAAAGTCGTTACTTACGTTTGCGGTTGTGCAGGATCGTCACCCAGAGTGACACTGTCGCCTTGGATCTCGTTGAAGCACTTCTCACAGAAGTGATACCTGTCAGCAAGAAGGCCATATTTGGGTGAACTGTTCGTCCACACAACACAGCCAGCCCAGCAACGGAGCCACCAATCAGACAGGAAGGCAGATCACCACGGCGAGAGGATTGGTTGGTTGATTGATGAGATTACGGGTCAGTGTTTTACCAGGTTGGGTCAGGTCAATGTGGACAATGGGGAGGGGAGGGTTAAGAAAAAAAGGGGAGGAACAAACAGCACAGACAAAGTAAGACGGAACACCAAGACAACACAGAGCAGAAAGCCAAGGCAAAGCATAGATTAGCATTTGGTCTCATTGGATAGGTTAAAAAGCAACACCACTACATAATTAATCATTAAAATTTGATTCATGGGCATGTTGCATCTTTTGGATTACTGGTGCTTTTACCAATCAATCTTTAGCATGCTTCTTGGGCTGCTTTATGTTTACTGTGCTTGCACAGCAGGGCAATAACCCATTACTGCACTAAATCCCAGTGGGTTTACATTTACTTTTACATTTTCATTTAATTGCCAATGACTTAATGAGGATTCTCCTAAATAAGTTAGAAGATAAGTTTGCCAAGCTGAATTCTTTATCAATATTCTGAACTGCTTGCAGCTGTGCAGAAATTCAATCGGCATGTTGCAAATTTTGCCCAGTGGTGGCATTTAACCTTCCAGCTTTTTTCTAGAGCCCACCAGGGCCTGGTTTCCCAATAACTGTTATACCAGGTAAGGCACAGAATTCCAGGTTGCCAAATCATGATCCCAAGAGACCTTGGAGAGTATTTTATGGTTCAGCTACTGTACTTTGAATAGTGCATTCCGCCCAGGAGCACTTTTAACAGTGTGGGAAACCGGGCCTCATTGAAATCAGCAGGTAAGCAAGACAGGGGTCAAAACACCATGGCCACATATGGAGAAAATTTGTACTGTATGAGCGAATCATTCCACAGTTCAGAACATTCCATGGATTATTCTGTTTGTAACTAAACTTAATTTATTATTTTTTTTAAAAAACTGCACAAACTTGTCCTTTAAGTGCCCCTCCCCAAATAAAGTTTGTCACCCTCTAAAAATGGGAAGATTCCTGCATCCAGTCATTCCACAGAATGCCTTGGCAAACACATTGCCAAAATAGGACAAACTTGTCGTAGATTTATATTGAACTGACAGAAATCACAAATGTACACGCCATCATTCAAATCCTCAATTAATATTTGAATGTCATGTAACATACAGCATTTGGAGTTTCTGAATTGTCATGAGTGCTTGTAGCTTTAAGAAATCTATTGTGGACCAACCACAAAAAAATAATATTTTATAACCTATTACATGGCTTGGTCTTGCGTGAGTTTAAAAAACAAATCTGCAAAATGAGGAGCTTGGCCAGTGCAACTCTCGCAAGGTTAAGCACCAGGGCTGAACTTGCCCCGTTTCTATCCCAAACAACGAATCACTCGGAGAAGACTCACTGGTGCTGAACTGAGAGCCCTGGTCGAGTAGGCCAGAATGAAGGGCATGATATCTTGTATCTGCCAAGCAAGTATGTTGAAAAGCCCTTCAGTCATGCATGGTTTGTCAATGCAGAGATCCCTGCAATCGGCATATTTTTTCAATAAAAGCCCATCAGGGAAAACCACTCCAGGAGTTGGTTGCAGTGAAAGTGGAAGGGTAGTAGAAATATGGAACTTGCTCACCTACAAGGCTGTAGATGCTGGGGATCAACTGAAATCTTCCATACCGAGATTGATAGATTTTTGTTAGGCAAGGGATATGGAGCAAAGATGGAATTGAGGTATAGATCCGCCATGATCTAATTGAATGACGGAGCAGGCTTGAGGGGCTGAACTGTCTTTTCCTGTTCTTATGTTCCTGTTGCTTGCTTTTAATATTCCTACTTGCATTGTCAATTATTTCTAGCCTCTTCCAGTTTTGTTTTTATTTTAAATCCTCAGAAAACATTTCTAAAATAAAAAATTTCAATGTAAAATTTGAACTATTTAAAATTCAGCTCCTTAATCTGGATTCAGTTATTGATATCTGCATCAAGAGGGGAACCACTGCTGCGTTGGACCTGAGAGTGCACTCTAGACCATTAGAAAACCCAAATGCATGCTAAAAATTTGAGTGATAAAATAACAAAGAAGCTGGCTGGGCTGCGATAAGCTGCATGGCCACAGAACAAAGCAAATCTGGTCACCTGTAGTAAAATTAAGGGTAACTAGGCAAGACAAAGATTCACGGGAGTTTGAAGGTGAGGGGTGAGCAAAGGGAATGTGAATGCATCCACAAAGCAGTACCAACTATTACACAGGAGACATATGCAGATAAATGTGAAACCTACATTAGAACTAAAGGTGCCACAATCTAAGAATCTAATGTTACAACAAAATCAGAATTTCTGTGATTTACAAGGTAAGAACATGTCCCAACAAAAACAATGTCTAACATGCTGGGCGATTTACAGCAAACTTCAGTTCAGTTCAGTTTTACATGCATTTGTGGTTATCTGGTTGTTAGTACTATAGGGAAAGGCTAATCTGCCTTTTCTGCGCAGTACATCTTGGGATTCAGGAATTACGTGTGCACAGATTATTCCGTATACATGCACACAATTCCAGGATGGTGTCTTGAGACAGAGGACAGCAGGCGGTAGACTCCTCTACAGTTTCCCGCGTCTCTGCTGGTCCATGGACCAGACAGCTGGAGGCAAATGACACTGACTGCCATCAGCTGGGGCCGCCAGCTTTTCCCTGCAGTATAATCTCTCGCACCTTAGACGAGACACTCAAGTCTGCCGCAGCTTAGACTTTATTTGCAGAGAAACACGGTCCCCTGTTCGGATTTGAACATGCTGCGATGCAAGTGTTGCAACATAGCATTAGGTGTGCGCATCAGCAGCTCATAGTTTCACTAACAGAAAAAAAAATTAAAATCAGAACTATTTTTGAAAAGCCTCAAGATGGACAACAGTGGTAGAATACATCTCTCTCCATGGATGCTGCCTGACCTGCTGAGTATTTTGCAGCATTTTCTGTTTTTATTTCAGATTTCCAGCATCTGCAGCAATTTGCTTTTGTATTGTTGTAGTGGTAGAATGCGTTTGCTTCACGGGATAATGTTCTGGAAAGTTTATCACTGGGGCATTGTACACTTTTATATTCAGGGTAACCTTTCCTGAAGAGGTTGGTTATATTGCAATATTTACTCCCGAGTTGTAATTCTCATTCCAACATTTGTGCAGCAGTAAAACGACGACAAAATGCAATTTCCCAAAGATTTTACTGCATTAGCCAACAAGAATCTGTAAATAGAGCAAATTCTCTTTAACAAATGCTGAACAGTGGAAGCTAAGCTTTCAACCGTGATTTAACTTAGCAGATTCAGAACAGAAACAGTGACTCGTCTACTTTTTAAAGAACATTTCAAATATTCCTATAGTTACCAATCTTAAGTAACAATTTTACCAAAACACAAGTTAATCTAATTTAAATAATTATTCTCAATATTGTGGCACCCTTAGACCTAAGCAAACATTGTGGTTCCTGTAAATGGTTTAATTATCTAGCTAGTATTTTTTTTAAATGGGGTCTTATGCAGATTGTGATTTACAATAATACATCAAAATTTGCACTGGAACAAAAACAATTCTAATTTGGCAACAGGATTTTATACACATCTGGGATTACAAAAGAGATGTGGTAAATGCCAGAGTGGCTACAATACATATAGCTTGCAAAAAGAGTTACCAGTATAATTAACACACTTAAAGTAGATGCTGTTAACTGATTTCAGTCCAAAATTTCCTATAAGAGTCCTAAATTCACAAAATGGAAGGTTGTTCACCTGCCTAAATCATTTTGTGTCACTTTTAATATGTGCAACCCCAAGCACTGGACTGTACCTTAATAAATTTGAGTGCAATCCCTGATTAAGCACTTACTAAATTGTAAGTGAGTTTTCATATAAAAGCAAATTCCTGTTACATTTACTGGAACCACACTTTTAAAAGGTTAATTCACACCTAGAACAATATTGCTGTCCATGGTTGTAACTGGACACTGCTTTTGGGTAAAATCTTGGCACTGCTGTGAATTCAACTGTGTCCACATGACCATAAAGAAACAAGAAACAACCAATAGGTGGATGAAGAGCGTGAGCTGACGCCCTCTTGTTGGCTCTCTCATTCATACACACCCAAACTCCTGCCTCACTGCAAGGTTCTGAATGGCACCAGCAAGTTCATTCATCTATTTGTACAACATACAGGAAACATGTACAAACACACACACACTCACTCAAATAACAGCAAATTGACATATATTCATTCTGGAAGAAAAAAAAGCATTTAATCGAGTTGCAATAGTATACAACTTAAAAATATTATGTCAAATGGATTTACACATACAAAGAGATAAAACTTCCAGCAGTCAAAACTAAAATCAGGCTAGTGTCTCAACCGATTTAGTCTTAATCTACACATAAAATTAATATCAAACTGAATTTTCCTGCAATCGTTATACCTGATAAAATACCAATCTGGCAGTCTGGTATCTGCTCTAGTGGCAGATGCTGCTCAAAGGGACACGTCCGGCTTAACCGAGTCAGATTTCTAAACAACTTTGGTCAATTTGATTAAGAACGGACATTGACCAGTGGAATATTTGGTTGGTTAAGTACAGATTTTTTTTCTTAAAAGCTTGCTGAGATTTGGAGATGGGAATTATGAACATATGTACTGCAATATTATGGCATCTGTGACACATTAACACCATCTTGTGACAGTGCCAGTATCTGAATTGCTATAATACTGTGCCACATTAGTGGCTAATTCTCTTCATCTGTGACTCAATATTTCCCATTTCATTTGGCAAGTAAAATGGCCTCTGGCGTGAGATGAGTTAATATCTGTTAACTGAGAAGATCTGTTGATTTATACTTTGACTTAAATTTACTGCTCATGACATTTATTACCAGAGACAATGTAAACCCTGCAAATTGTTCAGCAATGTCAGAGTGTGGTTGAAGTGAATCATTCACTCACTGGCTGTTCGTTGCAGTTGCTGGAGATAAAACTGTCCATGCACAGTGTTTATATGAAGTATAGATACAAGTTTTAAAAGTGAAACAGCGGAGAACAGTATTGGAATCTAGTACGTCCTGAATTCCTTGCTGGTGCCAATTAAAACCTTGCTTGTAATTTTTTTTTGTCTAGCAGCTCACACAGCCACAGCTCTGCACACAAAATACTGCTGAGTTCAAAAAAGCAACAAAAGGAGGCTGGCATGAGTCAATGATTAAGGTTCAGTTATATCAGTCTCAAACAGTTAGATTCTCCAACTCAAGAACAGGCCAGTGGAAACCTCTGATGACAAACCATGTGCATTACTGGCTAAAATCATGAGTTACTGTACACATTTTCTGTTTTGCCTGTCCCTTTAATTGCCACTATTTTACACTTTAGTAAGAGATTTGCCATTATTGGGCCAAATTTAAAGATGATCTCAAATGGGTTGAAACATACACAAAGAAATCAAACATTCAGCAGTCAAGAATAAAATCAAGGTAGTGTCTCAATTGTCTTTATCGATCTATTTATCTAGAATAACATAAACTAACAAATTTGGACTGTCAGTTACCACAGTTGCAAATTCAAAGAAAATCAAGCAACTCAATATTGGTTGATTTAGTCAGTTCTCTGAAGGGCTAGCATTAAATGTAGCCATTATTATTTTATTAATGTTTCAAATCTCAAGCGATCTACATATCTAATATGTGATGCAATACAAGCCTGTTCATTCCATTCCCCTACTATACACCAACAAGCCCTGCCCACCTAACCCCAATTGTTTTTCAAAGTACTCAGGTGGGATAAGAGGTGACACTTTGACAAAAGTCAGAAGATGACGACTTTTCAAAAACTTTTCCTGGGATATGGTGGTCGCTGGCAAGGCTAGCAGTTATTGCCCATCTCTAATTACCCTCAAGAAGGTGATGGTGAGCCGCCTTTTTGAACTGCTGCAGTCCGTGTGATGAAGGTACTCCCACAGTGCTGTTAGGGAGGGTGTCCAGCATTTTGACCCAACAACGATGAAGGAACGGTGATATATTTCCAGGCCAAGATGGTGTGTGATTTGGAGGGGAACTTGGAGGTGATGGTGTTCCAATGCACCTGCTGCCCTTGTCCTTCTAGGTGGTAGAAGTCGTGGGCTTGGGGAGGTAATCGAAGAAACCTTGGCAAGTTGCTGCAGTGCATCTTGTAGATGGTACACACTGCAGCCAGTGGTGGAGGGAGTGAATGGGGTACCAATCAAGCAGATTGTTTTGTCCTGGATGGTGTCGAGCTTCTTCAGTGTTGTTGGAGCTGCAATCATCCAGGCAAGTGACTTATAGGTGGAGGAAAGGCTTTGGAGAGACAGGTGAAATACTCGCCACAGAATATCCAGTCTCTGAACTGCTCTTGTAGCCACAGTATTTGTGTGGCTGATCTAGTTAAATTTCTGGTCAATGGTGACCTCCAGGATGATGTTGATGGTAGGGGATTTGGTGATGGTAATGCTATTGAATGTGAATGTGAAAACGCTCTCTTGTCGGAGATAGGCATTGCCTGGCACGTGTATAGTGCGAATGTTACTTGCCACTTATCAGCCCAAGCCTGAATCCAATCCAGGTCTTGCTGCATGTGGGCATGGACTGCTTCATTATGAGGAGTTGCAAATGGAACTGAACACTGCAATCATCAGCGATCATCCCACTTCTGACATTATGATGGAGGGAAGGTCATTGACATTGATGAAACAGCTGAAGATGGTTGGGCCCTGCCCTGAGGAACTCCTGCAGCAATGTCCTGAGACTGTAATGATTGGCCTCCAACAACCACAACCATCTTCCTTTGTGCTAAGTATGATTCCAGCCAGTGTAGAGTTTTTCCCCTGATTCCCATTGACTTTAATTTTACTAGGGCTGCCTTGATGTCACCTCTGGAATTCAGCTCTTCTGTCCATGTTTATACCAAGGCTGTAATGTGGTCTGGAGCGGAGTGGCCTGAGCAGGTTACTGGTGAGTAAGTGCTGTTTGATAGCACTATCGACAACAGCTTCCATCACTTTGCTGATGATTGGGAGTAGACTGATGGGGCGATAGTTGGCCGGATTGGATTTGTCCTGTTTGTCCACATTGTTGGGTAGATGCCAGTGTTGTAGCTGCATTCGAACAGCTTAGCTAGTTCTTGGGGCACAAGTCTTCGGCATCCACTCACCACCTGGCTGAAAATGGTTGCAAATGTTTCAGCCTTGTCTTTTGCACTTGCATGCAGGGCTCCGCCATCACCGAGGATGGGGAAGTTCATGGAGTCTCCTCCTCCCATCAGTTGTTTAATGGTTCATGACTGGATGTGGTAGGACTGCAGAGCTTTGATCTGATCCATTGGTTGTGAGATCGCTTAGCTCTGTCTATAGTATGCTGCTTCCATTGTTTAGCATGCATGTAGTCCTGTGTTGCAGCTTTCCCAGGTTGGCATCTCATTTTTAGGTATGCCTGGTGCTGCTCCTGATATGCTCTTCTACACTCCTCATTGAACCAGTGTTGGACGCTGGATTGATGTTAGAATCATAGAAATTTACAGCACGGAAGTAGGCCATCGTATCCGCGCCGGCCGACCAAGAGCTTTCCTCCAGACCCCCACAACCCTCTGCGTGAAGAAATTACACCTCATATCTACTTTAAACTTCCCAATTACTTTAAATCTATGCCCCCTGGTTGTCGACCCCTTGGCTAAGGGAAGCAGGTCCTTCCTATCCACTCTATCCAGGCCCCTCATAATTTTATACACCTCAATCAGGTCTCCATTCAGCCTCCTCTATTTCAAAGAAAACATACCCAGCATCTCCAATCTTTCCTCATAGCCAACATTCTCCAGTCCAGGCAACATTCTTGTAAATCTCCTCTGCACCCTTTCCAGTGCAATCACATCTTTCCTGGAATGTGGTGACCAGAATTGCACACAGTACTCCAGCTGCAGCCTAAACAGTGTTTTAATACAGTTCAAGCATAACCTTCTTGCTCTTGCATTCCATGTCTTGACTAATAAAGGCAAGTATTCCATATGCCTGCTTAACCACCTTATCTACCTGGGCTGCTACCTTCAGGAATCTTCAAGGTCCTTTCTTCCTCTACACTTCTCAGTGTCGTATCATTTAATGTGTATTCCCTTACCTTGTTAAACCTCCCCAAATGCATTACCTCACACTTCTCCGGATTGAATTTCATTTGCCACTGTCCTGCCCACCTGACCAGTACACTGATATCTTCCTGCAGTCTGCAGCTTTCTTCATCAACCACAGCTTATTTTAGTGTTATCTGCAAACTTCTTAATCATACCCTCAAATTCAAGTCCAAGTCATTGATATATATCACAAAAAGCAAGGGACCCAGCACTGTGCCCTGCAGAACCCCACTGGATACAGCCTTCCAGTCACAAAAACACTCATTAACCATTACCCTTTGCTTCCTGCCTCTGAGCCAATTTTGGATCCAACTTGCCATTTTGCCCTGGATCCCATGGACTTTTATGGTAGAGTGAGGGATATGGCAGGCCATGAGGTTAAAGATTGTGATAGAATACAATTCTGCTGCTGCTGATGGCCCACAGAGCCTCACGGATGCCTGGTTTTGAGCTGTTAGATCTGTTCTGAATCTATTCCATTTAGCACGGTGGTAGTGCCACACATGATGATGTCCTCAGTGTGAAGATAGAACACAGTGAGAAGATGGGTCTCTGCTACCAATACGGTCATGGACAGAAGCATCTGTGACAGGTAGATTGATGAGGACGAGGTCAAATAGGTTCTCACCACCTTTTGCAGACCAGTCTGGCAGCTACATCCTTCAGACTCGGCCAGCTCGATCAGAAGTGGTGCTACCGAGCCACTCCTGGTGATGGACATTGAAGTCCCCCACCCAGAGTACATTCTGTGCCATTGCTACCCTCAGTGCTTCTTCCAAGTGGTATTCAACATGGAGGAGTACTGATTCATCAGTTGAGAGAGGGCGGTAGGTGGTAATCAACAGGAGGTTTCCTTGCCCATGTTTGACTTGATGTCATGAGACTTCATGGGGTCTGGTGTCAATGTTGAGGACTCCCAGGACCACTCCCTCCTGACTGTATACCACTGTGCTGCCTGTGGTGGGACAGGACATACCGAGGGACGATGATGGAGGGTCCTGGGACATTGGCTGAAAGGTATAATTCTGTGAGTGTGACTGTTGCTTGACTAGTCTGTGGGATTGCTCTCCCAATTTTGGCACAAGTTCCCAGACTTAGTGAGGAGATCATTGCAGGATCGACTGGGTGTGCTTTTGTCGTCTTCAAAGCTGGTGCCGAGGTCGATGCCACGTGGTACGTCTGGGTTTATTCTTGCTTCTTTTAGCGGTTTGTTACAACTTAGTGGCTTGCTAGGCTGTTAGGGGGCAGTTAAGTCAACCACATTGCTGTGGGCCTGGAGTCACATATAGGCCAGATTGGGTAAAGATGGCAGATTTCCTTCCCTAAAAGACATTAGTGAACCAGATGTTTTTTTTCACGACAATCTGGTAGTTTCATGGTCACCATTACTGATATTAGCTTTTTATTCAGATTTATTTAATTAACTGAATTTAAATTCCACAGCTGTCGTGGTGCAAGTTGAATTTATTGGTGCCAGTCCAGTAACATAACCACGATGCTGCCATTCCCCACAGGTATCACTACAGTGCAGAGAGACTTGGGGGTCCTTGTGCATGAAACACAAAAAGTTAGTATGCAGGTTCAGCAAGTAATCAGGAAGACAAATGGAATGTTGGCCTTTATTGCAAGGGGGATAGAGTATAAAAGCAGAGAAGTCCTGCTATAACTGTACAGGGTATTGGTGAGGCCACACCTGGAGTACTGCGTACAGTTTTGGTCTCCATATTTAAGGAAGGATATACTTGCATTGGAGGTTGTTCAGAGAAGGTTCACTAAGTTGATTTCGGAGATGAGGGGGTTGACTTATGAAGATAGGTTAAGTAGGTTGGGCCTGTACTCATTGGAGTTCAGAAGAATGAGAGGTGATCGTATTGAAACATAAGATAATGAGGGGGCTCGACAAGGTGGTTGCAGAGAACATATTTCCACTCATAGGGGAAACTAAAACTAGGGGGGGCATAGTCTCAGAATAAGGGACCGCCCATTTTAAACAGGAGAAATTTCTTCTCTCAGAGGGTTGTAAATCTATGGAATACTCTGCCCTAGAGAGCTGTGGAGGCTGGGTCATTGAATATATTTAAGGCGGAGATAGACAGATTTTTGAGCGATAAGAGAGTAAAGGGTTACGGGGAGCGGGCAGGCAAGTGGAGCTGAGTCCATGATCTGATCAGCCATGATCTTATTAAATGGCAGAGCAGGCTCGAGGGGCCAAATGGTCTACTCCTGCTCCTATTTCTTGTGTTCTTATGTACACACTTGACTACTGACAACAGTCTCTAATCAGAGATTTGATAGTGGTTGGGGAAACCATCTATAAAGCCCCCGAAATACAACACCAGTTACTACAAACAGGGCTATCTACTCAAAATGTCATTCTTTAACTTTTACAGCCAAAGTAAAATGTAGTTATTGACTGTCAGGGGCACTAAGGAACAAGCTCTTTGACAGCAACTGAATAAGCATTGATTCCTCCGACCCAGACATTTGGTTTATTTCATTCAGGACTTTTTGTTTTTTCTTCCTCTGTTCTATCTGATGAGTTGCTATTTCAGCTGTTAGAAATTTCAGCCCCAACGCTATTAAACAACCCATTAACTTATTAAAAGGAGTGAAGTCAGTGTCAATGGATGGTACATGTACACACAGGAGCAAGGATTGCAAACAGAATGCAATCTTTTAGGGTCACACTTTGGAGCTGAGCAACGCGGTGCTCCTAGAAATTCATTTCCAAAAAGGAGCCACTTTCTCTGGAAACCAAAAAGCACACATGTACACCTCCCAGCGGGCTGATTTCCAAAAGGAACCCCAAGTCTGACAACAGGAAATTCATGAAGTTTGGTTAAACTCTCAGACAGAATCATAAATTGTCACTGTTCCTTGTGACATATTTAAGGCAGAGATTGTTAAATATATATCTTCCCCACCGCTGCAACAATAATTCAAATGTCACCTCAAACCCAATAGAGCACAAAACATTTTCCGTAAACATTCCAGCCTGAAAGAACACTTTTGTGCAAACTAATCTACACAAGTACATTTATTACAACATCCAGAAAGCATGCCGCACAAAACAAAAAACAAGATAAATCTCTCACAAATCAAAGCCTTAAACAGCTCACAATCACATCCCTCATTGGGTCCAAATGGAGTGGCTTCCATTTCCAATAACTTCAATCAATCCTACATTTCTAATGTAATTGCATGTAAATGGAAAGTACAAGAGAACTACTCAAAGCAACATGTTTTCCTAAAGTCAGGAAATGAACTTGGTTTGTCATTGGGAGGAGAATAATTTCCTTTGTGTCTCTGCCTCCCTCTCATCCCTCCCTCAACAAAACGTTTAGCCCCCACTTCCTTACCTGTTCTGATAGCTGAAATATGTGGCATCGCGAGGGATTGTACACAGCTGTTTGCCATAGCAGCATAACGTCTGAGGGGAGAACTCATACTGTGAAGAAAAGGCAAAGCAACAATTTAATCTGACCTACAAGGTGACAATTGTGTCGAGAGATTTAAATTCAGTTCGAGTGCAAACATCATAAAGCAGGAACTTCAGCCTTCTCACCTCTACAGCAAATATGTAGCTAATGACACGTACCATCTGTACTTACTAACTTAACTGTACTAATTTCAATGCAGAAGATGGAGAAATCCACAGCACTATGAAATGAACTGAATATATGTATGGTCTAGGTCACAGGTATGCCATTATGAGTTAACCAAGGTGTGCGATATAGGTGCCGGAGAACTTAACATTTTCCCACTTACAGTATTAGGAACTGAAGATTTTTCAAGGACTGGAGAAGGCCATTAGGCTTCACAAGCCCATCTTTTTGATCATGACCCGACCAGCCCCACCCTCACTATATTCATTAACACCATCTTTTCTCCATAAACACATCTAGTTATCCTGCAAGCGAATTTAAACTATTCACTTCAACGGTCTTACTGCAAACCTATTATCATTGGTGAAGACTCCAAATTGCCTAGTTTTAACTCGTTTCCTGTAGTATTGGAACCATTTGCTGCTGGGGACGGGGGGTGCAGAAATCTCTCAACCCTCTCCCACAGCTTCAGTTTTTAGAGAGAAGCGACCAGCAAATATTAAGAAGCTTCTCTAGAATTTTTAAAAAGAAAAAAGTGGGGGTGGGGGGGGAAACATTGGGAGAAGGAAAGAGATAAACAAATCTTAGTCAAACTTTAATCAGTAGTCCCTGGTGCTGGTAAAGAAATGCCGGACTCTCCATACCTACACTAATTTGTAGTGATTTTCGAGAATTGGCAGACTTCATGATTGCAATTGAAAAGGTGGATAAATACCACATAACACCAACTTCTGAAGGAAATACAGCAAAAATGATGGGAATTTTATACTAACTACACACCTTTGGCTACAATGTAATTATTTAGGCACTTAAAACCACAAAATACTTCACATTTTCTATAAATAATGTTACCTTCCGTCCACAGCAGTAGCCAAGAGATTGCATGACTGGATCAATCTCTAGCTCAAAGACCTCGGCCAATTTTGTACAGTATTTATATACACGTGAGGTCTTGCGGTTGTATAACCATGCATTGTTGAACATCAACCATACATCTTCCACATACTGCCATGGCTCCTGGTACTGCCCAGTGTCCAGCTTGCGTTTTATTGTAGACAGATCCATAGGATTCTTCACTATGTCAAAATAATCCTACAGAGGGGGGGGGGGGTGGGGGAAGGAAAGAAGAAACATCCTTTCAGTAACTGAAATCACAGTGCTCTGCAGTCTTCAAGTATAATACAATCCCCACTGGAAGTTTCAAATTAAGGCCTGAAGCACCAACTTTACTTTTCAGTTTGAGAATATCATGACTGCAAAATTGGAAAAATTGTTCACTTTTTAAAAATCAGGTCTGGGCAAGACGTTCATTTGAATCTCTAGAATGTGAAATGGCTATTTGATCCCAAACGACACACATGCAAGTTGCCTGCATCCAATGTTCTTGGTAACCTCGGGGTGCACTAGTCACCATCCTGTCTTTCACTTAATTTTATACACCCTGAAGCAAAATCGGTAAATCTCCCCGTTACATTTCTGGGTTTCTTTATTCTTTTATACTCTAAATATTTTGGCTTCTCAGACTACTCCCCATGGTGGGCCCAGCCTTCTTTTCTCCCAGGAAGCATTTTCACTTCCCTTCGTATCTAGGTAAATTTATAGCGTGTCCAGGGATTATTTCAGCTCCTAATTTAATCGCAAAGCGGCAGAACACTAGAATAGACTGACTAGATTTGCGCTTTAATTGTCAAAAGTTTATTAAACAGTAAAAGAACAAGCAAATAGCAGTAACGCGCAGATTTTTGTTTTACATTCGTCATTAAGCTTAGCTATCTGAACTAGTAGAAAATAAAGAGTTTGTGACGGCTATGCTATATGACATGAGCAATATTCTTATGTCGTGGCTCCTTTACTTTTATCATCATCTGGTCTGACTATTGCTCTTCAAAAGCATCAGTCACTCTGATTTGAACAAGGCAGATTGATAAATACTGTAAAATAGTGACCGGACCAAGCAAATTTTAATAATTTTCTGTTAAACTATTTAAAAAACTGCCAATCAAACATTTATTAACAAATCCCAGCAGATGTTTATATTTGAATTGGATGTCTTGGTCCCCCACCTCAGACACCAGGCATTGTCAAACAGACTAAAATCTGAGATAGCTTTATCAAATTAAGCTGGGACATGGTTTCTATGAGTGAAGCTGGTTCGCATTCTCTTATGTATTGTGACAGAATTGAAGAAGCTAATATCATGCTAAACCTTAAATATTTAATTTTTGTCACATTCTCTTCCTTTTGAAAGAATCTATGCACGTTATTCAAGTTCACTAAGTGAGGTCTCAACATGTTCCACCATCTTAAACATGGTTACTACTGCAAACATATTATTGGAAACTTTGATAGTTTTGGTTGTCTTGATATATGTGAGATTTCACTTACAAACACTTTCACCAACACTGCACCACTTTGATCCAAAGGCCTCATTGCCACTTGGTGTGAAGCAAGCAGAACTAATTGCTGTTTAAAAGCTCACAATTGCACGCCAAAACCCGAGAATGTTTCAATAGCGTTTGTTTTTAATGTGCTACATGTTTATGCTTAGAGCTATTGCCGTTGGGCCACTGCCCAATAAAGTTTCCGCCTATGTTTTAAAGTGCGCTTCACTGTGTCAAGACAGATAACTATGTAAAAGAAAATACTTAAAAGCAATTTAGCAATACACACCATAACAGCATACTCTGGCAGTGGAGAACAGGCCTTTCAGGTTTAATATATTAAGCACTGAGATTTTAGTTTTGGTTCTCTGACTGGAACATCAAATTTACAGCCACCTGTTAATCATGTGTGTATATAATATACTGTGCCAAGCTATGGATCAGTGCAATAAAGAAACAGAAAATGGAAGATATATAACAGATCTATTAGCATCCGAAAAGAGAAGACATATTAACAAGTCTCCCACCTAAAATGTTAACCCATTTCTTCTTCTCAGTTGTTGACAGATCTGTTGTGTATTTCCAGTTATCAGTTCAGATTTCCATCATGCCCAGTTTTATTTTTTATCTCCACCAGTGATCAGAATTGTTGGTTGCTAGAATAACATTGAACTAAAATGTGTACGGGGGGGGCAAGGGGGAGCTAATAGGTAATGAGGTAATTATTTTTTAAAGTTTTAAAGTACAGTGGTACACGAATGGAGTCATGTGTGTGAAGTACTAAAAAGATCAGGAGAGGTTTATTGTTTTATTCAATTTGGAATTAAGACATCTCAGGATGATTATAAAGGCACAAACAATTTTGCGCACCACTGTTGATTTGTTCCCAACACTCTCAAATAGGAAAAGTTGCAAGTATCTCCATCTTAAAGGGGCCTCGGCATGTACCAATGCACTGCAATTAGTTAAATATCACCAGTCGTGGCCGACTATAAGCCACATGGGTTGGAGATATCTTAACACATTGTGCAATATCCCTACTGATGCATCACAAACAAAACAAAACAGGACCTTCAACAAGACATTTTTATAAGGAATCCAGGGGAAATTTTCTTTAAGGTGCTATCTCAATTTGGATTTGAAGGATATAATCTTCCAAACATCAGCGATATATCCATAGCTGTCTATTTGATTCTGTTATTCAAACAACGTTATCTTACTAGCTACACAGGAGAAAAGATGCTAAGATACATGAATTCTGAATCAGTCTCACTTGCGCCAACAAACACATTGCCATTTACAATCCATACACTGAGCAGCAAGTGTGCGGTTAATGAACTTGCCATGTACTGATATCAAACTCATCTGTGGCTATAAAAAGCAGAGGATTATATATTTCCTCAGACAAACCACTAAACCACTAGCTTCCTGTAGAACAAAGGGAACAAGCATTAAACTTACACTCTGTTTGATTTAGTATTTTGTTAAACCCAGACAGCCTCAATTATTAAGACTCAGGGCCAATGAAATATAAACCGTTGCATTTTGTTGGACAAACTACAGTCGCATACATTCATCAGGTAAGACCCAAGGACCACTTCCAACTAAACAGTGCCGTCAATTTATCTTCCAGAGAGCAGCTCAGGTTTGATGACAGTATGTGTACAATGCAAAGAAATCACATTTATAAAATGCCTTTGGATAAAAAAAAGACAGCAATTTTTTTCCCACCTTCATATATGTAGTTAGCATATGAAAAGTCCATTGGATTGGCAGACAAAATTATGTACAGAAGTAGTTACCTACAATGAACGGCCATGTTACACATTGGTACGTTAAAAAATTGCATAAATCTACACGGCATATAACAACGACTTTCCAAAAAAAGTGACAGATTCTATGCACAAGTTGCTATTTTTTGCAATCTGTGCTGCAATCTGGAGTATTGAAATTTTACGTCAGGGTCATCTTTGAATAGCTGCATATTTATTCTGACGGAGTGCAGAGCAACTCAATATTTTTAACTTACTCAAAAAATTAAACTTCTGAACTGGATCCAGTTCGTAAGGATAGTCATTGAATGTTTTCACTTCTGTTTTGTGGGATGCAGTTAGGTCTATTCAGAGACTAAGGTCCTGAACTTAAAGAAAGGTAACTTCGACGGTATGAGATGTGAATTGGCTAGGATAGACTGGCGAATGATACTTAAAGGGTTGATGGTAGATAGGCAATGGCAGACATTTAAAGATCACATGGATGAACTTCAACAATTGTACATCCCTGTCTGGCGTAAAAATAAAACAGGGAAGGTGGCTCAACCGTGGCTAACAAGGGAAATTAGGGATAGTGTTAAGTCCAAGCAAGAGGCATATAAATTGGCCAAAAAAAGCAGCAAACCTGAGGACTAGGAGAAATTTAGAATTTAGCAGAGGAGGACAAAGGGTTTAATCAGGAGGGGGAAAATAGAATATGAGAGTAAGCTTGCAGGGAACATAAAAGCTTCTACAGATACGTGAAGAAAAAAAGATTAGTGAAGACAAATGTAGGTCCCTTACAGTCAGAATCAGGTGAATTTATAATGGGGAACAAAGAAATGGCAGACCAATTAAACAAATACTTTGGTTCTGTCTTCACTAAGGAAGACATAAATAACCTTCCGGAAATACTAGGGGACCGAGGATCTAGCGAGGAGGAGGAACTAAAGGAAATCCTTATTAGACAGCAAATTGTGTTGGGGAAATTGATGGGATTGAAGGCCGATAAATCCCGAGGGCCTGATAGTCTGCATTCCAGAGTACTTAAGGAAGTGGCCCTAGAAATAGTGCATGCATTGGTGGTCATTTTCCAACATTCTAGAGCGTCTGGATCAATTCCTTTGGACTGGAGGGTAGCTAATGTAATCCCACTTTTTAAAAAAGGAGGGAGCGAGAAAACATGGAATTATAGACTGGTCAGCCTGACATCGGTGGTGGGGAAAATGTTGGAATCAATTATTAAAGATGTAATAGCAGCGTATTTGGAAAGCAGTGACAGGATCGGTCCAAGTCAGCATGGATTTATGAAAGGGAAATCATGCTTGCCAAATCTTCTAGAATTTTTTGAGGATATAACTAGTAGAGTGGACAAGGGGGAGTCAGTGGATGTGGTGTATTTAGACTTTCAAAAGGCTTTTGACAAGATCCCACACAAGAGATTAGTGTGCAAAATTAAAGCACATGGTATTGGGGGTAATGAATTGACGTGGTTAGAGAACTGGTTAGCAGACAGGAAGAAAAGAGTAGGAATAAACGGGTCCTTTTCAGAATGGCAGGCAGTGATTAGTGGGGTACCGCAAGGTTCAGTGCTGGGACCCCAGCTATTTACAATATACATTAATGATTTAGACGAAGGAATTGAATGGAGTATCTCCAAGTTTGCAGATGACACTAAGCTGGGTGGCAGTGTGAGCTGTGAGGAGAATGCTCAGAGGCTGCAGGGTGACTTGGACAGGTTAGGTGAGTGGGCAAATACATGGCAGATGTGGTATAATGTAGATAAATGTGAGGTTATCCACTTTGGTGGTAAAAACAGGAAGGCACATTATCTGAATGGTGACAGATTGGTAAAAGGGGAGGTGCAACGAGACCTGGGTGTCATGGTACATCAGTCATTGAAAGCTGGCACACAGGTACAGCAGACGGTGAAGAAGGCAAATGGCATGTTGGCCTTCACAGCGAGAGGATTTGAGTATAGGAGCAGGGAAGTCTTATTACAGTTGTACAGGGCCTTGGTGAGACGACACCTTGAATATTGTGTACAGTTTTAGTCTCCTAATCTGAGAAAGGACATCCTTGCTATTGAGGGAGTGCAGCGAAGGTTCACCAGACTGATTCCCGGGATGACAGGACTGACATATGAAGAAAGACTGGATCGACTAGGCTTATAGTCAATGGAATTTAAAAGAATGAGAGGGGATCTCATAGAAATATATAAAATTCTGACGGGACTGGACAGGTTAAATGCAGGAAGAATGTTCCCGATGTTGGGGAAGTCCAGAACCAGGGGTCACAGTCTAAGGATAAGAGGTAAGGCATTTAGGACCGAGATGAGGAGAAACTTCTTCACTCAGAGAGTTGTGAACCTGTGGAATTCTCTACCACAGAAAGTTGTTGAGGCCAGTTTGTTAGATATATTCAAAAGGGAGTTATATATGGCCCTTACGGCTATAGGGATCAAGGGGTATAGAGAGAAAGCAGGAATGGGGTACTAAAGTTCATGATCAGCCATGATCATATTGAATGGTGGTGCAGGTTCGAAGGGCCGAATGGCCTACTCCAGCACCTATTTTCCATGTTTCTATGTCTCTGGACCAATAGGGTTTTAACTTCTGTTAAAAAAATGAATCTTCGTGTCCTTAGAACGTCCCAAAGCTCTTTGAACCAATAGATCACTTCTGAATTGCAGTCACCATTGTGTGGGCAAACACAGCAGCCAATTTGAACAAAGCGGGGCCCACAAACAGCGAATGAATTAATGACCAGATAACCTACTTTGTGTGGTGGTGGTGGAGGGAGGGATGCTAGCCACGACACCAGAATAATATCCGGCTCTCGTTTGAATAGTGCCATAGGATCTTTTCCGTCTACCTGAGCTGGCAAACGTGGCTTCAGTTTATCATCTCATCCGGAAGACGTGCAGCACTCCTTCAGTACTGCACTGGAGTGTCAGCCTCGATTACGGGTTGAAGATGAGAATGCGACCAACTGAGCTGGGCATTTGCGCCGGCCACTTATTTTAACACTTCAATAAAGTTCAGCTATAGGAAACTCATCACTGTTACAAAAAACATTTAATGATTCAAAACATGGTTTAAATTCCGTCGTGTGAAAATTGTCCCCAGTTACTTTGCCAGCTGCATAGAATAACATGGTCAATGGTATTTAACTACCAGTACTTACAGGAATTCCTAAAAGCGAGGGATCCACAGGTTGCCTGAATGGCAATGATTCTGGATCCTGACGGTATAATGCTTCAAGTGTGGGCATAAGAGCTTGCCGTAGTTCCTCTGGTTTGAAAACTATCAGGAAACAACACAGTTGCATCAGTTTACTGTCGAACTGAACTCCGTTCCAGAGAAACAGTCACCCTGCCTTACCATTAAAACTATGGCACACTGCCACTCTAATATAATCAACTATGCTTTAATCAAAAGGTTACAGGAGCATTTACATTATGGATCACATCAGGAGTGACAACCATTTAGATAATATCAACTACATAAACACTAGGCTCAGGCTGCAACAGCCATTTATGGTAGGAATTCCGATACAGCTCAGATATTGTAAAACAATGTAGAGCTTCACAATGCCATTATTAAATGTACAAATTTATTGTGGAGATGGTTTGCTCATATTTCTATGCAGTGATAATCCTAATGTAAAACTTCGAATCTATGCCATGGCAATGTGCAGAAGCCTTCCAGCTGGAATTTTACCTGTAGAGGACGACTGAATTCCTTAATATTGTATTTTGTGAATACCCCATCTCACCCACAGACCAGATAACATCCTTTAGCCCTTGTCTGCAGCAGGTATTTGAACAAGTTGTTTTTGTTGACCCACAAACACCTACACTTTCTGCGTGACTGAGGTGGTGATGCCGATGACTGAGAAGATGCATTAGCGCCGGCCTCCTCTTCCTCTTTGGGCTCGGTTTTGATCTCTGGTTTCTCCTCCTCCTCCATAGCTTCTTGCTTAGTCTCAACACTCTCATTACTCTCTTCCTTCAACTGTGGACATGAAGACACCTCATCACTCTGCAGATAGAAGAACACATGCCATACCTATGTAAGCAGTCTCATGTCTACAGGCACCTTTTAACCCATTACACTTACATTCATAAATTGCATTGTATTTTTATTTTAAGAGCCAGTAATGGGGATCGACTTTAATGCCGGAAAATTAGCTAAAGATTTTACTCGGGCTGATCAAGTGCTTCAGTCTCTGGTAAATATAATTTGGAGGTCTGTAGCCTTGGCATTCTGATGATCCGCATTCATTGTAAACAGCTTAATCAGTTCACCAATTGATACCATCATCCAAACCAACTGAGGATCAATTCTTAAATGCTTTTCTCAACAACCTCGCCACCTTCAACTCCAGCTAATCTATGCTTTTCCTAGTCATTACCCATCCTTACCAAACTCTATTGAATCCCAGTGAAACAAGTTAAAACGTTACTGCCTTCAAACCTCTCCACTGCCTTGCTGCAGCCTACCCGAGTGACCTTCTCCACCTCTGCCCCGGCCCACACCCTGCATTCTTCTAACTCCAAACTACTTTGGTCTCTCAAACAGGTCTGGAGGCAATACAGAGCTGCTCAAGCCAGAGGAAATAAACCCACTTGTGGCAGGATACTGCTGCGTATACAAGAGGCAAGTGGAGCCTATAGGAGGCCAAATATCAGTATCAATCATTGGTAGCCCAGGTTGCAGGTACTGAACACAATTTACTGCCTGTGAGCTTCCCTGATATGGTAGTAAGGACTCTTCAGGACAACTGCAACTAGCCTGTCGTAACCAGAATTAAAAACAAAAAAAAATGAAGCTGACTTGTGAAAATGTTTAATTCGTTTTGGACTACCATATTCCTTCATCTAGCCCAGGGATAAAGTTACATTTACTGCAAGACTTGAAATGATTAAGGTGACATTTGCAAGTCTCCATACCTCAGCTTTGACTTCCGTCTGGGCTTCCGGTGCCTCGGATTCCATTTCTTCCACTTTGATCTCCGGTTTGGTTTCAGACAGTGGTGCTTCAGTCATGAGCTGCTGTGAGTTTGTGTCTGTACTAGCCACAGAGGCAGGGGTAGCTACTCTACCATCTGTGCTTACTGCAGATTGCGAGAGCTTTAAAATTTGGGAGAAATAAAAATATTTCAGTTGTAAAAATAAAAGCTACAAAGCATGATGAGAAGTTGTGAAAACATAACCTTAATTCATGCAGCTTTGTTACGCAGGAATTAATGATGGGATGTAGATCATAGCTAATACCTGCTCAGTCAATTATGTAACACATTAAGTAAATAAAATTAGATCAAATTTAACTTTAATGTAAACTAAATCAATGTACAGATTGAGGGATGGTTCCAGAAATATCAATGTTACCGTGACAACTGATTGGACTGCAGTGAATATAGATATGCTCATGATACAAAATGTATTTAATATCAACATAATTAACAATGCAGATAGAAATTGTTTTTTTTAAACTAATCCTTTCATAGATGGGACACGCCCTTTAGAAGGTTATCAATTGGAGCGAAAGCAAGGGAATTATTGACAAAAACAGCAGCTTATACCAGATAGATTCTCAAAAGGCAGCCAACTAATTCTACTCTCAATTTACAGGCCAAATAAGAAATTGACCATCATTTACACTCAAGGTAGAAGAGATCAGTTCTAGAGTTCTGGGCACTGACGGCCAGCACATACTCATATCTGATAAAGTGGACTCAAGTTCCACATGCTTTGCCTCACCTATAGAAAAGCACTCTGGAAGTGAACATTTCAGTGCACCAGTGTGACAGTTTCCACTGCCCAACTCATTGGCTCTCTCAATCACACTAACAGTTTAGTGCTGAATTAGCAGTCTCATGATTTGTAGTAGTTGGTAGAAGGATTAGAGGGGAGACGAGAAAATATTTTTTCACTCAGAGGGTGGTGGGGGTCTGGAACTCACTGCCTGAAAGGGTAGTCGAGGCAGAAACCCTCATCACATTTAAAAAGGTACTTGGATGTGGACTTAAAGAGCCGTAATCTACAGGGCTATGGACCTAGTGCTGGAAGGTGGGATTAGGCTGGGTAGCTCTTTTTCTACCGGCACAGACACGATGGGCCAAATGGCCTCCTTCTGTATTGTAATTTTTCTATGATTCTATGAAGGGGGTTCATGTTCACTAGAAACTGGGTTGAAACTGATCACTCATTTCACATCAGACCGTGTCATGCAACAAGAAAAGATGGGAGGAAAAGCAATGTCTGAGGAGGACACAAAAAATCAGCAAAAGGACACAGACAGGCTAAGTGAGTGGGCAAAAATTTGGTAAATGGAGTATAATGTTGGAAAGTGTGAGGTCATGCACTTTGGCAGAAAATATCAAAGAGCAAGTTATTATTTAAATGGAGAAAGATTGCAAAGTGCTGCAATACAGCGGGACCTGGGTGTACTTGTGCATGAAACACAAAAGGTTAGTATGCAGGTACAGCAAGTGATCAGGAAGGCCAATGGAATCTTGGCCTTTATTGCAAAGGGGATGGAGTACAAAAGCAGGGAAGTCTTGTTACAACTGTACAGGGTATTGGTGAGGCCATACCTGGAATACTGCGTGCAGTTTTGGTTTCCATATTTACAAAAGGATATACTTGCTTTGGAGGCAGTTCAGAGAAGGTTCACTAGGTTGATTCCAGAGATGAGGGGGCTGACTTATGAGGAAAGGTTGAGTAGGTTGGGCCTCTACTCATTGGAATGCCAAAGAATGAGAGGTGATCTTATTGAAACGTAGTAGATTATGAGGGGGCTTGACAAGGTGGATGCAGAGAGGATGTTTCCACTGATGGGGGAGACTAGAACTAGAGAGCATGATCTTAGAATAAGGGGCCGCCCATTTAAAACAGAGATGAGGAGAAATTTCTTCTCTGAGGGTTGTAAATCTGTGGAATTCGCTGCCTCAGAGAGCTGTGGAAGCTGGGTCATTGAATAAATTTAAGACAGAAATAGACAGTTTCTTAAACGATAAGGGATTATGGGGAGCGGACAGGGAAGTGGAGCTGAGTCCATGATCGAATCAGTCATGATCTTATTGAATGGCGGAGCAGGCTCGAGGGGCCATATGGTCTACTCCTGCTCCTATTTCTTATGTTATGTTCTAAAAAGGCTTTCATATCACCCTGGGCTGGATCCAACTTTTTTTTTGGTAACTCAAGCATGTGTCTTTCAATACACTACTTTGATTAGACATTTCCAGCTCAGCCAAAAATAATGAATTAACAAGTAAGGACAGTGAAAAATTCAGGGGTTCAACATGCAAAATTCTGAACTTCTCCATATTCCTGACACAATTTAAGTTATTGGGGAAACAAGTCAAACCTTATGAAAAGAGTAATTAAATATTTGCCAAGGTGAAAGGAAATAAAAACATTTCAATGATTATCAGAGGCTATGATTTTCATATAGATGTCGCTCAAACTAAACCATTTTTGTTTCAAACAAGACTACTTACAGGAGTGGCAGGCTGAGGCGGTCCAGCTGAGTGCTGCATTGATTGTGGTGTGGGCACCGACTGTTGCGATTGTACTGGAGTTGGAGGCTGTGTTGGAGTCTGGGTCCGAGGTGGAGTCTGATTTGGGGTCGTGCTCCGCGCTGGAGTCGGTGTTGGTGTCGAGGCCTGACCTGAGGTGGAAGCTGGAGTGGAGGCCTGAGACTGGGAAGTTGCTGGTTGAGGAGAAGTCATGCCGGATGGAGCTGGATGCTGGATAGATGGTATATTTCCAACAGCAGCAGCGACGCCAGGGGTGGAGACGGAGGCAGGTGAAGGGGTTTGCCGGAGAGTTGGCTGAGAAACCGGTGGACAATGCATCTGAGCGCTGGGTAATCCAATCATGTTTACAGAGTTGTTCAAAGGAAGTGAAGTGCCAGATGCCTGAGTCTGCTCCAAAAAAAAAGTACAAGACATCTCACTAACTCATTAAGTACTTGGGTTTGCTGACACTGTACAGTATCAACTGAGAGAAATTTAAAATAGCTGAATTAACTATGTTGTAAATGGGGGAGACATGATACTGCAGTCAGAATGCTTCACAATGGCATAGTTGAGCACCAGCACATTGAATAAAATGCTTATTCCACACTATTTGTTAGGATTCAAACCATTTTAGGTAATTCACTCAACAATGAGAAAACAAAGCATACAAAAAAAGGTTCTGGATGAAACACTCAGCTGGAGACAAAAGCCATATCATCATAGGCAGTCCCTCGTATCGAGGATGACTTGCTTCCACGCCAAAAAGGGATGAGTTCACAGGTGACTCAATGAAGGCCCTAATATTCCAGATCCTGAACTACATCCTCAACGGTGGAAGATGCCTGTGCGTGAATTTTTTTAACGTGGGGTGGCCGTTGCACACCAGCCACCACATGGGCTTGACAGAGCCAGGTCTTGGTCCAGTGGCAAGGATTACCCAGGACGACTGGAGACCAGCTCTGCTGCATGGACCTAGTGTGCACACACATTGGAGTGAGGCTTTCAAAGGAGCAGCATGCGGCCCGAGCCGGCATCAGCAGGTCGGGGCCTTCAAAAACCATATAGGATGATACTGGCACACAGTGAGTTCAGATGAATATTTCATGATGTATGGAACAGGAAAATTTACCAACCACATCACCATGTTCTGAAGCTTCAAATGAATGAACCCTTGGGAGGACTGAATTAATTTCTGGGCACTATTGCCAACGTAATCCTTAGACTCTCCGCATTTTCCAAACTCATTTTGAGCCCACAAATTAAAAGCAACTGCAAAAAAGCCAGGTTTCCATCTGAACATGATTACTCATTGGAGTTGGAATATACTGAGAAGCATACCAAACAGCCTGCTCAGTCCTATGCATCTACTACTTTATCTACCCTCCGATGCTTCAGCTTGCATTATAATGATTAAGTCTGTCAGTTGAGGATGGGGGAAGGAACTGAAAGATTAATGGCTGTCAGCCACAAAACCATATTACACGCCTCCTGTCCTGACTCAATCACTTCACTGTGTTGCAACAATCCTACTCCTTTGTATACAAGACACTAATAGAAAGCACAACTAACTTCTATAGCACTCTGTTAACATTGTAAGGAAATGCAACTCAAGAAAATAGCATTTCCCATGCATAATCTAGAACCCAGTACCGGTGGGTTGATATTGGCATAGATAGCTAGCTAAAAAAACAATAATTCATAAATTCTCATAATTAGGAGTTTAAAAACACATTACAGGAGAAGTATTCCTCAACTGCCCCCCCCACCCCCACCCCAACCCCACTACATCTTTTTTTACAACAATAAAAAATATGATGCAATAATGCAGCTTTAAATGCATTGCATTTATTTACAAGGACGATGTTACGACACAAAAAAAACAAAGGGAACGACATGTACTGCCATTCCCCTGGGCCATGCCAATAGCACCTGATTTAATTAGTGTGCTTGAAGTGATTGCGCTAAGTGTACCTGATTCATTCCAGGCTGGTTTGCAGGTTGAGATATTCCCACATTGTTCACATTTATTCCACCAGAGGCTGCAGGAAACTGATTCTGATTCAGAAATTGGTTCTGGGGGGAAGGCTGACCAATGTTGTTGGCATGCACTCCCAGCATGCCTTGGGGCTGTGGCAATCGGGACGGTGACATTCCCATCTGGAAGAAATTAAACAGAGTGTTACAATTCATACTAAATTAAAATAAACAAACTGACAGAATTACAACTTGGATTTATATTGTACCTTTAACATAGCAAAACAGGATATTTCTTCTTTATTCCCCCATGAAAAAAATATGGGTTAGATGAGGGAGCTAGAATTCAACATGAACAATGCTAACTTATACCACAAGTACCTGCTCCAAAATGTAGCACTTTGATTAGGCAAACAAAAATTGGACAAGGCAGGAGTTTGGCTAATTATAATAAATTCTATTATTAGGATGAGAATTTTAAATTGGAGGCATTTGGGGAGCAGGAGGAAATGTAAGTCAGTGAGGACAGGGGTGATGAGTGGGACAGTGTGGGGAGGGTATCAGCAGCAGAGTTTTAGATGAGTTGAAGTTTATGAAAGGTGGGATGTTGTGTATCTGTAAAGCATGCACTCCAATGTTCCGCCACCAGGGAGCGCATCCCCTGAAGTCCCAAGGGATCCCAGTATCCCTTGGGAGTACTGTATATAAGCCGGCCCCCAAGGCCTGTACCTCACTCTGGAGTGTCTTATTAAAGACTGAGGTCACTGTTACTTTAACCTCCCTGTGTGTAGTCTTATCTGTGTTAGGAACACAATAACTGGCGACGAGTATACAAATCCAACGCAAAGATGCAGCAAACTGTGGGCATCCTGGAGAAGTTCTCGGAGGGTGAGGACTGGGAAGCCTATGTCGAACGGCTAGACCAGCACTTTGTAGCCAACGAGCTGGACGGAGAAGGAAGCGCTGCAAAAAGGAGAGCGGTCCTCTTCACGGTCTGCGGGGCACCGACCTACAGCCTCATGAAGAATCTTCTGGCTCCGTGAAACCCACAGATAAGTTGTATGAGGAGCTGCGTACATTGATTTGGGAGCATCTTAACCCGAGGGAGAGCGTGCTGATGGCGAGGTATCGGTTCTACACGTGCCAGCGATCTGAAGGTCAGGAAGTGGCGAGCTACGTCGCTGAGCTAAGGCAACTTACAGGACAATGTGAATTTGATGGCTACCTGGAACAAATGTTCAGAGACTTTTTTGTACTGGGCATTGGCCACGAGACCATCCTATGAAAACTTTTGACTGTAGAGACACCGATCCTCAGTAAGGCCATTGCGACAGCACAGGCGTTTATGTCCACCAGTGATAACACCAAACAAATCTCTCAGCACACAAGTGCTAGCAATGTTCATAAATTAACTGGAACTGTGTTGGAGAGTAGAAATGTACAGGGCAGAACCCACGAGTCTGCAACTGCCAGCAGGCCTCAGGTGACCAGATGACTCAAAGAGTCCGCAACAAAGGATGAATGCAAGGCAATTCACACCGTGTTGGCGTTGTGGAGGCTTCCATTCAGCCTATTCATGCCGCTTCAAAGGGTATGTTTGCAAGAGCTGTGGAACAATGGGGCACCGCCAATGAGCTTGCAGCTCTGCAAAACCTGTTAACCACCACATGGCAGAGGAAGATCGGTCCATGGTGGATCAAAGCAATTTCGAGCCTCAGAGAGAGGAGGAAGATGCTGAAGTACACGGGGTGCACACATTTTTGACGAAATGTCCACCTATAATGCTAAGCGTAAAATTGAATGGCTTATCCGTAGCCATGGAACTGGACACTGGCGCTAGCCAATCCATCATGAGTAAAAAGATGTTTGAGAGACTGTGGTGCAACAAGGCACTCAGACCAGCCCTGAGCCCCATCCACACGAAACTGAGAACGTACACCAAAGAGCTTATCACTGTCCTGGGCAGCGCCATGGTCAAGGTCACCTACAAGGGCACGGTGCAAGAACTGCCACTCTGGATTGTCCCCGGCGATGGCCCCACACTGCTTGGAAGGAGCTGGCTGGGCAAAATCCGCTGGGAACTGGGATGACATCCGAGCGCTATCACATGTCGATAAGGCCTCATGTACCCAGGTTCTTAACAAATTTCCTTCCCTTTTGAGCCAGGCATTGGAAACTTTTCTGGGGTGAAGGTGTGGATCCACTTGGTCCCAGAGGCATGACCCATTCACCACAAGGTGCGGGCGGTACCTCACATGATGAGGGAGAAAGTGGAAATCGAGCTGGACAGGCTGCAATGCGAGGGCATCATCTCCCCAGTGGAATTCAGCGAGTGGGCCAGCCCAATTGTTCCAGTACTCAAAAGTGATGGCACGGTCAGGATTTGCGGTGATTATAAAGTAACTATTAATCGTTTCTCGCTACAGGACCAATACCCGCTACCTAAGGCAGACGACCTATTTGCGACGCTGGCAGGAAGCAAGACGTTCACCAAGCTCGACCTGACTTCGGCCTACATGACGCAGGAGCTGGAGGAATCTTTGAAGGGCCTCACCTGCATCAACACGCACAAGGGACTGTTCATCTACAACAGATGCCCGTTTGGAATTTGGTCGGCTGCAACGATCTTCCAGAGAAACATGGAGAGCCTACTAAAGTCGGTACTACGCATGGTGGTTTTTCAGGACGACATATTGGTCACGGGTCAGGACACCGTCGAGCACTTACAAAACCTGGAGGAGGTCCTCCAGCGGCTGGATCGCGTAGGGCTGCGGCTGAAGAGGTCGAAATGTGTCTTCATGGCGACTAGGATGGGATCCAGTTATTGTGTTCCTAACACAGATGAGACTGCACATAGGGAGGTTAAAGTAACAGTGACCTCAGTCTTTATTAAGACACTCCAGAGTGAGGAACAGGCCTTAGGGGCCGGCTTATATACAGTGCTCTCAAGGGATGCTGGGATCCCTTGGGACTTCAGGGGATGCGCTCCCTGGTGGCTGAACATGGGAGTGCATGCTTTACAGATACACAACATGGATAATAAGAGCCTCGCCAGGAGAGCATTGGAGTAACTGGTGGTGACAAAGGCAGATGGGGCTGAAGTAGTGAGGAAGAACCTAGGGGCTGAAGAATGGCTAAACGAGAATACCCTATCCTGGTGCCAACTAATATCTCTCCTTCAGCCAGTACCACATAAAAAAAGAGACTGATCACTCACCTCACAACAACAACAACTTGTATTTATATGGCACTTTCAATGTAGTAGTGTCCCAAGGCACTTCACAGAAGTGTTATAAAACAAAGGTTTGACACCGAGCCACATAAAAAGATATTAGGACAGATGACCAAAAGCTTGGTCAAAGAGTTAGGTTTTAAGGAGTGTTTTAAAGGAGGAAAGAGAGGTAGTGGTACGGAGAGGTTTAGGGAGGGAATTCCAGGGCTTGAGGCCTACCCAGCTGAAGGAACGGCCACCAATGGCTGAGCGATTATAATCAGGAATGCTCAAGAGGACAGAATTAGAGGAGTGCAGATATCTCGGGGGGGGGGGGGGGGGGGCGGGAGGTTGTAGGGCTGGAGGAGATTACAGAGATAAGGAGGGGTGAGGCCATGGAGGGATTTGAAAACAAGGATGTGAGGTCAAGGGTTGATTTTTTTTGAGGGGTGATAATGGCAGATTTGAAGGAAGGGGGACAGTACCTGTCAG
This sequence comes from Pristiophorus japonicus, assembly GCF_044704955.1. NCBI lineage: Eukaryota > Metazoa > Chordata > Chondrichthyes > Pristiophoridae > Pristiophorus > Pristiophorus japonicus. The sequence goes on along the minus strand of NC_091991.1, from coordinate 113,876,310 downwards.
CTAACATGTGAGTCAGAAAAGGAAGTTGGATGGTCAGCAGTTTTGTGGGAAAAGGGGCGAGGGAGCAGGAAGTAGGTCTCATGGACAAGATGAGGGGAGGGGATGATGTGAATTCAGGGCTGTGGGGAGGTTTAGCCCAGTGGGCTTGGGGAAGGAAGGGAAGTGGCAGAGGCAGCTGATCGGATGGTCTCAATCTTAGAAACAAAGAAGCCCATGAGCTTCCTGGCTACTTCTGGGACTTTGCTGGTCCAGAATGGTTGTTACATCTGCCTATATATCAATAAACATTGAGATGTTTCAACATGAAAAGTGCTATACAAGTACAAGTATGCTACCTTTTATTGGTAAATTTAACTGTGGAGATTGAACCTTAAGGACTGCGACTGGGTCAGACAGTAATGTTAGCAAACATTGCAAGAGCAAGGACATCACCAAAAACATTGAAAGAATGTCAGCTGTATGGATTGGTACGGGCCTGGAATGCCCCTATAGTGTGCAGAGGATACGAAGTAGGAAACCTATTTCTTTCAGCAAAGCTAGGAATCTAAAATAGATATATTATGTGCCAGGCGTCTTTGATTACCAACATCATCCAGGAGCTGGAGTATTTTACAATTCCCTAAACTTTTAACCTTCACTTACACTGGGCAAATGCGTCTTCTAGAACTGACACACATCACAAATTTCAAAGCCATCTATAGATAGTCTTTTCCTCATTAGTAAATATGTTTGAAGTAACTGTGATTCTCTAGCCTCATTAGCAATAAAATAGCTGAACAGAAAAGTAATTACCGTTGGAATAGATCCCATGTTGCTCATCTGTACAGCATGGTTCATGGGAGGTGCTGCTCGTGGTCCCATGGGTCCCTGTGACATTTGAACATTCCCCAATGACATGGGACCAAACTGGTTCATACCTGAAAGAACAAACACATCCTTCTCATTAACTGAAATGGGGCTGTACTAATTTAATTTTCAGTTTTCCATCAATGGAATTTTGCGTAAGCTGGGAGGTGTAACATGGCCACACAAACACGACACTGCACCAGACTAATGATTCCCAAGTCACACCAAATTCGGAATTCCAGTTCAGTCCACTATTTTCCTCTATGAACAAAGTCCTGTTCCCCACCCCACCCCCCCTCTCAATTGACTGTGGCATGTATCCATGGGTGCCTGGCACTCTCTGGTACCTCACTCAAGTGGTCATTACTTGTGTGTGATCCAATAACCAACGATAATCCACTTAACAATCGACCTTCATCCCTCCCTCAGCCTATCTGCCACTGAAACGATCCTTCACGCCTATCATCTCCAGGCTTTATTGCTCCAATGCTCTCCTGGCCGGCCTTTCATCATTCACCCTTCATAGACTTCAGTTCATCTAAAACTCTGCTGCTGCTATCCTCCCCACACTGTCCCACTCATCACCCCTGTCCTCACTGACCTACAGTGCCTCCTGTGGGAAGGAGGAAGGAAGGAGGACAGTGGGAGTATGCTTGAGTTTGTGTGTAGTATTGGCACATGCGGCGGAGCCTGGTCTCCAATCGTCTTGGATCCTCTTGCCACTGGACCAAGACCTTGCTCCGTCAAGCCCGTGTGGTGGCTGGTGTGCAACAGCTACCCCATGTTAAAAGAATTCACGCACAGGCATCTTCCACCATTTAAAATGAGTTCATCGGTCACCTGAGTGCTCATTTTTGGTGTGGAAGCAAGTCATCCTTGACCCTGAGGGACTGTATGATGACATTGCCTCCTGCTCCCCAAATTTAAAATTCTCATCCTTGTTTAAATCTCTGCTCTCTCCAACCTCCTGCAGCCACAGAACCCCATTCCTCTGACTCCAGCCATGACTTCATCCCACACTCTGGAATTCTCTCCTTAAACCCCTCTGCCTCTTCACTTCACATCCCTCTCCTCTTTTAAGACCCTCCTTAACCAAGCTTTTGGTTATGCCTCCTAATCTCTCCTCTTTTGGCTCATGCCTACTTTCCTTACACCTCTATGAAATGCTTTGGAAAGTTTTTCTATGTTAAAGGCACTTTTAAGTGCAAGCTGTTATTGTTGAGGAGGGGAAAGGACAGGAGAGAAGGAAGACATTTAAGACATTCCCAACAGGGGGTCACTGGCCCGTGGTCAGGAGCAGGAATTTTCCCCTCACTAACTCCAGGGCACTGAGGCCAACTGTAGCACCCCGACCACCAGTGTGGCTGAGAAAAGCTAACTCGTCACAGATCAATCCTAGAACCTTACTAGTCTGTACGATACAGTTATTCACTGGATAAATTCAGTGAGCTCTTGGGGCAAGTCCAATTCTTTAAAAAAAAAATAAAAGCCAGTTTGTTTCATATCAGAACTCTAAAAATAAGTTTCTTGGTAACATTCCTTGGTAGGGGAACTAAATGTGGATTCTAGCTTCCCACAATTAGAATTAAATAAACAAATATGTCTGTCTTGTGGTTGCACAGCTCACTGGAATACCAACAGAATGCGACACGCCGAGTTAGGAGACATCACTTTGTATCCAGAATTTCCTAGAGGCCACTTTATCTTGGGGAAAGGAGGGGATTCAGATCAGAGGGACATTGACCGTAGTCTCATACATCTTTTAAAAAGGGAGAATGGATGGGAGGGGAAAAGATTATCCTTTCAGGGTGGTTAGTGCTCAATATTTTAGTGAATTGCAGTCGGTAAATACTAACCAAATACTAACTTACACCGGATCCTTTAACTTCACAAGGTGTGTGAAATCTTAAACTGTAATGTAAAAAAATTACATTTAAAAGTTCCCAATGTTCCAACAATTGATAGCAACTAATGATTTAATTTTTTTGTTGGTCACGTAACATTGTTTTCAATCGGAAATTCAGCAGGCAGGCATTTCTTCCCAGATTCCTTTCCAACCTTCTCTGCCCTCCTCTCACAAAAGGTAATAAAGCTAAGTTTTGAGCCTAGACGGAGAGTGTCTCCACCATGGAGGCTCCATGGTCAGATAAATTCTTTCCATAAAGTATATATTCCAGCATAGGTCACTGGAAACCAATCACAAGCGGAAATGAAGATTTTTGGGGACCAAATGTTGTGACATAGGTCTTTTAATGTTGTGACGGCTTATCATGGTGCTACCTACAGGCGCAACTGGTAATACAGGCAGATGCTGACACTTTTAAAATGTATTTTCCCAGAGATAGACCCTGACGTAGGAGTTTTCCAAGCATTTTGAAATGGGATGTGGTGACCCATTCATCGATTGGAATATGTAATAGATTTTGCTATTTATTACACAGGAAAAACTAAAAAAAATGTACTTGCCTTGAGACCCTGGCATGCGATTTATGATCTGATTTGGCACATTCGGCATAGACAAGGGTCCATCTAAAACAAAATAAAACTGTTGTCAGAATTAAAGATTTAAAGCCACATCTCCTAAAAGCATTCCTTTGTTCTTACATAGAACATTCACCAGGAGTATTAAAGTATCTCTCAACCTGCCAAAAATCAATAATGGGCATCTAAGTGCAGGATCTTCATCTTCCACACAGTGAGGTTGTGCTCCCTCTGTGGGCAACATCCGACAGGAATATTCCCAAGACTTATCTTCAGTGATGTCATTACAATAGTACCCTCATTGTTTCTTTCCCGACTGCAAGGACCCCAGTTCCCTCTGATTCAATCAAAGGGACAACTTGCGTCCTTTCTCTAAAAGGGAATGATAGGTTGAGAGGCCAGTGTGTGAAGGATGCCTCAATTCAAAGAGTGAAGATGACCATCAGTTAAATTATCTTTCATTCTTCATTTCTTTGGACAATGGTGGAAATGGATTAGTCAGAGGAGAGGGCACTGGGATGGAAGTATACACCATCCATATCCATCAGATCGCACACTGATGCTCCGTAACGATGTGTTCATTACCCCACACAGCAGTTTGGCAGACAGTCAATTGAAAGCTGCTTCAGATCTTCCTATAATTGGAAGGTGAACTCAAGGAGTTTTGCTTTACTGACCCTGCAGGTTTTCTACGTGTCAGAGAATAGTGGGATTGTGTTTTCAGACTATTTCATGTTGAATGTTCGTGCAGAAGAACCTTTAGTAAGATTTATTAACTTTTTTATAGTCTGTAGTTTACTGTAAATCTACTCTTCATATTTAATACTGTTCCTTTATCGGTTTATAGTTCAATGCCGTGTAGTTTATAGCCTTAGCCACAGTTAAATGGTGTAGTTATTCTTCTGCCATCGGAAGCTGAGGGAAATCATGTGAAAGCACTCGATATCCAGCAAGCTAAAACACAGTTACAGGGTTCTCTACATTAATATAGATTTTGGGCAAGTAAAGGCACTCTTGGTCATAGGGTTTTCTTATGCATGTGTCTGCAACGCTAAACCCAAGAACAATATTTGCTGCAAGCACCCAAAAATGAAACACCCTGCCCTTAGAGCAGGGGAGAAGTCAGCCATGGTCCCAACCCCCGGTTGCTAGCACATGACTTTGTTTGAGAACTACATCAGTGGGAAATGAAGGGCAAGACTGAGAATGGCTGTGATGGTCCTCATGGTTGAGCAGCCTGACATGGTTTAAGTTGTTAAGTAAAAAAAATGTCAGAGGTGGCAGTGATTGTTGGCACCCATGGAACCGTAGAATTGGATAAGGCACTGTCTTTAGGAGGGAAAGGGAGAGAAAACTTGGGGAAGAAGGTAAGAGATTCAGTTATAAGAATATAAGAAATAGGAGCAGGAGTAGGCCATACGGCCCCTCGAGCCTGCTCCGCCATTTAATACGATCATGGCTGATCCGATCATGGACTCAGGTCCACTTCCCTGCCCGTTCTCCATAACCCCTTATCGGTTAAGAAACTGTCCATCGCTGTCTTAAATTTATTCAATGTCTCAGCTTCCACAGCTCTCTGAGGCAATGAATTCCACAGATCCACAACCCTCAGAGAAGAAATTTCTCATCTCAGTTTTAAATGGGGCGGTCCCTTATTCTAAGATTATGCCTCTAGTTCTAGTCTCCCCTATCAGTGGAAACATCCTCTCTGCGTCCACCTTGTCAAGCCCCCTCATAATCTTATACAATTCAAAAAGATCACCTCTCATTCTTCTGATTCCAATGAGTAGAGGCCCAACCTACTCAACCTTTCCTCATAAGTCAACCCCCTCATCTCCGGAATCAACCTAGTGAACCTTCTGAACTGCCTCCAAAGCAAGTATTTCCTTTTGTAAATATGGAAACCAAAACTGCGTGCAGTGTGGAATACCCTGTACAACTGTAGCAAGACATCCCTGCTTTTATACTCCATCCCTTTGCAATAAAGGCCAAGATTCCATTGGCCTTCGTGTTCACTTGCTGTACCAGCATACTAACCTTTGTGTTTCATGCACAAGTACCCCCAAGTCCCGCTGTACTGCAGCACTTTGCAATCTTTCTCCATTTAAATAATAACTTGCTCTTTGATTTTATCTGCCAAAGTGCATGACCTCACACTTTCCAACATTATACTCCATCTGCCAAATTTTTGCCCACTCACTTAGCCTGTATGTCCTTTTGCAGATTTTTTGTGTCCTCCCCACACATTGCTTTTCCTCCCATCTTTGTATCGTCAGCAAACTTGGCTACGTTACACTCGGTCCCTTCTTCCAAGTCATTAAATAGTTGGGGTCCCAGCACTGATCCCTGTGGCACCCCACTGGTTACTGATTGCCAACCAGAGAATGAACCAGACAATGGTTGTGACGAGTTACTGTCTTCAGAGGCACCAGCAAGTGGTACAACGCTCCTAGACTTACAGGTCAAAAAAACTACATGGAAGTGCAACTTGAATATAAGATTTTACTGTTGTTGCTTTGCTCAGTTTTAAAGGTACTCTTCTGCCAGCTATCATAGTGTTCATATCACCTTACATTTGGTGTTGAGTTTGATTCTCCATAATTGACCAATGATCCAGCATAATGGCTATTGAAGGGAATGAGAAACCTGCCGGTACCCTTTTGAAAACCCAGAGTTTATAATTCCGAATTGGCATCTTAAAATGTTTTTACTGCCAAAATACCACTCCCTCGTTTTTATACGCACTGTTATGCAAACAGGTTATGGAGAGCAGTGTGGCAACTTCAATTAATGAAATTAGAACAGTCCATTGAGAAGTTGGCAGAGGTTATAGTAAATTTGTGAAACTGGAGAGGAGAAAATAGTTCAACAAGTAACAATCACTGATGCAAATATAGGTTTTGATAGAAACAACCACCTTCCATTTTTATAGCGCTTTGCACAACCTCAGCAAGCCCAAAGCGCTTTAGTCAATAAAGTACTTTTGAACTGTAGTCACTGTTGTAATGTAGGAAAATGTGGCACCAATTTGCGCACAGAAAGCTCTTACAAACAGCAATGATATAAATGACTAGAACAAGAGTGCACAATCTTAAAATTAGAGCTCAGTCATTGAAGAGAGTGATCAGGAAGCACTTTGTTTTAATATAAAGAGTAATAGAAATCTGAAACTCACTTCCCAAAAGGCTGTGGGTGCTCGGTCAATTTAAATTTTCAAGACTGGAATCAAAACAATTCTGTTGGGTAAGGGTATCAAGGGATATAGAGCAAAGGTGGATAAATGGAGTTGAGGTACAAATCAGCCATGATTGAATTGAACGGCTGAACATTTTTGAGAGCTGAATAACCATCTCCTATTTCCATCATCTTATAATCTGTTTTAGTGATGTTAATTGAGAGATAAATATTGGTCAGGGCACTGGGAGAACTCCCCTGCTCTTCTTCGAATAGTGCCATGGGACCTTATCCATCCACCCGAGAGGGCAGACAGGGAGTCGGTTTAATGTCTCATCTGAAATACTGTACTTCTGAAAATGCAGCACTCCCTCAGTACTGCAGTGAAGAGTCAATCTAAATTACGTACTCAAGATTCTGGAATGGGGTTTAAACCCGCAATCTTAGGCTCTGAGTTGAGAGCTCTACCCACTGAGCCAAAGCTGACAACTAAGTTTTGAAGTACTTGCTTTATGAAAATTGACATTCCTTGTAATTGAGACACTGTATTATCTTTTATTCACCACATAGGAAATATACTTACTAGGTGGTCGGACAGGCTGGACCTGAGCCATACCTGGTGCCTGCGACATGCCAGGTGGCTGGCCACCCGGTCCTGTCAAGGTACCTTGGTTTGGCAACATTCCCTGCTGCTGTTTTTGAAGCCGAGAGCGTCTTTTTTCCTCCAGCTCTTTCTGAATCTTGTAAATCTTCTCTGCTAGCAGATGATAGTATTCATCCTAAATGAAGACAAATAGAAGGTCAAGACTTAATGTATGCTTCTACCAGTTACTGGTTTACAATTCCTGTTGTTCTTTTTGCTTAAGCTGTAATTTTCTAGTTCGCATACAACCAATCTGTTTAGTTTTACAAGTCGTGGGGGGGGGGGGGGGGCTGGATAAATTAAAAGACCTCAACCTCGAAGTAGCATGACCTCAATACAATGGAGAACACACTGTCAGGCACCAACTGGCTGTCTATTAAGATCAACACCGGATCCGATTTTGGATTAGAGATGGACGGGATACTTGATTGATGTCAAGGTGATAATTGGAAATACAATGGCTGCAACCTCATGTTAGTTGAGCACATTGTTGTGACTTTTATCAAAGTACATAATTTCTAGAAGTGCAGGTTGAGTTAGCATATTCCCGCTTGGAACCCCAGGGGCGAATTTCTGGGCATGTGCCAGGAGTGTGCACTGGGAAACAGCGCACCCCCAGCCTGTAATTTTCTGCCTGTTGACATTTATGGGCAGAAAATCACGGGCTGGGGTTGCACAAATTTACCGAAGCAGAAAATCTTCCACAGCCCCTTTCAGAACACACATCTGCTGCAATGCTGTTCGAACATATGGAACACTAAACATTATACAGCTATGTGGTATTCCACAACAGAAATGCCAAACTACTGATCAGATGCAAATACTGCTTCCTCCCAATCCCATGTATCTTTTGGTAATGAAAACCACATTCATATTTTTTGTTGGAATGACAAAAGCTTAAGCTGAAGTATATATTTTGGGATTCTGGCATAGTGTCAGGTACACTAAATCCACCATCGTAAATTATAGTTGCGTGGTAACAAAATGAACAAATTGTGGCCTCTAATACAATCACACATTATTTGTGCACACCTCACTTGGAGAGAAGTCATTCAAAGCATCATATTGAATAGCGGCCATCCATCTACCCTGCTTCTCTCCACAGACCCATACTCTCAAAAATTATGAAGCGCCCTTCATTTGAACATAACTAATATAACATGCAGCATAAATCTCCTTACTCAGAGTCTGTAAAGATTTACTATATTTTCTGAAGAAAACTGTGTTGCTTTTTTCACTATTACGTTATATGACAAGAAAACACTGAAGTGCAACCCCAAAGGCTCAGTGGGTAAAGGCCAGGCAGTTCTCACATCTAATCCCTGGCCTCTCCTGAGCTGAGCTTACCTCACCGGAGACAGCTGTTGAGACAAGTTATTATCAGTGACTTGGGGTGGTCAAGGGGAGAGGGAAGGAGGAGAAGGAAAATGTGCGCATGTGGGTATCAGTGCAATCAGGATTGGGCTTGGTTGTGATGTTTCCTGTGGTCAACTCGCCTGACACTCATTGTCTAATCTGACAGAGCGAGCTTATGGAGCCTGTGGAATCATATCTCAAAATGAGACACCTTCAGGAGAGGACAGGAGTGAATCGGATGATAGGTGAGAGAAGGAAGGAATGAGCTGGACATTGATATATGGTCAGGGTTACCTCACTTATTTTATGGGTAAGGGCTACTTAATGACACTTGATGAACTTGGGAACGCTGATGGTTCCTTTTTTGCAAAGGGAGTAAAACATATGCTCCAGAAGTACACTAGCCTGACCAGGTCAATCTCATCAAACTACAAAACCAAGCCGTGTCTGAAGGAAAAAAAATAGTTCAGGTGGAGACCCTTCATCAGAACTGTTCCAGTAAACAGTCTCCATCTAAACAGTAATCCATTTCATTGTCGGACCTGTTGTATACTTTCACCATTTTCTGTTTGAATTTAAGAGTTTCACTAACTCTTTTCATCTTTAACAAAATTATATTTAATCTGAATGAAGTATTCGAGGAGAAACTTAAAATTAAGTTCCAGCACAAGTCTTGGAACTACTGAGCACAAGGTCGCCAACTGCAGAATAAACCCAGAATTTAGAAATATTAATGTAAATTATTCCATTTGAATTCGGTGCATTCTGTAGATTTAGATCATAGTTTTATCTCTCCAAGTCATTGCCAAGATTTCCTCCATTCCAGTCAGGCCAAGAGTGCTGTAAGTGTTTAGAAACTACCCAGTCCCAATGAGTATTTATTCTAAAATGAATTCAAACTTTAAAAAGATTCTCCGACTTTGTGCTTACTTCAACCACTTCTCACACCAAATTTCACACACAGCCTCTCTACATCTGAATTTACAAAAAAGTAAAAAAATCAATTTAAAGTCTTTCTAAACTAAAATCTTAGACAAACACCTATTAGGCCAAGTGGTCAATACAAAATAAATTGCTCTCATCATTGCCCTGATTACAATAACACTGTGATTTACAATGCATAGCCTGCACGGCCCGAGGTGCATTTCTGATCCGAATGTATAAAAATGAGCAAACCAAAGTTGGACTAAAACATAAACCAGAAAACTTCTGAAGGGTATAAGAAAGATCACGGCACTGAACAAGGTTACAATTTCCTGATCTGCCATATTAGCACTATAAATTAAACCTGAAATAAAAACAGAAAATACTGGAAATCCTCAGCAGGTCAAGCAACACCCATGGAGACAGAAATAGAATCTGTTTCTCTCTCCACAGATGCTGCCCGACCTGCTGAGTGTTTCCAGTATTTTCTGTTTTTATTTCAGATTTCCAGTAGGTGCCGATTTTGCCCTTGCTATAAATTAAACCACTCACCAGCTCAATTCATTTTTAAACTTTAAAATGCTCGTGAATTCTCTACCCGAGAGTCATTGAATATATTTACGGTGGAAATAGACAGATTTTTGAACGATAAGGGAGTCAAGGGTTATGGGGAGCGGGCAGGGAAGGGGCGTTGAGGCCAAGATCAGATCAGCCATGATCTTATTGAATGGCGGAGCAGGCTCGCGGGGTCAAATAGCCGGCTCCTGCTCCTATTTCTTATGTTCTTATTGTATCTAGTATTACACTTTTGCATGTTACAAAGGGCATATTTTGAAAATTGACGAGGGCTTCCAATGTTCCCAGTTCCATACCTGCCAGTGACTGGGATATTATTTCATGGATCTCCACATACCAGCGAGAGGTGTGGGTTTTTATTTTGAAAAGGGCGAGTTTTGTATTTGTTTCAATTATTACAACTTCAAATTTTAGGATAAAAAAAGTTCATCTGAAATTTCAAGATTCAGATAAGCATTGCAAAATATTTAAGACCCAATCTTTAACAAAATGAATCTAACTTACTCTGTGCTGCCAAATTGTGTTCATTTTGTCAGCGTGTTTGGGGGTGGGATAAGGGGTTGGAAATAAAACATAAGTCAAACAGGTTTTCATATAAACAACCTACACTAGTTTTAGGGAAGAAGGAACTACTTCCGTTCTCCATACGCAAGCAGGCAGCCACAGTGTACAACAGGCTCCTACCCACAGTTACTGGTTACTGAGCTTAATCAAAAAGCAAAAACCCAAAAAAGGATGAAACAAGTTAAGCGTTCAGGACACAGGTAGTACACAAGAGATCGTTTTGGAGTAAACCAAGGCTTTTGTTCAATTCCATGTCCCTAACACCTTAAGCAGGTATGTGATCCCACTGAAACATAATCATACCAGTTACTCATAGGTTAGCCCTGGGGTCAACTACATCAGCTCTTGGAATAATAGCATCAGTTCCACTGTACGTGTAGGTATTAGTAAATACTGTCGAACTGCAGCACGGAATTCCACTTGTGAATTAGGGAAAGTATTTCTGTTCAATGCAACAGCAAGCAGAGTACCGGACACTTCATTGAAGGATGAGAGCCTCAGCTCTTGGCCCTCAGACTAATTATACCTAATGCCCTTGTACACTGTACAAACTCTGCTCTTTGTTATCACAGCATGACTAAATGATTTAGACTTATTATTTGAGGTTATGTTTTGGGACTCAAAGGCAGCTGCTCATTTCAAATTCAGATGGTTCATCCAGCCTGCAAAGGAGATTCAGTGGTCTGAGGAGTTAACATTAAAGTCAGGTGTTTGACTGTCTCACCAAGCTTTTCACGGATGGAGATTCAAAGCAGAGCACTCTGTCAGACCAACTAGAACACTGACATTGCTTAGCCTCATCTGGGCATCTCAGAGTAAGTTAGAAACGGAAGATGCTGGAGATGTACAACAGGAACTTCAGCATCTAATGGGTAAAAATCTAAGTTAATGGTTCATAATTCTCCACTTGAAATGTTGATCTCTTTTTAGATGTTGATGGATCAGCTGAGCATCTGTTTTGAGTTCAAATTTCAGCACATACAATTTTCTTTCTTATTTCAAAATGTGTCATTTAACAGCACTGTATGCAGTTTGCATTCACAGGAATAGCAGTTAATCTCATTTCAATGAGACTACGTACCCTGCTGTTAGCAGATTCATACATATCTCCTTCCACTTTCCGAGCATATGCCACAAGGTTTTCCATGCGACGATCCTTCAGTGCTGCTGGGTCAGGGGTTGGAAATATGGCTTGCACACTGTGGGAAATAGGACACAGACAGATGAATAACCAGCTTCATAATCAATTTAACCAAAGAAAAAAAAGAACTTGCATTTATATAGCGCCTTTCACGACCTCAGGACAACCCAAATCGCTTTACAAAAGTGTAGTCACTGTTGTAATGTAGGAAACGCAGCAGCCAATTTGCACACAGCAAGGTCCCACAAACAGCAATGAGATAATTACCAGATAATCTGCTTTAATGATGTTGGTTGAGGGATAAATATTGGCCCAGGACACCGGGGAGAACCCCCCTGCTCTTCTTCGAATAGTGCCACGAGATCTTTTATATCCACCTGAGAGGGTAGACAGGGCCTCGGTTTAACGTCTCTTAACCATGAACATTTAAAGTTCCACAACAGATACACAGGAATGGTACTTGCACATCGCTTGTGTAAGATCACTGCTGAAACGCATATATTTCACGCTCAACAGTGCATCTGCCAGAGATTTTCAACCAGACTGGATACCATTTCACTCTCATTTTTAATTTATATTTCACACCCAAGTTGTACCTAACTCGGCTAAGTTTACTTATCCAGTTCAGTTTCGCTAGAACATCAGCCAGGTCTGCTTACTCTGCTGTGAACAGTCTGCGAGCTGCATGCAAACTGACGAACTCCCGTAAATGGAGGTGAATTACTGGCGCTGAGAACATCAGAGATTTCTTGAATCTTTTTTGACCAATGACGAATACTCACAGCTTATGAACCAGGTGATTGCGCAGATCCTGAGTTACATGTTCGTGCCACGGTTTTCGCACACCACTAGTGGAAGGTGCTGCTGTCGGCAACGAGCCAATGTTACCAACATTTGTGCCATCGCTCATCATTTGACTTAAAAAAAAAATAAGGGTACAGGAGTTATTTAAAAGGAATTCTGCAGTACTGCTGTTTACAAAGCTACATTGTTGCATATCTCTTAAATTCATCAAATTACAGACAAGTTCTGTAATTTGATACTAGTTTAAAATGAACTGCAAGTCCAGAAGTTTACATCAATATTTTGTTCAACAGCCCAAAATTCAAATACAATTCAGAACCTAAACCAACGTTTCATCAACTCAGCCAAATCAAAAAAGATAAAAAGGGGGGGGGGGGGGGGGTGGCGGAAAGAAGAGGGAGAGGAGAGGCGGCGGGAGAGGGGGAAGAGAGGAAAGGCCCGTGGGGGGGGGGGGAAGAGAGGAAAGGCCCGGGGAGGGGGGGGGGGGGAGTGGGGGAGGGGGAGAGGAGAGGAGAAGGGGAAGAGAGGAAAGGCCCGGTGGGGGGGGGAGGGAAGAGAGGAAAGGCCCAGGGGAGGAGAGGAAGGGGGGTGGGGGGGGGGGGGAGGGGGAAGAGAGGAGGGGGGGAGGGGTAAAGAGAGGAAAGGCCCAGGGGAAGGGGGAGAAGAGAGGAGTGGGGCGGGGAGGGGAGAAGAGAGGAGGGGGGTGGGGAGAGGAGAGGCGTGGAGGGGGGGAAGAGAGAGGAGGGGGAGAAGGAGGAGGGATGGAGCGGGTTGGGAGGGGCGAGGCCGAGGGGTTTAGGGAGGGAATTTAGGGAGGGAGCTTGGAGCCTAGGCAGTGGTATTGCTGTCCACCTTCCTGGAAGAATGGCCCTTCCTTCTATTAGAAGCTTTTTAAGTATAAAGCAGTCAAAATATGGAACTTTGCAGATTCAGCTCACATTTTCTATGTCCACTGCTGTATAAGAATGAGACAGAAACTCAATAACCATATGATGCTACTAGGTATTTTTGAAGAATGAGAATTCCTTACTTTGGTGTACCAAGAGAAGGTGGAAGAGCAGAGTCAGACAACAAGTTTGACTGATCAGGGGCCGGCACACCCATCCCTCCAACCACATTCATCTGGTTCGTACCTGCAGTGAGAAAGGAGTAGTCAGTAACTATAACAGCACCAATTCATAATCCAACAGCTAGAATTTCCAGTTATACCTTATTGAGGTCGCCCAAACAAACTAGGCACAAAATTTTTCAAGTATAAAATTCACAGCTAGGAATGAAAAGAGGCCACCAAAAGGTCCATTACTGTGACTCAGTAAGGATACCCATTTCATCCCCCTCCTTGCTGAAAAACCTGCAACCTCTGCTCAGGGACTTGCTCAATTGGAAACCAAGGCGAGTGATGGGGAGCAGTAAAATTAAACTAAGAACCCTCCCTCCCTTTGGTCTGTGCTCTTGTACCATGCAAGTTTGGTATTTCAGGGTATCTAAAATGAGGATGGAAAGCAATTTAAAATGGAGAAACAAACATGCTTTCCACTAAATGTTACAAGCTGTCCCCATCGTGATAAAACTGTTAGATGATGTTAGAACTGTTAGAAGTGCTGCTGACTCTACCACAACTGAGCAAAAATACCCATTATTATACACCCAATGTAATCTTTTTGCTGAAGCCATACAACTGGACTTACCCAAAGGGTTTGACCTCATTGACTGGTGGACTTGAGGCTGTGTTGGCTGCTGGCCTTGTACCTGAGGCTGCGGCTGCACTTGTGGCTGATTACCATAGGGCAGTCCAAGTGCGGCATATGCTCTCTGCATTGAGCTGGGGTCGATAGGGTTCGAGTTGCTGGATGTGCCCTGTGGACCACTTCCAACTGCACCCACTGTGTTTGGTAACCCACTCGGCAGAGAACCTAATAGGGCTGCAAGATTAGATGTAATACACTTGTATTAAAATTACTATTTACATATAAAGCTGGACAGTCATTATACAACACCCATATTTGCAAGTTTGCAAGAGCATCTTACACTTCAGTGAAATGTAATATATAAGAACATAAGAAATAGGAGCAGGAGTAGGCCATTTGGCCCCTCGGGCCTGCTTCAAGTTGATAAAGTGCAAATCAATACTTTTTCACATTGAAACAGTTTATGTGGTTTGTGAAAGAGTAAATTTACACTTGAATCTCTTTACATCAGGATAATATTATATTATAGATTAGTGACAGATCACAGGATACTTAAGTGAAATACAGACATAAAGGGTTTTCTCTCAAATTGTCAATGTCTCTCACTCAGGTAGATAGGCATCTTTTTAACCTTACTATAGTCATGAATTAAAATGAACTCGTGTCCACTTGGCTAGTCCCAAGTAATGCGCTCGGCTACTTTTAACCCTCCTATATTAACCCTTTGAAGTTTGAGACAAGCAGTTTCAGGAGAAAAAGAAAAAAACCTGCTTTTCCTTCAAATAGTCGGTTTGATGAAAAAAAGTTTTACATGCAAATGAAGAAAGAGAATACTTGCAATGCTCAAAGAATTAAAGACACAATCTTTGTGTAAGTCAAGTACCATTTAATCAACCATATGGACCCCCTCTGGATTAGGAGTATCCAAGCATTCTGTCCTTGTGGTGCATCTCATGGAGCCTCGGGAGCTGCATATAAACTTTAAATGCACGTCCCCATTAATTTGTGCAGACCTCAAAGATCTTGGTGATCTGATTTAAGATTTATTCATTGTTGAACAGTGCTAACAACGGCCCTTTCTAAATGTCCAGGCCCAAGAAATTTAAACAGACAACCCAGTGAGTAAGCAAGAGAAGTGCAAATAGAATGGAGTTACCTGCACTAAGACTGCCAGGGCTCATGTGAACATGGTCCACAGGACGTAGCCTGGACACCCCTGATCTAGACTGATGGAAATTCCACGCCTGAAGTCTTATAATTGGCATTTGTTGCCTTAAAAGTCAAATACTATTTACAGCTACACTGCCCAAAAGAACATTCGTTACCTCTCAAAAAGTGTAATTAAACCCATTAAAACAAATTTCCCCAGCTATTCAGCATTCCACAGAAATCTACTTCAGAGCCACAGTTAGTGTACTCATTGCTCACAATTTCTTTGCCTCGGGTTCTACACCTTTAGAGGAAAGCCTTTTCAGTGACAGAAATGGCAGACCCAGAGGTGTAGATGTCACACCGACAAGTACTGGGAAACAGTCACGGTGTTGAAATGCTATGAAATGTTATCACTTTTCTAAAACATAACGTGTGCCTTTTCTAGAGCAGGACAAGGGTAGCAAGTTTAAGTGTATATATAAACTATGTTTAAAGCAGATGGCTACACTAAAACATATAAAAAGTGTCCCATTAAAAAAAATAAACATCTCATTTTAGTAACATTAGTGAAAAATCCGAAATAACTTAAGCTCGCCACAGAGCGAGGGGCCAACACTAAGTTCAGGCCCTCCATATGCAAATTGGGCCAACATTTTCACCAGACTTATCATAGCAGCAGCATCCCAAAGATAAGTAACTGCAACTTATACAGGCACTCATTTATCCTGCCCATAATTCCACTTTGTAATTAGTGCGAGCCCGGAATACATTTTAATAGAGAATCAAGAAATGTGAAGCTTATTATTTTCTAATAACTTATTACACGTATACAGAACGGTGAATTAAAGACACTTACTCTGCTGATTCCTCCTGTCACTGGCGTTTTTCAGGGGTAGGCATACGGGACAGTCATGTCGAGTGCAGTTTTTCCAGTGAGAGATGATCTGTCTTGATGATGCACAGTGAGCAACTACAGAACAAAAACAGCCGGAGTTCTAACAATCTAGCGGACACAGGGTCAGATCAAACTGGGTAGCTGCAAATCAACAGCTTTTAAAATGTTTTCATTTACATTTGTAAAGTAAAGCCTACAAAACCATATTAAAAGGCTGCTGTGGCCAAGAATGGGTCAGCACAAGATGTAATATGTAACCATAGTAAATACTGTCAGGAGACCATGTCAAAACAGTCAACCTTCTTGACAAAAGGAAAGGCACATGGCACAGGGAAACAAAACACTATTTTTTAAAAGGATGATGATATGACAGCCCACAGGACCACCAATTAATGGCATCATGGAGGGCAGCTTGACTTTCCCACTCTGCTGAGCTCTCGATCTCAGCTCCAATGTCACTGGGAGAAGATGGCAAGTGTATGAGGGACATGTACAGAGTGGGGGGAGACAAGAGAGGAGAGTTAATCAGCCTCTCTCTCACATGGCCAGCCGAAGAATAAAAATGGTTAATCCTGTCCCCTCGCCATCAGGAGGTACATGCCCCAAGGAGAATGGAGGGGCCGGGAAAAGAGAAACAGGGAGAGAAAATATTTTAAGAAAATACAACAAAACACGTGTATCTTGAAAGTTTCATTTGTTAAAACCAAGCTTTTCCTGTTGGTCAAGAGGTCAATTCTTTGTGGTGTTCACATACCAGATTGAATTTGTATCAGCTACCACTGACAACCCCCCTACAGAATTATACAACACATCACAGTAGAAAGGGTTGCCATTTGTGCCGTTTCTGTAGCGGTCGAATATTAGAACCATACAAGATCACAAACTGCAAGGGGCAATCTATGAATCCACTCCCTCACCCCCTCCAATTTATCTCAAATAGACTTACAAAATCAAATATTCAATGAAAAGAGCATTTTAGAGATTGTTTTGAGTGGTTCCTCTCCTACCAATCTTAGTTTTCTTCACTGTTACCAATGTAACAAAGATTGAAAGTGATGTAAAAGACAAAAAGCAGAGTGATTTGAACTCTTGAGACTTACTGCCTGAATCAGTTAAATGTTATGAGGACTGAATGGAAATAAGTCATATTGAGGAAACCTTTATGCAATAGGACACAGATTATACTGACAAAAGTGTCTTAATCATTTCCTGTATTAACAGCATACGAACATGTACTATATATACATACACACACGCTTATATTACAGTCAGCCCAGAATCATTTTTTTTGTGTTTACAATTAAGCCAAAGGCAGTACCGTGCACAGACCCACAACAAAAGGAACATTTCCCTAGTGAGATATTTTGTAGAATCATAGAAGTTTACAGCACAGGTGGTGACCATTCGGCCCATCATGTCCGTGCTGGTAAGTGGTTTCATTTCACAATGAAGTGAAACCACTCAAGACAATGTAAACACAGGCACAGGAGTAGGCCATTCAGTCCCTCGAGCCTGTTCCACCATTCAATCAGATCATGACTGATTTGTACATCAACTCCATTGTTCACCTTTGCCCCATATCCCTTGATACCAACAAAATCCATCAATCTCAGTCTTGAAAATTTCAACTGACCCAACATCGACAGCCCAGTGGGGAAAGTGTTCTAGGTTTCCACCACTCTGTAGGGCCACGTTTCGGCCTGAGTTGCTCCTGATTTTTTGGAGCAACTGGTTTAGAATGGAGTATCTTAGAAATTTTAGTTCTCGGCATTTAGTTTGCTCCAGTTCTAGTCAGTTAGAACAGTTTCACTTTGGAACAGATTTTTTTTTTCAAAAAGGGGGCGTGTCCGGCTACTTACGCCTGTTTTCAAAGTTTAGGCAGTGAAAACTTACTCCAAACTAACTTAGAATGGAGTAAGTGAAGATTTTTGTACGGTAGAAAAAACCTTGTCTACACTTTAGAAAATCAGGCGTAGGTTACAAATTAGGCGTAGGGAAAGGGGTGGGGGAGGGGGCTAGGGTTTAAAGGGAAGTTTACAAGCATTAAACACTTCAGTTTTACAAATAAAGAGCCATCATCAATAATAAATACATCAATAAATCAATCAAAAAAAAATAAATAAAAAATTAAAATTAAAAAAAAACATTTTCTACTTACCGACTGTAGCACCGGGAGTCCTCCAACAGTGTGCTGGGATGTTCCCCCCCCCCCCCCCCCAGTGTGTCTCTGTCAGTGTCTCTATCTCTCTGTCGCTCACTCTCTGTCTGTCAGTGTCTGTGTTTCTGACAGTGAGGGGAGGGGGAGAAGGAGAAGGGGGTGGGAGGGGGAGAAGGAGAAGGGGGTGGGAGGGGGAGAAGGAGAAGGGGGTGGGAGGGGGAGAAGGAGAAGGGGGTGGGAGGGGGAGAAGGAGAAGGGGGTGGGAGGGGGAGAAGGAGAAGGGGGTGGAAGGGGGAGAAGGAGAAGGGGGTGGGAGGGGGAGAAGGAGAAGGGGGTGGGAGGGGGAGAAGGAGAAGGGGGTGGGAGGGGGAGAAGGAGAAGGGAGTGGGAGGGGGAGAAGGAGAAGGGGGTGGGAGGGGGAGAAGGAGAAGGGGGTGGGAGGGGGAGAAGGAGAAGGGGGTGGGAGGGGGAGAAGGAGAAGGGGGTGGGAGGGGGAGAAGGAGAAGGGGGTGGGAGGGGGAGAAGGAGAAGGGGGTGGAGGGGGAGAAGGAGAAGGGGTGGGAGGGGGGAGGGAGAGGGGGAGAGAGGGGTGGGAGGGGGAGAAGGAGAAGGGGGTGGGAGGGGGAGAAGGAGAAGGGGGTGGGAGGGGGAGAAGGAGAAGGGGGTGGGAGGGGGAGAAGGAGAAGGGGGTGGGAGGGGGAGAAGGAGAAGGGGGTGGGAGGGGGAGAAGGAGAAGGGGGTGGGAGGGGGAGAAGGAGAAGGGGGTGGGAGGGGGGAGAAGAAGGGCAGTGGGAGGGGGGAGAAGAAGGGCAGTGGGAGGGGGAGAAGGAGAAGGGGGTGGGAGGGGGAGAAGGAGAAGGGGGAGAAGGAGAAGGGGGTGGGGGGGGGGGAGAAGGAGAAGGGGCTGGGGGGGGGGGGGAGAAGGAGAAGGGGGTGGGGGGGAGAAGAAGGGCAGTGGGAGGGGGGAGAAGAAGGGCGGTGGGAGGGGGGAGAAGGAGAAGGGGGTGGGAGGGGGAGAAGGAGAAGGGGGTGGGAGGGGGAGAAGGAGAAGGGGGTGGGAGGGGGAGAAGGAGAAGGGGGTGGGAGGGGGAGAAGGAGAAGGGGGTGGGAGGGGGAGAAGGAGAAGGGGGTGGGAGGGGGGAGAAGGAGAAGGGGGTGGGGGGGGAGAAGGAGAAGGGGGTGGGGGGGGGAGAAGGGGGAAAGGGGCAGAAGGGGGGTGGGGGGGGAAGGGGCAGAAGGGGGGTGGGGGGGAAGGGGCAGAAGGGGGGTGGGGGGGGAAGGGGCAGAAGGGGGGTGGGGGGGAAGGGGCAGAAGGGGGGTGGGGGGGAAGGGGCAGAAGGGGGGTGGGGG